>NW_003852433.1:12700445-12712517 GCF_000181295.1 Otolemur garnettii
CTATAGGGGAAAATGATGGAGTGATTGGAAAATAAGGAAGTGGCTGAGGTACAGAAAAAGGGATGTTCTATTACTATCTCAGCCACTCTGTTCAGGGGATGTCAGAGCAGGGTCCTGGTGTTTTCCATGGGGGCTTCATCAGGGCAGGGGGCAGAGGCAAGGTCATTGTCGGGGGGCAAAGGCAGGGGCCTCAGATGTGGTTTTTTGGGTATGTCACCTGACGTCATGGAGGAGAGGTGTTGGTGGGCTGTGTGAGAATGAGAATGGGATTGGTGGCCCATGAACACACTGGCATTTCCGAGGGGTGTTCTCGGGGAGACCTGAGATAGGACAATTACTTTACTTCCAGCACCTACATTCCTCTAAGGTCTTGGAGGACAGGGGGATGAGGCTGGTGACGTTGCAGTAAGACATGCCTGTCTGTAAGCCCTCCCATGTTCTCTTCGTCAATCTGAGACACAGTTTCCTCTTTTTCAAAATGGGTGAAACAGAGCCTGACTCTCAGGGTGGCTGTCAGGATTGCAGGAAATGTGACGGCCAGCGTGCTCATTCCCGTGAGTTCTCACAACGAGCGCTCAGCACACCCAGCTGTTCAGAAGACAATGTATTTTGTAAAACAATTACCTTCAGGGGTGATAATGCATCTGGGTTTGTTACAGCTGCCTTCCGCACCTCTTCTTTTGAGCTGTGTGCATTGCCCCCAAATCAGGCTACCCGTGTAAGGTATTGAAAACTTGAGGAATTGAGGGTTGAGGAAATGATGTCAGGTTCTCGTGGTTAGTTCCCTCTAATGCAACCTAATATTCCAATCAATCTGTGGGGAAGTGGAGGGAAAAATCCACTGTTATCAAAGTATGACCATTATCACTACCTCCGCCATCACCATCACTATCACATCTGTCACAAGCAGCAGTAGCAACACCATCATCATCACCAGCAGTGACACTGTCCCTGCAGCCAGTAGCAGCATTAACCCATCAACACAATCACTACTGCCCGCCCCACCACTCACAGTGCTGTCACACCTTTGCCAGTAACACCAGCGGCATCATGGCCACCACTGTCATCCTATCTCCAGTACCACCAATAACAACAACAATTACAGCATAAAGAAAGTGAGAAAGCCTCACATTTCTGTTTTGAAAATAATTCTTTTTTTTTTTTTTAATTTTTTTCAGATAGAATCTCATTCTGTTGCCCAGGCTAAAGTACCTTGGAATTAGCCTAGCTCACAGCAACCTCAAACTTCTGGGTTCAAGCAGTCCTCCTGCTTCAGCTTCCCAAGTAGCTGGGACTACAGGCACCCATGACTATGCCTGGTTAATTTTTCTATTTTTAGTAGAGATGGGGTCTCATTCTTGCTCAGGCTGGTCACAAATTCCTGAGCTCCAGGGATCTTCCTTCCTTGACCTCCCAGAGTGCTAGGATTACAGGTGTGAGCCACCACACCCAGCCTGGAGATAAATCTTAGCCACATTTAAGGCACTGTGTTAGGTGGTTGAGAAATAAGGATTCGATGCAAGTGGTTTCTGTCTTCAAGGGTCTTACCTTCAAGGGCAAAACATAGCTAAAAGTGGTGCCCTTAAAGGGACACAGTACTTGTAGTGCCCAGATGGAGAGTCAGGGCACATCTGATTCAAGGTAGAGATAGATGAATGTGGTCCATTTGGATAGAAGAGGGAGAATTTTAGAAGGACCCTAAAGGGCGTGTCAAATTCCCCCCTGAGCAGGAGTGGCGAATGGAATGTTCCCAGTCCATACCTGCCATGCTACATCCTCATCCACAAACCACCAGAGCAGACTGACTTTACAGCTGAGCCTGAAGGTGGCCCCAGAATCCACCTCAATATGGGGCTAGTAGCAGCCCAACCAGCTACAATGAGCCAGAGTTGGCCCTGAAGATAAACCCTATTTGCCTGCCTTACCTGAATGGGTTCGTTTTTGAGCACAGGTAGTTATCTTGTTGACTGTTCTATCCCCAGGGCTGGGTGATGGGGTGTGGCTCTGAGATGGCTTTGAGTATTGCTGAATGAATGGATGAGTGAACGGGGACAAGAGTATATTCCATAGGGGGGAGAAGCATGATGGAAGCCTGATAGGAAATTGCCACGTGTGTCTGGGGAACAGCATATAGGTTGTGAAAAAGAAGGAAAAGGGAGAAAAGATCCTATTTTATAGGCCCCTGAATGTCACCACGGAAGGTATTTGAGAAGCAAAATCTAATAATGTGAGCTGTTGAGATAGTCTGGGGAGAGAAAACGTAATATGGTCCAGTTGCCAGTGGTAAATGGAGTCTGGGGGTGACATAATAAGAGCTGAGCTTTTGGGTCCCTTACTTTGCTCAGGCCTGGATTTTTTTTTTTGTTGTTGTTGTTAAATCTTTACGGCAATCCTTTGAATTAGATGCAGTTATTATTTTCATTTTATAGATAAGGATACCAAGGCATGGATAAAAATAAGCCACCTAGCGTCACACATAATAGTAAGTACTAAAGAACATCTGAATGGGTTAAATCTCTTTCTGAATGGAATTGGGAAAATCTTCCTCCCTTGTCCCCCCAATGTTTTAGCTGCATTTTCTTTATTTCCAGTTCGAAACAAAGAATTCATTCCCTTCCTTCGGAAGCAGTGGGGGGCAAGAAACGTATTTGTTTATGAGGCTGATGGCAGCTGTTCTTTGCTCGCACCCAGCTGTCTTTTCCTGAAATAGGATAGGACAAGAATTTGAAATTTTCAGACACCAGGGAAAGAGCTCTGGAGTTAAGAGATCTGAGTTTGAATCCCAGCTCATCCATCATTCTCTGTCCGGGTAACCCCAGCAACCAACATGGCCACTCGACTCAGCTCCTCATCTGTGGATGGAAACGCACTCTTCTTCACACTCGGTTCATGTGATCCTGGTGAGCTCGGTGAGCTTGTCCATGGGCGTGGAAACATGCTGTATGATGTGTGCCCAGAGTTTGCAGTCTATTCGTCCTTTGCGGCAAGGGCCATGTCAGTACTAATAGAGTCATTTCTACAAGTATCGTTATCATTTAATATTTGGCTCTGGAACTCAGCTGGTAAGTAGTTGATGCAGATGTTACCAGCTGAAGAGGGCACAGCTGCCTGTCACCGTCAGGCAAACGCAGAGACGGGGATTAGGTCCAACCAGCTTTGTTGTCAGAGAGCCAGCAATCTGGAGAACAGCGAGAGTAGCTTCTGAGTCCTATTCTGCCTCCGTCAAGATTCTAACAATTTTTACAATAGGATACCAGGAAACAAACCTAGAAAATGTTAGCTTTATCTAAAAGAATCTCTAACAATACAGCAACACTTTTGCTTTAAGCAATTCTACCTCCCCCAAAGTCTTTTGAGATAAACCTCCTCACAGTCACTGCAAACCTTAAGTAGATAATCATGCAAGGTGTGTGGGGAGAGGATGTGGGCTGAGCACAGAGGTCGGTGCACTGCCTCAGCTTAGCTTCTCAAGCCCATCCTGCAGGCTGCCCTTCTGGCTTCACAGAGACCTCTGATGCACCCTTTCCTTCTCTTGCTTCAGCTGTCTTTGATTCCAGCTGCTTCTTGGTGTCCAGGTCCGTGCAGGATCAGACCAGATTTCACCAGTGCAATGATGCATAAGGCCACTCTGGGTCCACTCTATGTACTACTTGCTTTTGGCCCCAGGCCTTTGTTTTTGCTGTCCCAATATAGAACTCAACAGAGAGCCGACTTCTCACCCATACCTGTGCAACCTGGAAGTGGCGAGAATTTAATGCCTGTTTAGATGGGCCTTTGATCAGGCTCAGGGTGATGCAAGCATGAGTGCTTCCTCTTTCTCCCCCCAGACGGATGGGCCAAGGCACATGCCAAGGGGCATTTCAACAGTTTTGAAACCTTCCCTGTGGCCTGTTCAATGACAGCACATTCCTGTGTTAGCTCTCCTTCCTTCCCTGATCTACCCCCCATTTCTGACTTGCTCCCTGAGATCACACTTGCCAACCAGGTGATAACACAAAGATCTTTGTCTCAGCCTGTTTTCTGGGGGAATCCAGGCTTAACTAGTGTTGAATCTATAATTTGAAACTGTACCTATTACCCCCAACACCCATGCTTGTATCGCTCATTAAAGGGCCTAAGAACAGTGTCTCACCCACAGCACATGACATTTAACAAATGCATGAATAAATGAATGAAATGTTTGTATTTCAAAAAGATAGTCAATAATGAATTGGATTTATGGATCTAGGAAGCAAAGTATGATGGTTACAGGGCAAGATTTAGGCACTAAGGAGCAGAGATCAAATACCAGCTCTGCCACATATTAGCTGTGCTGTCTTGGGCAGGTTACATGGCCTCCATAGCTTAGTTTTCTTGTCTGTCCCATGAGTATAATAGTACATCAAACACAAGAGGATTCGATGGCATCCTTTATGTGAAGTACTTGACAGGTAGTGATAAATCAGGCAATGAAGTTGGTATTCTTAGTAACAGTAGAAGTTCAGATATTACATGAGAAAGAATATATTAGAAAGCTCTAGGATAGGATTCAAAAGATGCACGTATGACTTTGGGCACATCATTAAGTGTTCCTTTATTTGTTCACTTTCTTTCCATGTGTAATAGTTCTAAATCCATCCTGATGTATGTGATCCTTGTGAGATCACTTTGTAAATCACAAACAGTGCTGAAAGTACAGAGGCCTCTTATCTTCTGTGACGTTTGGGTGGATGGTCCAATCCAGAAAGCATGTCTGATGGCCAGAAAAAGGCCTCTCCTTTGGGAAGATGGAAATTCATCTGTCATTTCCGAAAAATGATCTCCCTGACTGACCGCAGCACGATCGCCCGCTGAGATGTAAATCCCCAAGACAGGCGAAGGGAAACCAGGTTCCTGCGAGCCTGAAAGGTGAAACCGGCGCCATATTTCACAGGTGGCTTAAGCCCATTATCGCTGATGAAAACAGGATTTTTAAAGGACATGCTTCTTTCACCCTTCAGCTTCGTTCCATGAACTTTTGACCAAGAGCTGGAGTGTTGTGTGCAGCCAAAAAATTCCTGGTATTTCCCACTATATCACTGGACAAAGATCTAGGGTAGATTTCTTTTTACCTTATTTGCGGGCAGAGGTGATCACGCTTCTCATCTGATACTTATTATGAACTTAGTCTGTGCGAGGCACCTCTCCTCTCTTCACCCTGTAGCACTGGGTTGTGTGGTTGTGTTGTTGTGTTGTGCTGCCTTGCATCTGTTGTGCTTCCTCCTTTCACCCCATCCCACGAGTATTTCCCTGAGTAAAAGCATCTGAAGACATTCCCTTTTATGCGTCTGTACTATGTCTTTAAGTATTTTTCTTTCTAAAACATACAGGATTGTTTTTTCATAAATGCTTAATTTACACAAAAGTCATTGAGCTCCAAATCTCGTTTTGTTCCTTAAGTTTTCTTATCTTTTCTTTTTTATAACTGAACACCATGTTTTTAAGAGTGCTTCTTGGTGGATGAATATATTAACATATGTCTGTTTACATCCTGTGTGACGTGCTTGTGGACACCCTGCCCTAAGGTGGAGGGTTCCACGTGACAGCTTTACAATTTTAAATCACTCTTTACAATTTCTACATCTTTCTCTTGAGACCCCTAGCTAGGCTGTTCCCAACTTCCCTGAACCACAGTCTATACTATACAGACCTGTGGAATAATTCTCTTGGAGGTGGATTGTTGGATCCCAGGATACATCTCACTTAAATCAGAATAGATTCTATTCGTGTTGAAATAAAGATGCCAGTGTCACTTGGGGGGCAGCGTTCCCAAACCCCTTCCTCTCTTTGGTTATACATTTTTCTGCATTCGTATAAAGAGGGGTTTGGAGGAGAAAAATATCTGAGGACTCTCCCCATGTTGATATTTTACCACTAATTTGTAAGCCAGCTGTGTTATCAAACAAATGGAAAGAAAGTTGGACAAAATCTAACAGGCTGCTGTATAAATACTTGGAAGCAGGCAGATGTTCAGCATCTTGTGGACACTACCACCTTCCTCAGTTCTCTCAGGTGAGTTTCGGAGGGATAATGATTTTTTTTTTCATTTCCTAGCTATTCTTTTCTTACTTTCAGAGACCTAGCAGTTCAAGGTTGAAAGGATCTTGCAGTCCTTTGGGAATTTGGATTTCAATTTTACTCAGCTTAGGGCTGGCATCGATGTATCTATCATCTATCGATACCTACTTACCTACCTACCTATCACCTCTCTATACTTTTGTCTAGCTCGTTGTTTGGTGGGGGAAGATTCCACATTATGGGGTTAGTGAGAACACAAATTCCGAAGTCAGATAACGTGGTGGAAACACACAATTCAAATGACTACTTGTTTGAGCTTGGGTGAGAAACCACTTGACACTTCTGTTCCTTTCTCTACCTGTTACAAAATGAAAGTGTTAATTCTTATTTCATTGATGCATTGAGAAGATCTAATGAAATTAAGTATAGCAAGAATTCATCTCAGGACCTGGCACAGTAAGCTCTGTGGCAGTTTATAAAACAACAAATAAATAGAAACAAAGGTTCCAAATCTTTTGATGCTCTTTTTACGGGGAGATGGGGGTCTACAAGCCTTCCAACTGAATCTAGGGGGTGGTTCTTTTGACTGCTTTGGCCAAGATAGTACAGCAGAAGTGAAAACATGTGACTCCCAGGCTAGGTCATAAAAGGCAAGGCAGCTTGAGCCTTATTTATTGGGATACTGAGCCACCAGGTGAGATGCCCAACTGCCCTGAGGCTGCCACATCAGAGAGGGCACTGGTAGACACTTTGGCTGGCTGTCCTTTTTTGATTCCAGCCTTCCAGCCATCCCTGCCAAGGCACTGGACACTTGGAAGTGGATTCTCTAGTTCACCCACCTGTTTTAATCTTCTTCCCGCTTTCCTCCCAACATAGTGGCGCAGAAACCAGTCACCTCCTCTGTGTCCAGTCCAAATTTTTCACTTACAGCATAATAAAAATGGCTGTTGTTTTATTATATTGGGTTTGGAAGTAGATTGTTATGTAGTCATAAAAATGAGAACACCCTGAACTATTAGTATGCCTCTTATCTTTCGAGATAATGTTCAAATATTATGTTTTCCTGGGAAGATGCATTCTACCATTGGTAATATCTAAAATTTATTTATTGAGGGTTTACTATGTGCCTGGCACTGTGCTAATTGCTTTATGGGCGTATATTCATTTATTCCTCACAATAGCACAATGAGGTAGCTGCTATTTTATTTATAGCTTCGAGATATGGAAACAGAAGCCTCAATAATTTTCCCAAGGTCATGTAGTTAACAAGTTCATAAACCTGGATTTGAACTCTGTTTTCTCATAATGGGTGTTCATAGAATGATTGCTCCGGCTGGCTTCATAGTTGTCCAGGTGGCATTTGTTTCTGGCGACTTGCGAGGCCATCAGCCAAGACACTTGATTACAAGAGTTTCTGTCTTGTATGCCTCAAGAATACCAACACCTTCTACTTCCCATGTGAAAACTAGCCAGGTGTCACAGAGAAATGCTGTAATATCAATTCCTCCCCAGGTAGGGTGAGGCTTTCTGGACAAATTCAAGAAGAAAGGACACTTGAAGTGTCTGTCACCAGGAAGGTGACTTCTCTGTGACGGGATAATGAGAAGAGTGAAATCTGCTAACATGATGAGAGGCTCTTGAGACTGAGGGCGTGCCCCCAAGTCCGAGGGTGCCAGATGGTTTGGTGTGATCAGGTCCGGAAATGGATGGAGGACCCTCAGGCCTCTTCCTCTGTTCCGCCCCCCACCTTTCATCCCTCACGTAAGTGAGGGTGGCCATAAAGCCACTAATGAAAACATCTCCAGCAGCTCTATTTACCCAGCTGTACATCTCAGGATCTGCCCTGACATTTTTAATACGCTCTCATTTCTCTGTCTTCCACAGGGTTCATTCCAAGCAGCCCAGAGGGAAGGGTGACTCTGAGGAAACAAAACTCAGGCCCCCTGGCCTCTGACTGAGGGGTGTGGAGCTTGCCGGGAAATCGTTTCCACCTGAGGAGCACAAAGGACCCCCAGGAGTGGAGGAAGCTGGCCTGAGGCCAGCCGCAGGTATCAGCCTTGCTGAGCCCAGAGGGAGGTCTGATGGTAGAGCTTCAGAGTACATATCCTCCAAATCCTGAGCAAACAGAGCTGGCACTTGAGCTCCAGGGAGGGTGTTGCCCATCCACATCAGCGATGGCAGCTACCATGGAGGCCTTCTGATTTTCTTTTTAACCTTTTCATGACTTAGAGTAGAACCTCTATAAATTGACAAACCAAGGGACTGTAACAAACTGGCCAACATATGCAGGTGGTCAACATAATGAACGAGGCTTACTATACTGATACGTACATGTGGTGCATGGCCCGTCTATGAAAATTAGGTCAACATAAGGATGAGGTCCCATGAAGGGAGCTATGGTGGTCAGCTATGGTGTTATACTATACAGTACACCTACATAAAAAACACAACAGAAAACTTCAATCAATGGCCCAGGAAAATCACACAGGTGTGCCCATATCAAGGTATGAAACACTCCCAGTACCTTGGTTGGGAGTCTCCTTCCTTACGCCATACAATTGTTATCCTTCACCTCTTTCCTGGACTTCTAACGCTATTAGTTTTGCCTGATTCTATACTTACCATAGATGAAATGTATTCTTTTGTGGCTGATTTCTCTGTGTTTGTGAGCTTTGTTTGTGTTGCACGTGAAGCCATCCGTTATACACTGTTGAACGCCATTCCACTATAGGACAATGATTCTGTGAATAGTGTCACCATGAATATTTTTCTCCTCTTGTCTTGGTCCCTCCGTTTCTGTTAAGGATGGGCCTAGGAATGGATTTAGCTAAATTAAAGTTATGTACATATGTCAAACTCTTTGAAGAACTGTTTAGACCAAATCATATTCCTTCCCACCATCACTGTATAAAAGTTCTGGGTGCTCCACTTTCTTGCCCAGCCATTGGCATTGTCTATCTTTTGAATTTGTAGCTACGGTGGTAAGCGTGTAGTCATTTCTCCTCGTGGTGTCAGCCAGCGCCATCATGATTACCATTGAGTCTGAACTCCTTTTCATGTTTGGTGGCCTTTTCATGTTTCCTGGCCATTTTTCTATTGGGTTATCCCTCTTTTTCTTACTGACTTATTCAGCTATTTCCATATTCTGAAAATAAGCTTTTCCTGGGTGATAATGGTTGCCCGTATTGTTTTCCACTCTGTTACTCGACTCCTCACTCTTTAAATGATGTGTCTTCATGGACAAAACTTCTTCATTTAAAATACACATATGTCATATATACTTTCCAGGTGGATTTCGGGAAATCTTTGTATCTTTGTTTAAGAGATCTTTCCCTGTCTGAATAAAACTTTATAAAAAACCATATCTATCTATCTCCTGTAGTGTCTTCTGGAAGTTGTATTGTTTCTGCTTTCATATTTAGATCCACGATCCCCTATTTTGTTCTTTTATTTTCACTCATCATTCAGCATTCTTTCTGATTCCTGGGGTAGCCCTGAATTCCGTATTTAGAGTTTCTAGTTTGGGAGGAAGGTATTTCTCAGCGCTCTGGAAATCAAGGTGGTAAGATTACCTCTTAGAGGAGCTGTCTGCACCCCAGCCCTGTCCAGGGAAAAGTTATTCCACCTGAATTGACCAAGGGATGTAAGACATAGTAGGGAGACTGGTGCCTGCCCCAAACTTGCCCATATCCTAATCCCTGAAACCTGTGACTACCTCACCTTACACACAAAAGGGCCACTGTAGATGTGATTAAGTTAAGGATGTCAAGGTAGGAAGATCATAAAAGGGAGGCAGGGACGAGATGCGGTGGCTTGCGCCTATAATCTTTGCACTCTAGGGTGGGGCCAAGGTGGGAAGATCCCTTGAGTTTAGGAGTTCAAGACCAGCCTAAGCAAGAGATCTACTAAAAATAGAAAAATTAGCCAGGCATTGTGGTGGGTGCCTGCAGTTTCAGTTGCTGGGGAGGCTGAGGCAGGAGGATTGCTTGAACGCAGAACTTTGAGGTTGCTGTGAGCTGTGACACCATGGCACTCTATCCAGGGGGACAGAGTGAAACTGTATCTTAAAAAGAAAAGGGGGAATAGAACTGCTGGAGTCAGAGAAGGAAAAGAGATGCTAGATACAGAGCCCAGGGAGAGATTTGAAAATGCTACTCTATCTGCTGGGTTTGAAAATCAAAGAAAAGTCCACCAGCCAAGGAATGTGAGAAGCTAGAAAAAGCCTAGAGGCTCCGGAATGAACTGCAGCCCTGCCATACCTTGTTCTTTAGTCTAGTGAAAGCCATTTTCAGATTCTTGACTTCCAGAACTATAAGATAGTGGAATCATGTTGTTTTGTGTTAAACATCTTTGTTACAGCGCTACAGAAGATTGATACAGAAAAGAAGAGCCCTGCAGCTTGCGGAGTGACCTGGAATCTCAGATGCAGTGCCTCTGAACCCAGAGGGCTGCAGGCTGACTGCACGCTGGTTGCTCACTTTGAGTGATCTGAACCAGGAAAGCAGTTACTGTGGATTCTAAAGCTCTATTGAAAATACTCTTGACATTCAGGAGATACTATTTCTAAGGAGAAAATATTTGCAAGGGACCTCCAAGTTGTCTTCTAGTGCTTCTTCACAGAAGCGCTTTAGAGCCTTGCTGCTCTAAGAGCGGGCCCCAGACCAGCAGGTGCCGTGTCATCTGGAAGTTGGTGAAATGCAGCACCTCTAAGTCCACCCCAGACCTACTGAAGCAGAATCTTCATTTTAATGAGATCCCCGGGAGATTTATGTGCATGTCAAAGTGGCCGATGTGCGACTTGAGAGACCTTCCTGCACCTCCCCGTATTTCCAGAAATCCTCAGAGTGAGCGTGAGGATGGTTGCTTCCTTTTAAGAAACAGAATAGAGGTGGTCCGGAAGGTGAGCGGACATGCCAAGGCAGAGCGTGTGTCCCCAGCTGGAGACACAGGGAGTCTGATTCACAGCATGTGGCGTTGATCAGTGTCACTTAACGCTACTTCCATTCTGAGCAGGAGACAGACACCTGTGTGTTTTCTTCAGCAAACATGCGGCGAAACAGAGTTCACAGTGTTCCAGGGAAGAGGCCAGAGGTTTCACCCAGCTGAGGGAGCAAACCTCCCTTGAAGGGTAAAAGGACAAAAGAATACTGTGTTTCCTGCTAAATGTTCATAATTTAATTTCTGTCCAATATCGCCTGTGTGCCATTGTAGATTCTCAGAAGCTGGTACTTTGTTTTGTTTTAATGTCATGCTATGGGGCTGTTTCAACTGAAATTATCCCTAAGCGCAGCCACACCCGTGCGATGTTTCCAAGGGTGCACACCCCCAGGAACACACACAGGGGGGTGGGGTGGGGGGTGTACCAGAGTGGAGGCTGCGGAAGGAAAGAGCACAGTGGACAGTGGCAAGAGAAAAGGACAGGCTCAAGACTTCTCAGGACAAGACGCTTTGTCTAAAGCCACAGTCAAAGTCTGCCTGGATTGCAGGCCCAGTGATTCTCGTTTTCAGAAATGAATTTAGCCTGAGAGCTCTGTGAGGAGAGAAAGAACATGTCACAGGACTGAAAAGGAATGAGAGGGTGGCAGCATGGAGTCAGGAGGGGAGAATCACTCTTTTGTCCGGACAGGGGACATTTCTTTTGTTTTCCATTTTTGTATTTTCTGTGGTCTCATGTTGCACGGCACCAGGAGAGTTTGAAATCCAGAGCCCCAGAATCAAATATATGGTCTTTGATAAAAAATGTGTAGAAATAGGAGACTTGGATTTTTCACCTTGGGTTTTCTTTAATCATGTTTAGACCCTCTTTTGGGGAGGGAGGCTGTGTTTCTTTATGACCTATTATTATTCAGAGTAATGAGAGAAGGATAGTTTGGCATGCAATTGATTAAAAAATAGATTATTTTAAACAGTATTCTGTTAATAATCAATATCGGATTTGGTTGAACCAATTACAAAAACAACTAAGCAATACCAATTACCATAAACACACAAACCCTTCAAGATTCCAGAATTAAAAAATAAGTTGAAAAGTATAGA
>NW_003852433.1:12712691-12858629 GCF_000181295.1 Otolemur garnettii
AGGCGCCACCCCCTCCCCCCATTTTTACAGCACGTGCTCTGCTTTATCCCAGTTTTACTGATGAATTGAATTGAAATGTACTGAAGCTCATTTCCTTGTGCTCACAAAGGTAAGAAAGCATGAACTGGGCATTTGAAGTCAGATCTGTAACTTCGGTTTTCCTATTCTACAGTTTCTCTCATTGAATTCCTGCTGCAAACCTTTGGTCTGGTATTGTTGACCCGTTTTACAGATGGAGAAGCTGAGGATCAGCAACTGAGTCACCCACCTTTTAAGTGGCAGCCATGGGCTTCAAAGTGAGAGCGGTCTGTTCTCTGAGTTGGATTTCCAACAGATTAAAGTCATCACATGTAGGAAGTGCTTTGCAGTGATGGATCAGTTCCGCATTCTGACTATGATGGTGGTTACTTGAATTTACATGTGGTAATATTTTATGAAATTGTACACATCACACATGCGTGTGTGCACACACACCCACCCACACACACATGAGTACATGTAAAAAGTGGTAAGATCTGAATGAGGTCTGTGCCTGAGTGTGTAAGTACAACAGTCTATTGTCTGTTTTTGGCAAGGTACTAGGGTTATGTAAAATGTATCGTTAAGGGAAATATTATTATTGGGGGAAGCTGGATGATGAACAAAAGGAAGCCTCTGTGCTATTGTTTCAGCTTCTTGTGAGTCTTATTAGAAAAACAAACAGAAAACAGCAACAACAAAAACCTGCCCACGAATTCCTTCCTGTTCCTCCAGTGGAGAGGTAGAGTCTTGGTTCTTGTCCATCAGACCTAGGAAGGTTCTGTTCCTGCTGGTACCACAGAATTCAGTGAGAGCAATGCTGTGCCAGGTTCCAGGCTCACGTCTTGGAAGCCTCTGTCCCTGGTTCTTTGGTCTGATATCCGTTGGAAGGCCCAGGGAGCAGGGTGTGTGAAATCAGCCTCTCTGAGATTGTGACATAGAGAGCTCATGATGGAGTGAATGAGATAATGTTGAGAGGAGAGGCGGCAAGGTGAAGTCCTACAAGCCCATGGGGCCAGGGAATAGCTTATGGCTCTTACCATGAGGACTCTGGGTGAGTCCATGAAAAATTTGAAGTGGAGAGCTTAATGAAATTTGCTTTTCTTTCTTTTTTATTTTTGGAGATAGAGTCTCATTCTGTATGATCATGGCTCCCTGTGGCCTCAAACTCCTGGGCTCAAGGGATCCTCCTGCCTCAGCTTCCCCAGTAACTAGGTCTACAGACACGTGCTATCATGCCCAGCTGTTATTTTTTACTTTTCATCTTTTTGTAGTGACGGGGTCTCACTATGTTGCCCATGCTGGTCTCAACCTCCTGGCTTCAAGTGATCCTACCACCTTGGCCTCCCAAAGTGCTGGGATTACAGGCATGAGCCATCCACACTGGACTGAAATTTTCTTTCCAACATGCCAGTCTGGCTGCAGGGCAAAGAATGGATTGGAGGGGCACAGGAAGATATGGGGAGACCCCGTGAGTTGCTCAGTAAGATACTATGGTGGCTCAGACCAGGGGGTGATAGTTGCTTCATAGAAAATTGGACATTTTCAAAAAATATTTTTGAGGTGGGAGGGGCAGAGTAGACACAGACAGTCTGACAGACAGGTGCAGCGAGAAGGAGAAATGGGGCTATTTATTGAAATAAAGGAGAACGGTTGGTAGTTTGGAAATTAGAATATTCGGGACCAGTCTGAGGAGCTTAAAGGCTGAAGTGGAGCTTGGCCTTTTGATCCCAGCTTCTGTCTGGGGTTCTTTTCACCTCCCTTGTGCAGGACATTTCAGAAGCTGCCTAGCAATCCAGCACCATTAACACACTGTGCAAAGATTTCATTAGCATGTGGAGAAGGCCGGCGTGCAGAAGAAATCTCCATGTCATTTTTCTGATCCTAATTATTTCATCTACAAACACCGAACCTTAATCAGAGAAAATGTATCTCCCTGGAGAGCAAAACCAGAGCCAAAATGATAAGAACCTATTTGGAATGTGTGAAGTCCCCTACCATCACATTATAGATTTAAGACGGATGAATTATTTGCAAGGAGTACAGGATCTATAAAGGGAACTGGGTCACTACCCTGGAGGTAAGGTTCTACTTAGGAAGATGGGACGTTCATTAACTTTCCCTTCATTTATGCATTCACACTATTTCTTCTTCTTACATAGAACTCATTTGTAAAGGCTTTGACAATCCCTCCAAGATATTGCTTAAAGTTTTGGCCCTTGATTTTCTCATGTGTGAAGCGAGGCACTCTTAAAAATCTGGCATTCTGGGTTCAAACCGTGGTGGGGCAGAGTCAGATTTTCCTGCCAAAATAAAGTCCCATCAAGGCAGAGATATATTTATTTTGTTCACTGGTGTGTCTCCAGGGCCTTAGGTGACTGCCTGACCCAGTAAGTATTTGATGCATAAATAAATGACATCATCTATGTATAGCGTATAATACCTCAAAGCATTTCCGCCTTTCTCTTCTTCCTTGATCACTCTTCCTCCTCTATTCTGTTCCTCTCTTTCTTTCTTACCCTCCTCCTCCTCCTCCAGTACCTTCCCCTTGAGTTGGGAAAGAAGAAAGTACCGTGTCTCCCTGCTGCATCACTGATTTGCTATCAACGTGCCCAATATTAGGACGGGCACATCTATTTCTTTTTTATATTACAAAATCGGAGGATTATGGTACAACCAGGCCCCAGTTCACTTCTTCCTTCCAAAGGATCTTTATATTTAGGGAGGTGGTTGGTGCATAGCACAGCTGTTCCTTGGTTAAGTGCCATTTGCCTTCGCTCTGGGAAAATTAAAAATTACCCTGAGGCTCAAGAGGGTGAGCATACTAGACCTTGGATTCATTGCTCCTCCAAACTGTTACTTCGTTCACTCAGCCCCCGTCCTCCCATCCGTCCATTCTCTACTCACTCCTGCATTCACTTACCAGGGTAGTCATTCCTCCATTCAGTAGGTATTTAGATGTTTGGTAATCAACTAGATGCTTAGTCTTGTGCTAGGCACTGGCAGTACTATGGTGACCAAAAAAAAAAAAAAAAACCAAACAAGATGCAGATTCTTCTGAGAGGAGCATACAGTATAGTGTGGATAATTCACAGGCTATCGAGGAAGTAGGAAATTCTAGAGGAAATTCTCTAGGTTGCTAGAGGTGCAGCATCCTAGAATTAGATTTTGCACCACAGCAAGCAAATGGCAAATCATTTTTATTATAAAGTAGATGGGGTATACTGTAGAGTCCAAAGGCTATAAGAACTTCTGAGAGAAAGTGTAGGACATTAAAAGAATTCTCTACATGAGTAAAGGTTTTGGAGATTCCCCTTCAAGCCAGAAGGGTCTTCTCTGCATTTGAAAGAAATTTCAAAAGCATAGGCCACGAGAGGGATGGCATGGAGTTTTTCCCTCTTTTTTAATGTGACTTTTTTTTTTATTAAGTCATAAACACATAGATCATGTATACATTGATGCTTTTATGGGGTACAGTGTGCTGATTTTATACACAATTAGGAATGCTTATATCAAACTAATATAGCCTTTCACCTCATTTACTTAATTATTGTGTTAAGACATTTATACTCTACTTAATAGATTTGACTTCTACCCTTGCAATATGAACGGGGAGGGGGGAGATTTGATGGAAGGAGGGTAGACAGTGGGACCATTCCTACAGCATGGAGCTTTTGAAGACAACTATCTAAACGTCCTTCTGACCGTCCAGGAGGAACAATTGATTGCTCCCCCACTGGGAGAAAAACGCTGTGCTGACAGCAGTGACCTGCCGAGAGTCACAGCATGTCCGAGGCACCCACCCAACCCATACTTCCTCCTTGCACCTGCCTCTTCTTCTGCCCTGTCCTTAAAAAATCCCTGCTTTACTGAGGTATGATTGATAGAAAATGCTGCGCATATTTAAACTGTATCATATAACTGTGAAAATATACCACAAACTCTATGCTATAAAGTTATCCGTCACCTCCAAAAGGTTCCTCCCAACCTCTTGATTTCTTCTTCTTCTTTTCTTTTGTGAAAAGGACACCTCACCTAAGATCTAGCCTCGTAGTACATTTTTAGAACACATCGCAGTATTGTTAACTGCAAGCACCACGTCGTACCACAGATCTCCAGGCTTACTCATCTCTGGTAACTAAACCTTACACACTTTGTCACCCTCCAGTCCCCACCTCCACCTATCCCCACCCTATCCCTGGCAAACCCCGTTCTATTCTCTGCTTCTATGAGTTTAACCGTGTTTCCTCATATAAGTGGGATCAAGTAGTATATATCCTTCTGTTACTTATGTCACTTGCCACAAGGTTCTCCAGATTCCCCTTATTAATCCATGTTGTTCCACACACACACATACATCTATATCTACATACGCCTATTGGCATTTTGTCTGTCTGTCTGCCTATCTATCTATCTACCTACCTACCTACCTATCTATCTATCTATCTACCATCCATCTATCTAGCTATCAACTATCTATCTGCCTCACATTTTCTTTATCCATTCATCTGCTGATGGACTCTGAGGTTGCTCCCATGACTTGGCGATTGAGAATACTGCTGCAATGAACATGGGAGTGCAGATAATGCTTTGAGACCCTTATTTCAATTCATTTGCATATATACCCAAAAGAGCATTGCTGAGTCATATATGGTAGTTCTTTTTTCTTTTTTTGAAGAACCTCCATACTGTTTTCCATAGCTGTTGCACCAATTGCGACTCCCACCAATAGTGTGCAAGGGTTCCTTTTTCTCCACATCTTCACCAATGCTTGCTATCCTACTGTTTTTTTTTTTTTTGATAAAAGACCACCCTAACAGGCCTGAGGCGGTATGTTACTGTGATCTTGATGTGCACTTCACCGGTGATTAGTGTGATTTTCAGCACCTTCTTATGTATCTGTTGGCCAGTTGTATATTTTCTTTGGAGACATGTATATTTTGTTCCTTAGACCCCTCCCTTATTTTTTAGAGATGGGGTCTTACTCTGTCATTTAGGCTGAAGCACATTTGCAAATCAGAGTTCACCTTAACCTTGAATGAATAGTCTCAAGTGATCCTCCTACCTCAGCCTCCTGAAAAGCTGGGACTGGGACTGCAATTAAAAAATAATTAAATTTTAAAATATTTTAGAGATGAGGGTCTCGCTAGATTGCCTAGACTTAGCCCCATTTTATTTTATTTTATTTTTTTATTTCGTATAGCATAATTGTGTAGATTAATGCAATTGTGGGGGGGATGGATGGGGGGAGGGAGGGAGATTGGTGGAGTCACCTCTAAGGTTAACTTACAAGGGTACAAGTGAATCTTAACCCCATTTTAAATCATATAGATCATATACTTCATGCATTAAAAACCATATATGGTAGTATCATGTATATATAGCTATTGAGTTTGTGAGAGTTCCTTATGTATTACAGATACTAGCCCTTTGTTACATATACACTTGCAAATGTTTTCTCCCATTTGGTAGGTAAGCTTTTCATTTTGTTGATCGCATTCTTTGCTGTAGTCCCACTTATTTATTCAGGCTTTAGTTGCCTATGCTTTTAAATGGAATACTAAGACCAATGTCAAGGAGCTATTCTCCTACTTTTTCTTCTAGAGTTTCAGATCTTACGGTTATAGTTTGTTTGTTTGTTTGTTTGTTTGTTTTTTATCATTTTGAGTTGATTTCTGTGCATGTTGTAAGGCACAAGTTCAATTTCATTCTTTCGCAAGTAGACATCCAGTTTTTCCAAACACCATTTATTGAAAAGACTGTCCTTTCCCCCTTCATATTCTTGGAACCCTTGTCAAATATTAGTTGATCATACGTGCTGGGTTTATTTCTGGGCTTCAATTCTAGTCCATTGGTTTAAAGGTCTGTTTTTATATGAATGACATATTATTGGTATTACTACAGCTTTGTGATATATTTTGAAAACAAGAACTTTGTTCCTCTTCTTCAAAATTTCTTTGGCTTTGGCTTCTTTTGTCATTCCTTAAGAATTTCAGCATTTTTTTTTTAATTTTTGTAAAAAATAATGTCATTGGGATTTTGATAGGGATAGCACTGACCCTGTAGATGGCTGTGAGTGGTAGGGGTATTTTAAGAATACTAAGTCTTCCAGTCCGTGAACACGGGAACACATACCTTTCCATTTATATGTGCCTGCTTTAACATCTTCCATCTGTCCTTTATAGTTCTGTGTCTTTCAACCTCGGGGGTTAAGTTTATTCCTAAGTACTCTAATCTTTTGTATGCTATTGAAAATGAAATTATTTGTTTAATTTCCTTTTTGGATCGTTCATTGTTAGTACATGGAAACAATACTGATATTTTATGTTAATTTTGTTGTCTCCAACAACTTTACTGAATTCGTTCATCCGTCCTAACAGTTTAATTTCTTTGTAGAGTCTTTGACTATTCCACATACATGATGATGCCATCAACAAAAAAGATCATTTTACTTTTTCCTTTCCAATTTGGACAATTTTTATTTCTTTTACTTGCCTAATTTCTCTGGGTAGGAATTCTAGTTCTATGTTGAATGAAAATGGTGACAACGGATATCCTTGCCTTGTTCCAGATTCTAACGGAAAAGCTTCTGGAGTTTTACTCTTGTGTGTGATATGAGCCATGAATTTTTCATGTATGACCTTTATTGTGCTAAGGTAAGTTCCTCTTCTACTGCATTTGTTGAGAGTTTTTATGATGAAATGATGTTGAAGATTTTTAGATGCTTTCTTCTTCATCTATGGGGATTATCATGCGATTTTTATCCTTCATTCTTTCAATGTGATGTATCACATTGATTGATCTGCATATATTGAACCATCCTTGCCTCCCAGGGGTGGTCCCACTTGATCATGCTGTACGGTCCTTGTAATGTGCTGAGTAGTTCATTTTGCTAACACATTGTTGAGGATTTTTGCATCCATGTCTGTAAGTTCTAATTTTCGTTGCTTGTGGTGTCTTTGTCTGGCTTTGGTAGCAAGGTGATACTGACTTAAAATGTGTTTGGAAGTGTTCCCTCTTTTGTTTTTCCTTGGAAGATTTTTCTTTCTTTTTTTTTTTTTTTTTTTTGAGACAGCCTCAAGCTGTCCCCCTGGGTAGAGTGCCATGGCATCACAGCTCACAGCAACCTCCAACTCCTGGGCTCAAGCGAGTCTCCTGCCTCTGCCTCCCAAGTAGCTGGGACCACAGGCACTCGCCACAATGCCTGGCTATTTTTTGGTTGCAGCCGTCATTGTTGTTTTGGCAGGTCCGGGCTGGGGATTCGAACCGGCCACCTTAGGTGTACGTGGCTGGTGCCTTAGCCGGTTGAGCTATAGGCGCTGAGCCACCTTGGAAGATTTTAAGGAGAATTTATATGAATTCTCCTTTAAGTGTTTGGAAGAATTTACCTGTGATGCCTATTTATAAAAATGACAAAAAGATAAAGACAGCCTAAATGTCCAACATGAGGGACCAGTTAAAGAATCCAACATCCACTTAATAATGACATGCCGCTTCATCAATTTCATCCTGCTATTTTTGGCTTTGACGGGGAATGGCACAGTATACCACACTCAGTTTTCTGTGAAAAGCTGTACCAGCAGGCAAGCGTCAAAAGCAACTGGGAAAAAAAAAAGTAACTAGAAGACTGGAAGAAATGAAGACTCTCCCTCCTTCCTGGTGGCTCACTGCGGCTGCCAGAGTCACCCTAGTGAGATGATTAATTTCAATAGTAGCTCCTGAATCCAGACTACTGTTTTCCACTCTTAGAACCAACCTCCCTGGGCTTCCTCAAAGATTTTCCCTCAGCCAGGTAGAACCTCATCTTCTGAAGTCTGGGTCTCAGCTATGCTGTGCCCCGCCTTAGCTTCCAATCCAAGTTTAATGATTCCTTTTTTCCCCCTTAGGAAATATTTTATTAGTTTTATGTTTATTTCCTTTAAAAAAATTTCAGAATGTTATGGGGTGCACATGTTGTGGTTACATGTTTGTTTTATACATCTCAGATCAAAGTTGTAAGTGTGCCCTTCACCCAGAATGTGGATATTACATCAGTTAGGTGAGAATTAGCCCAACTCCCCCTTCTGCTTCCCACCTAGTTGATTGTTCCCCCGTTACCTGTGTGGATCCTGCTTCTCAACTCACTTACCTTTTTCTTTTTTTGGTTTGCTGTGGTTGATTAGTAATCATACAGCATGATTCAGGTTGAAAAGAAAGCTTTCTCCCTATTCTGCATATGGTGAGTTAGAAAATTTGGGTTCCTTACCCTCAGGAAAGGGTAAAAATGATGTAACTTGATTTTTAAGATTCATCTCTCTGACGTGGTTAGCAATTTCTGTCTTAAAATAACTGGTGTATCATCTGTGTCCAGCCTGAGATCCTGATTGATAGGCACAATTAATGTAAAAAAAGAAAAAAAGTAAATAAATAAGACGTGGCAGTGTTTACTTTCTAATATTAAATGTCAAAAAATAGGAAGTAAAACTCTAAGTTTAAGTTTCTGATTGGAAATTTGTTTTTAATGTGTACAGAAAAAAAAAAAGAAAAAAATGTACAAAAAATAATAATAAGGTGACCATGGACAGCCTCCAGTGACCAGTGTGTACATCTGTGGGATAGAAAGTCCCGGCTAGATTCTTCTCCTGCTGCGTCTCGTGAGAAAGCAGCGTGTCTGGATTGAGACACTTCTGAGTTTTTCCTACTGGGTCTGTTTTCCTTCCCTTGCCTGCCCCTTTGGAGGCACGGTGGGGCCCTGGGTCCCGTCTACACCACAAGAGAGCTGGGGGAGGCTGTCTTTGATGTGGGCATGGCCAGGGAAGGAATCGTTTTAGGAATACAGCCTGATGGGTCTCGGGCCCCATTTCTATGGCAACAAAGCTGCAAGGCCTGAAAGTCTGATTTTGTTTTGTGATGTGGTGGCCGCTAATTATAGGCAGCCCTGTGTCCCTCTGCTCTTCCCTAGAGTGATCTCTATTTGTTGTCAAGGTTTATTTACTGAAAAACAAATTTTAGACTGTTTCTTCTCATTTTTTTGTACGTTATTTTAAAATATATATATATACAAATATACATTCTTCATACGTGTGTGTGTGTGTGTGTGTGTGTGTGTGATATACGAAGAAAGGTGGAGGGGAGAGAGAGACAGAGAGAGAGAGAGAGAGAGGGAGAGGGACATCTTTGTTTTATTTAGGGCTCTTTGCTCTACTGGTTGTTACGGAGACCAACAGCAGATTATAGACCTCAAATAGTTAGGCCAGGCAGGGAAGAGAATAAGGAGCAACAGGGCCCAGGGTCACCCTTGGCCTGGCAATGCAGCAGAAGGAACAGTTGTTTTGGGTCCCAAGGACAATGCGGAGAAACGGGGTTGGGGTAAGGAGGCGGGGATGGAGCTGGGTGGGACGGAGCCCACAGAGACTGATTCAGGGAGTTGGGCAAGAGGTCTCCCTTTTAGCAAATGGCACATCTTCGAAGAAGATTCTCCTGGCTGCATTCTCTGCTTTCCTCCTTTTCTAAAATTGACCTGCAAATGTGTCTGCCACCTTTGGGTCACTGGTGAAACCTTTGGAGGAAAATCCTTGTGGTCCTTCCCTAGGCTTGACCATGGCATCCATCCTGGGGCTGGAGCACACAAGGGCAGTGAAGGAGGCAGCTGCCCTTCTTCCCAGACTCTGTCTAAGTCTTCCCTGGCCAATATGGTAGCCACGAGCTGTGTCTGGCTATTTAAATGAACTGAACTGAAATGGAAAATATAATCCCTTCTCGGTACTTTCTGCTCAGTTTTTCTATAAACTTAAAACTGCTCTAAAAAGTAAAGGCTATAAATTAAAATATAAATATATAATATATAGATGGTTAATTGGTTGCACTAGCCACATTGGAAGAGTTCGGTAGTCACATATGGCTGGCGGCTACTAGAGTGGATTAACTAGCACGAAGTTCCACGGGACAACTGTGGTTTAGGTGATAGTGTCATGTTCTGGACTAATCCCTACACATTCCAGAAAGTGACAAGAAACCATTCATTCATTCAACAAATATCTGCTCCTTGCTGGGCCTTGTTCTGGGTACTTGGGATTCAGCGGGGGCATTTCCTGCCCCTGTGAAGCTGGTATGTTAGTACATCACACATGGCATGTAGACACTGAAATAACATGGAAATGGGGACAAATAAAACAGGTGATGGGAGATGGTGGAGGATCAGTCCTAGGAAAATGAAGAGGGGCTCTATTTTTTCAAAAATTGGTACTTAATGTGTTACATATTGATGAGATACCTGTATTTGTTATGTGCATGGAATGTGCAATGGTCAAGGCAGGGTATTCAGGGTGTCTGTTACTGTATTTATGATTTATAGGTGCGGGAGACATTAAAGTCCTCTCCTCTATCTACCTTAAAATATATAACACACTGCTGCTAACAAGCGTCACGCTACTCTGCTACCAGAGATGAGCGTGTGTATCTTCTATTTAACTATGTACTTGTGAGAGGGTTCTATTTTCTCAAAGGTAGTCAGAGAAGGCTCGACAAGCAGGTGACAGATGGCAGGGCAGTGTCCTGAAGGGAGGGACGGAGGGAACAAGCCTCGCTGAATTCCATAGGCAGAGAATTACGAGCAGAGTGGGCCACAGTGCAAAGGCCATGAGGTTGAAATGCACTAGTCCAGGTGTCCTTAAACTACGGCCTGCGGGCCGCATGCGGCTGCCTAGGATGTTTATCTGGCCCATCGGGTGTTTTTGCCACTGCTGCCTATCCTGCTTAGCAGCCAACTTGTCCCAGGGCCCGCAGTCTGGCCTCCAATGGTCTGAGGGACAGTGAACTGGCCCCCTGTTTAAAAAGTTTGAGGACCCCTGCAGTCGTTCTGAGCAGAAGAGTGATAGGTTGAGTTAGGATTTAATTGGATCCCTCTGGCTGTGAAGTGGGGAATAAACCAAGTGGGGAGGAACGAGATGTCACAGAATGATCATCATGAAGGTTAATGCTGTATCCCAGGTGAGAGGTGACGGTGGCTTGGACCAGGGCAGTAGCAGGGGGAGAGGTGAGAAGCTGTCAAATTTCAGGAGATCTGAAAGCAGAGCAGGTAGGATTTGCTGCAGGGTTAAGGTAGGGTGTGAGAGGAAGAGGGATCAAGGATGACGAGAGGATAGTACAGAGATGGAGAAGATTGTGGGAGGGGAGGTTATGGAGTTTGACGTGGAAATAGTAAGCCTATTAGATATCTGACCATTGGTCTCAAGTATATGCACGTACTTGTTTAACAGATACGTGGTGGGTTCCAACATATACCCAAGAATTAAACATCTTGGATGGAAGAGCTGGGTGCAACAACTCACTCTTATTTCCAATTTTCTTTAGTTGAGCTATTAAAAAAGAAACATACCTTTCTTTCCCATTGGTTTTAGACCAGCTTGTAAATCTTAAGTCTACACTGGGCACAACACTGGGCCAACTGGTTTGGCCCCTCAGTTCTTATCTTTTTTTTTGGTTCGCCCAGTTCATAGTCAGACACTGTGCTGGGTTCCAGAGACACGAAGAACATAAAATACCAGCCCAACCTTTGATAAACTGACTACTAGTAGGAGTTGCTAAGGCACAGAACAAAGCACGTGGGCTTTGGACAGATCATACTTGATTCCCAAAACCGGCTCTACCACTCACCAGCCCCTGGGCCTGGGGCCTTGAACTTAACCTCCCTGAGCTTGTTTGTTCATCTGTTTAATGGAACACCTGACACCCAACCCACAGGACTGTCAACGCGATTAGAGACAATGCTTATAAATTCACTTGCACGGTAACCTGACATACATAGCTGCTTATTTAACAAATGCTTGTCAGGACAAACATAAGGTTCCCAGACAAAACAGACATGTAACAGGAAAAATTACAATATACTGTGTTAGACGCTTCTAAAAACAGATCTGAATAAAGTGATGTAAGACAGGAGAGGTTCAGAATACATGGGCTTTAGAGATAGGTGTTGATTCCAACCCTAGCACCTTCATTTATGCACTGAGTTGACACTGGGCGAGTGCCTTGGTTTCTTGATCTGCAAAATGGGCACAATAATCCAGTAGTATCTACTTATAAGAATGTCATGAATTTAAAGGTAGGAGCACATGTAAAGGGCTTGGCACTCGTCTTAGCACATCGGAGTTACTCAATAACTGATTGTTGCTACTATTTCCAAGGGAACACAGGGAAGAGAGCAAGCTTTAAAGAAGGAAAGGAGAATCCAGGAATGTGCTCATATCAGAAATTAGGGAAAGAGGAAAACAAAGCCTTTTTTCTGGGTATGGGGAAAAGCAGTCACATTGTTCCACCATTGCCCTGTCCAGTTCCGACAAGTGTCTTTGATGAACAGAGAGAACCCCGAGGCTTTTCAAGATTTTAAACTCTCAAAGAAATCTTCAAAGGCCTACTTTGACCAAAGTAGGAGAGTGATGACGGATATGTTTGAAAGGGTTTTGAAGTACAGCGGTGAGCGTGTCTTTTGGACTGTAATTTTGATATCAAGGAACATTTAAATGCATCAGAGCACCATCTTCCTAAGCCTTCAGGAGCTGTAATGTTTTCCTAGATATCAACTCTGTGGAGGCAGTGGGTGCTCGCTCCTAACCAAGGTGGTGTAACCAGTTTGTAGGCGAAGCCTCCTGAACTGATAAGGTGTCCAAAACTTTCACTGACTGTGCGGTTAGTCATTCTTCGTGCTACCTGCAGGCTTGGCTTGCAGCCCGACCTACTTCACGTTTACACAGGCCCAGAGCTTGCCTGCAAACATCACCAGGGAGCTAGAGATGAAGGACAGGGAGTGATTCATCTTCCTCTCGCCATCATGTGCTTCAAGCTACTCGTTTGCTTGGTTGGGGCAACCCCCTTCAAAGGTAAGCAGACAAGGTGAGCCTTGCTCTACCTGGCCTCGGGAAATAGATGGCATTCTGCTGATTACCTCATGGCCCTAGCTGGTCCTAGTTAACCAGGTGAGGCAGAGTGCCAAGAGTGTGGTCTTGTAGTCAGGCAAACCTGGTTATGAAGTCTGAGCCTGCAGCTTACTAGCTGTAGCCAAGTCTCTGTGTTTCTCTATTTCCTTTCTTACCAAAGGACTTATAAATGGATTAGATCTATTAATGGGAACATCGACAGGAAAGACTGTTATAAGGATTGAACACGATAATGCCAGTCCAAATGGCTTTCAATAAATATTAATAAACCTAATCCCTGCTGACTATGTTTCAGGCACTGTTCTAAGCACTTTATGTTCATCAACCTGTTTGATTTTTGCAGCAGCTCTACGAGGTACATACTGTTATCGCTCCCATTTTATAGATGTGGAAACTGAGACAGAGGTGAGATCTGCAAGGTCACGCAGTTAGTAAGTGGTGAAGTCAGTATTCAAACAATGCCTGACTCCAGATCTCATGTCCTTACCTGCTAGGCAATACGCCTTCAATTAATGATCCCTGTTCACATTTTGGTAATCCAGTCTTTGCTGAGTGTGTTTGTGGGATGTTCTAATCCCACTGGGAATTTATAAATAACCACAGACTTGTCTCGTTCCCACCATGGACAGCAGTGGCTGATCTCAGGTCATTGAGATCTGTATAATTCTGAATAAATAATTCTTATTTATAGCAGGACATAACTAAATTTTACCCACCCAGTCTCCCTCCCCGTCCCCCCGCCCAGAGGGCCTCTTAGTAGCTTATTTGGAGTGTACACCATCTGGGGGAAAAAAATAGCTAAGAAAAACAGGAATCAAGACATCAGGACAGGTTGCCGACAGGACCTTTGATCTGGTGAGAAATAAATATAAAAGAAACTACTGAGAGCTTTCTTGACGGATTTCCATCTAAACGGATAGAAACCAGCCCAATCCCTGATCCCCGGGACTGCAGAGGACAGGGATATAATGCCTATAATGCCTACAATGCAAAGGGAAGCCAGTGCCTCTCTAAAGCTGGCCCGGTATCCCTGCTCCTGAGATCGGGTTGGGGAAAAGGATGGGGCCCGGTGCGGTGGAGCATGCCTGTAATTCTAGCACTTCAGGAATCTGAAGCGGGAGGCTCACTTGAGGACAGGAGTTAATAATCAGTCTGAACAACAGCAAGACTCTATCTCTACTAAAACTAGAAAAAAATAAGTGTGGTGGCAGGCATTTGTAGTCCCAGATACTTGCAAGGCTGAGGCAGGAGGATTGCTGGAGCCTGGGAGTTTAAGGTTGCTGAGCTGTGACTGCACTCTAAGCTCAGGTGAAAGAGAAATACTCTGTCTCAAAAAAAAAAATAAAAATGTCAGGATGGGAGAAAAGTTCCTGAGATGAGTTGACCTGGTGGTGCAGTTGGGGCTACAGCTGTATGATAATGAGTTTGACCATTTGGGAGATGACAGCAAGGATAGCAGGCATTTGCTCATCACTTGTAAGGTACAGACACTGTGCTAAGTACTTAGAAACATCATCCTATGCAATCATCCCAGGAACCCTAGGAAGTATGGAGTACAATTATTCCCATTTTACAGATGAGAAAACTGAGGTGTTTCAGAGCATCTTAGCAGGATGCCTGGGGCCACAACCGCTGAGGGGCAGCAGGGCAGGGATGTGAATCCAGGCTCTATGACTCCTCAGGAAATAGATGGCATTCTGCTGATGATCTCAAGGCCCTAGCTGGTCCTCGTTAACCAGGTGAGGCAGAGTGCCAAAAGCGTGGTCCCAGAATCAGGAAAACCTGGCTATGGAAGTCTAGTTCTGCAACTTACTAGCTGTAGTCAAACCACTCAGATCTGTTTTTCTCTATTTCCTTTCTTACCAAATGACTTATAAATGGACTTGAACCTCACCTATTTTAACCACTAATCTGCTCTAGGTCCCCCAAAGTTGAGTTTCTTAATGGAAATTTCCTAAGTACTCATTTGTTCCTGGAGTTGCAGTACTGTAGAGACCACAAAATGAATCTTGGCATTTAGTGACTACTTGCTGTATGCCCAGCATCATATGAGGGATTTTTGAGGGTCACAGAGGAAGGACAGACCAGGACTTGGGGAAGGACTGGGTTAAGGAGAGGGAGGACACAAAGGGGCTTGATTATTAGGTGATGTGGATCCATGTGTGCCGAACCATTCCCCAGACTGGAACACTAAAGGAAAAGATTCCGGGGTGAGCAACTGAGGCAGACACTGCAATTATCCTCCTAAGAGCCATTCCCTTTCTTCCCTACAAAGGAATTTCGTTTATGCTTCAGCCTGTTGTATAATTCTAATCAATGAGATTTGGATGGAGGCTATGATGACTCTTTATTGATTACAGATGAAAGTGATTCCAGAAAAGGTATCCCCTTTCTCCTATACCACCTGCCTTTGGCTGAGGCTGTGATGGCCGGAGCTACAGTCACCATCTTGTAAGCATGAGTTAACAAGCAGGAAGAGAATTGGACATGTTGAGCTTGATGGAGTGGATGGGTGGGAAGAACTTGCCTTCATGTCCAGATAAGTGGCTGCCCCAAGCCCAGAAACCAATCACCTGTCTACAGATGTCCAAAAATATCCAAATTAATGTCTTCAGGGTTCAATCCAAGGGGAGCTGGCTTTTAAGCACTGGGAGGCGCCTTTGAAAACTTCCCAAGAAAGATAAAGGATAAAAGTAGAAGGGGCAACCAAGTTGAGGTTGGAGGCAAACTCTGTTTCCTTGTGCTGAAAGAACAGAGAAGGAGGTTTGAATGTCCTTGCTGGAGTCGAATCACAAATGGCTTCTGAGTAAATCTGAACCCAGAGTCTCCCAGATAACAGTAATTTAGAAATTGGCCATCAGGCCAGAGCAGGGTGAGACACCTCTCCTACTAACTTGGGAAAGAAAGGGGCTAAGTTGTGCTTGAAGCTGATTATTTATCTGCAAGCACACTCTTTCAGGGTGCAAGTTGAGAGTGCCAGGATTGGTCAGAGAGGCATAGCACACCTGAAAATCATACCCACCCCGGGCGGTGAAGTTCAGACTAGGAATCTGGGTAGGAGAAACACCTCTGATTTTGGAGCCCCTTCCCACCAGCCTGCTGATATTGGGTTGCCCTCATCAAGGGGGCTTTGTCAGTAGTGGTGAAGCCAGTTTTCCCTGTGATGTGCTCCCCATGCCCCCCTCCCTGCAGCCAGATACAGTTTGCTCCCATCTGTGGCTTGCGTCCCATCTGCAAGCATTTGAGTGTCCTCCAGCCATGGGGATTAGAGACCTGACCTCTTCCTCCCTTCTCTTCCTCCTCCCACCCCCCTCTACTTCCTCCTGTGACATCTGAGAGGGGCTGGCGGCCTTGTTTGTCACTGTTACAATCTTCGAAAATCTCCCCTGCCCCGCCCCCTTCTCCCTCCATCCCCAGCTCCAACCCTTTACAGTGCCCGCTCCTATTTGGCACCAGATGTGAGAGGTTACAAACCGACCTCCCCGGCTTCTACATCTTCCTTCATTTTATTCGCCGCCCGGCTGTCTTCCTGAGACTCTGCCCACAACCACCCTCCGCCCCCATCCTGGCGTGTGTGTGCTGACCTCGACGCGCTCCCAAGTCAACTGATTGCGCCTGAATCCACTTAAAGGTGAAAGGATAAAGCAATTTTCTTCAAGATGTGGCCTAAACTGTTTAGTCTCGAAGGTCTCCAAAGGGCAGGAATGAAAGGGTGCCCCCCCCCCACCCGACACTCTTTAAGTCTCAGAGTGCCCAATCTGGGCTTGCCTTGGTCTGGGCAATTTGAAATAGCTTAATCTTCTGCCCTGGGTGGGTTTATGAGACCCCTGCAGAAGGAGGCCCATAATACAGGAGCGCTATCAGTGATTGCCCAGTCAGCCTACTTGAAAATTTAACAAAAGACAGTAATAATCAAGGGTTCTCACCTGAAAAAATCAGGAGGCACCTGCGGAAAAGGAGAACATTGCAGTGTATCAATCTGACTCAGGGACAATGGGCTGTGACTTGATATTTTCAGTTGTTAAGTCAGAGAAGTGAGAGGACTGACCGTCAGCTAGGCCCTGGGGCTTCAGCCAAAAGAGAGATGGCTGCTCTTGGCCCACTCCACTGCCTAAGAGCACCCAGTTAGATTTGGGCCAGGAATAATATTTATTATTATTATTTTATTGTTTGGTTGTTAGCCAAAGACTGTGGCTACTATTTATTTATTTCAGATTAATATGAAGGTACAAACAGTTAGGTTGCAATGTTTGCATTTGTCAGGTAAGGCCCCTGCTGTAGTTGTGCCCCTCACCCAGGAGGCGTGCCACATACCCTTGCACTGAGCCTGTTACCCGAGAGCACACCAAGCCCCCTCCATCCTCCCCTCTCCCCCAGCTTGAATTACATTGAGTTTTTCTCTCGTGTGTTTTAGTTCATCTGCTGGCTTCATATTAGTATTGAATACATTGGATACTTGCTTTTGGCCCTGGAATATTGTCAGATTGTGACTAAGGGCAGGAAAATGCAGGGTGTGTGCCCAGGGGTTCCAGGCTCCACAATGACACAGACACTGGTTCAAATCCCAGCTCTGCTCGCTTACTAACTGGGCCTTTGGGCAAATCACTCACTTTCAGCCTCAGTCTTCTCAAAGACCTGTTATGAGAATGAATGGGGGTGGCATGGTTGGCATGAGCTGGCCCCTGCAATGAGCTGTGGTTATTAACTAGCTTTACGATTTACCTTTTCCTGGCTCGAGTGTCAGTGTGATACAGCAGAGAGGGGCCAGAAAGCCAGAGGGGTTTTACCTGTAAAGGTGTGTTTCCTTTATCTCCAAATCACATATATATGGCAGCCTTCCTGAATAATCTGTAGAGCATCCTGCACAGGCCCCACACACCTGTAAGCACAACTCATTGCAATTACCTGGTGCCTTGTCTGTTTCTACCAGGAGACAGTGAGCTTCTGGGTGCACAGCCCATGGTAGGCTTGCTCAATGGTATTATTCCCTGGTGATTAATTAGCATAGTGGAAAATCATGACTTTATCTGAGTCTCAGCTTGTGCAGCTGGAAAATGGGATTCAGTATGGCACTTTCCCCAGAGGAGTAAAATGGGGATTATTCAGTTCACGCACAGTGCTCGCCACACTCCATGAGGGTTTGCTGGGTTATATCATATTCCAGTTGTCTTCAAAGTGCTGTCCCTGTGTCTCAGATATCCCATCTCCAACTTGCCTTACCATAGGCTGACAGTAATTTCTTCTCATTATGGAATCTCAGGAAAGGGTCAGCATCCTAAGGGACCAAGGTGCTGGCAAACTGTCACTGAGTGAGGTTGAGTGAGGCCTCTCTTCTGTTCTTCCCAGTTCCAGGCATCGGCTAGTCTTTGAAAACCTGAGTGAATGTTGATCCTTCCACCAAATGCTTTCACGTAAGTTTCAAGGCCTACCCAGAATTCACAGTGGCATGGACAATTCATGTGACCTCATAAAAACCATTTAAAGGCAAATGTGCACCCCCAGCAATTCCACTCTCCATTTCTCTCCAAGATAAATAGTTGCAAATGCTCATAAACAAGCACGTAAAGAGGTATTCACAGTCACCCTGTTTACAGCAGCAGAAAATGGGAGGCAGCCTGAATACCCACTAGTAGAAGCCGGGTTCAATAAATCACGGCCTATCCATGCAGGGGAGGAACACTCAGCAGTTTAAAGCGATGAGGGTGGTGTAGGGAAGGATCTGCAAAACATATTGATAAGTTGAGAAAGGAAACCAAATTGCTGAATGATTGCATTTCTATAAAACAAATTTAGGCATGTTGTCAAACATGGCATGTACCATTGCATAGGTGCTCAGAGGGACGTCTGGAAGGTGCTCAGCAAACCGGTAACAGTGAAAGTGAGTAAGACGGATTGGGACAGAGAAAAAAACAAAGCAGAGAGAATTTCCTCTGCTTGCTTTTGTTCCCTAAAGTGCTGGGGTTTTTTGTTTGTTTGTTTTGTGTTTTTTTACAATAAGGATTTACTATGCATTCCTACCATAAACGGGGTAGGGAAACACACTTACGCTTAGGGAAGGTTAACACTGCAACTCTAAAGACTGTAATCTCAGTACACTTCTGTGAAAATGCCCGTATCCCCAGTGTCTTGCAACAGTAGAATGAAAAATGATTTGTGAATCTTCTCCCCCTCCTTCCGCCAAGAGTAAACAAACTGGAACTGTACCCAATGGCACAGATAAATCTCCCAAACGTTAACATTACGTGAAAGGAGCTCCATGCAGAAGAACCGTGCCATATGATTCCATTTATATAAAGAACAGAGCCAAGCAAGGCTGGAAGTGCTCATAGGAAGCTTCTGGAAGATTCCAGAGGCAGTAATGTTCTTTCTGGATGTGGGTGCAGGTTACACCGGTTTATTCAGTTTGTGAAAATTCACTAGGCTGAACACTTACCATGTGTGGCATTTTTTGTATACATGTTATACATCGGTAAATGCCACCCCCCCAAGTCAATACATTAAAGAGTGCATTTATTTATTTATTTTTTCAAAATCATTCTACTTCATCTGGATATACCTGATATTAGAATTGGAAAAAATATATTATTATAAAGGGAAATCACAAACATATTTCACTTATAAATGAAGATGCAATATCCTAAACAACATATTAACAAGTTGAATTAAAAATTATTGTTCAACTAATGTACTTTGATCAAAATTAAATCCAATGTATGTGAGAATTAGTCACTATTTTCTTTTCTTTTTTTTTCTTTTCCTTTCTCCCACCCCTTTCCTCCTTCTCTGTCTGTGTTCCCCTTCCCCCACTCCCCACCATGTCATTAATTGTCATTATTTGTCCTCATATCAAAGTTGAATACATAGGATTCATGCTTCTCCATTCCTGTGATGCTTCACCCAGAATAATGTGCCCCACCTCCATCCAGGTTAATAGAGATGCTGTAAAATCTCCATTTCTTTTTAATGGCTGACTAGTATTCCATGGTATACATATACCACAGCTTGCCAGTCCATTCCTGGGTTGAGGGGCATTTAGGCTGTTTCCACTTTTGGCAGTTATAAATTGAGCTGCAATAAACTGTCTAGTACAAGTGTCTTTATAATAAAAGGTTTTTTATAATAAAAGTTTTTTTATAATAAAAGTTTTTTAATAAAAGTTTTTTTTTCCTTCTGGATAGTTCTGCAGGATCAAATGGGAGGTCTAGGTTGAGTTCTTTGGGGTTTCTCCATACTTCCTTCCAAAAAGGTTGTATTAGTTTGCAGTCTCACCAGCAGTATGGGACTCCCTTTCTCTCTACATCTGTGCCAGCATCTGCAGTTTTGAGATTTTATGATATGGGCCCTTCTTTCTGGGGTTAGATGGTATCTCAGGGTGATTTTGATTTGCATTTCTCTAATAATTAGGGATGATGAACATTTTTTCATATGTTTGCTAGTCATTCCTCTGTCTTCTTTAGAGAAAGTTCTGTTCATCTCTCTTCCCCCATTGATGTATGGGATTGTTGGCTTTTTTCATGTGGATTAATTTAAGTTCTCTATAGATCTTAGTTATTAAGCTTTTGTCTGATTCAAAATATGCAAATATCCTTTCCCATTGGGTAGGTTATCTATTTGCTTTAGTTGTTGTCTCCTTAGCTGTACAGAGCTTTTCAGTTTAATTAAATCCCATTTGTTTATTTTTGTTGTTGTTGCAATTGCCATGCAGTCTTCTTCATAAAGTCTTTCCCCAGGCAGAATGCTTTTTTATATGACAGTGGTGGAAAAGCCCTTTATCTTCCTAGGAAAACCACCATAAACCAGTCTTGAGCATTTTTGAAACCTTTAATACAAGCAAATAATCATTTATTTAATGAAGGGAGCTTTCATCAGATTTTCAAAGGGAACCTTCACCCCTTGGAAGATTAAGAACAAATGCTAACTCTAGTTTTGCAAAGATTGGAAAGGTGAGGTGGGTGATTGTAAAATAAAATACAATAAAAACTCTTGGAGAGAAATTTGCTTCTTGTTCTGAAGACTTCAGCCATGCAATGTCAAGGGAAAGGCTGTTGCAGGTAGAGAAGGCCAGAGTGAGTTCCTCAGACCACCAGCCCTCCAAGTTCTCGGTCACCCTTGCTTTCTGTCCTGCCAGCAGGGGCGTCACCTTGTTCTCCACACATCTGCGGTTTACGGCCACGTGTGATGCTTGCAGGGTGATTTATAGCAAGGCTCGGGCTTGGGAAAAGGTTTCTAGAGGAAGCTCCCCCTCCCATTCATTTGTAATTTAGGGGCATTTCTTGAATTCCCCAGCCCATTGGATCCTGGCAGAAAATGAATGTGGGTCGTTTCTGGGGTAGATGCTCCCCGACATATGTGTCCCTGTGAAGAGAGATGGATGGCCAGGGGAAGTGACTGTTCTCCATAAATCACTGAGCATTTGGAGGATGTCATCTCTCCTTATGAGATATGAGAGAGAGAGAGTCAGGGCAGACTCAGTGCAGGGCACGCACAGAGGAAGCAGTGGGTTAGGGGGCAGAGGGGAGAACTTGGGGGCTGCCTGGGACATGGCAGCTTACAAAGACTCAGTCCTCGCAAGGGAACACTGTCACCAGGCCACATGGTCGGTCTCCCCTGCATTCTCAGCGTCTGTGCTGACTACCTCCCATTGCAATGTTCTGTCTCCCTCCTTGGCTTACCTACTTCCCATCCCTCTCTGGACAGCATCGGGGAAAGGCAGATGGAGACTTTGGCTTGAACCCCAGCTCTGTCCTCTACCAGCTGTGTAAGATTGGGGGCATCACTTAAGCTCTCTGGTCCCTTAGATGGTTATAAGGTTCAGATGTTTGGCCCCACCAAATCTCATGTTATACTTCAGTCCTGGTGGTGCTGGAGGTGGGGGCTGGTGGAAGGTGTTTGGATCATGGGAGCAGATCCCTCAGGAATGACTGGGCGCCCTCCCCACAATGGGTTCCCAGTTTATTAGTTCATGCCAGAGAGCTGGTTGTTTAAAGGAGCCTGGTGCCACCTGCTTCCTTGCTTGCCTTGTGACACACCTGCTCCCCCCTTTCACCTTCTGCCTTAACTGGAAGCCCCCTGAAGCCTTCACAGAAGAAGATGCCCCACAGCCAAATAAATTTTTTTCTTTATAAATTACCCAGCCTCAGGTATTTCCTTTATAGCAATGCAAAATGGACTAGCACACATACCCCATCTGTGCAATGAAAGTGATAACACCTACCTGGTAGGGGGTGAAAATGAGATATTAAATGAGTTTAAATGCCTTTCACAAGGTATTTAATTAGCTCTGAATTCACAGTAACTTACTATTTTTTATGCCTTCTTCTGTATCAGTGATTCTCTACAGGGGGCAACTTTGCCCCCAGGAGATCTTTGGCAACGTTTGGAGACATTTTTGCTTGTCACAAAGGGGAAGCAGGTGCTACCAGCATCTAGTGGCCAGGGATGCGATAAACATCCTAGGATGCACCGAGAGCCCCCACAGCCAAGAATTATCCTGCCAGGATGTCGAGAGTGCAGAGGTTGAGACACTTTGCTTTAGGACGTTGCTTTGTGTTTTTCCTCCTGGGCCATCCCCATGCTGTTGTACCCATCCTTCCCTTTGCCTTTCTGTCATCCTGGATAGCAAGGTTCATTGTCACATTTCTGCCATTATTAGATGTCAGAATCGGGCCCTAACTCTGTCTTCACCACTTACAGGCAGTGTGTCCTTGGATAAGTTCCTTAGACTCTCTGAGCCTCAGAGTCCTCGTCTAGCTATAAAGATGAAATATGCACAGGAATGATCAAATATGCACAGAGCACTGCTCACAAAATCCTGCATCCTCACCAGCCTCAAAGCATCCTGCACCTTCCCCTTGTCAACATCCTCCAGAAGGCCGGGACGTTCTTGAAGACGGGAGTCCCCGGCTGGTTCATTTCTGTATCCTATGCATACAAAGGATCATTTTTTTTCCTTGTCTCTCCCCTGGTTGTCTGTCTCAGTCTCCTTTTCTATTCCTTGGTTTCTCTCTATATTTCTTCCCTTTCGTTTCTCTTCTTTTTTTTGGCTTACCCCCAGGCAGGAGGATCAGAGGGGCCCCAAAGCCTCTCTGCTGTGGTTACACATGCACAATTTCAAAGCCTACGTCTGAACACAATGTGACCCGTTTAAAGGGGGGAATGGTTCACTAGTCTGCTTTCTTTCTCTTTCACTCCCTGGCTCTGGTTATTAAAGTTTGGTTCCTGTAGGAGGAAGGGGCAAACTTTGAAAGCCCGGGAATGAACACTCCTCGGAGCCCTCTTATCACGTCACCCGCACCCCCTGGCTTTCCTCCCTGGGTGGCAAAGGGTTGGGGATCAGACAGTCTTGGGCTGGCTACCTTCCTCTCTCATATTCTGAGCCCCGTTCACCCTTGTCTCTCCACCGATGAGCAGCTGAGAGCCACGTGTGGCCCTGCCTGCCCGTGCATCTGAGCACCACCTGCCCGGCACTCCCCAGGACCTGCGTGTGGAGTGACCCCTCCGTCTTCAGCGTGAGCCCCTGCCTCTGTATGGACAGTCCAATCAGCTGGGTTTTACTTGGGGGCTTATTTTATAGATGAAGAAATTGGGATTCAGGAATATGACTTCATTTGCCAAGTTGTGTGTCAAGGAAGGGAAGGAGCCCCTGCGTTTAAAGGTTTCCTGACTCCAGAAATGTGAGCTGTCAGCCACCATGCTGGGACCAGTCAGGTAGGAGAGTGAAGGCTCCCTCAACAGGAGGAACACAAGCAAAGGTCACCAGGAGATTTTTTGCAAAAATGTGGGCAATGCTGAAAGAAATGAATAAGGCTGGTGAAATGCCCTGGAATTGAAGTGTTACCTACTCTAGGCCCAGAGAATTTGGTGGAGGAAAGGAGAAGTTATCAGAACCTAGAGAGCTCTGTCCCCACAGGAAGGTGCCTCCAGGCAGGACATGGGGCCTCAGTAGAGGGACGCAGTCATTGACAATCCCAGAACCAGTGCAGGGAGAATTGGGGGAATGAATACATCACCAATGTCTCTCTTCTCCCTCCTCCCTGTTTCCAGGGAATGCCTCCCATTGGTCAAACCCATCGGGACTCCTAAGGGTAAGGGAGTCTATTGTCACTGACCATATAGGTCAGGGATCTAGGGCAGAAAGTCGGGTGGAGAGTTGGACAGGAAGTGCTAACAGGAGTGTTTAACACCTGACCGATTGCCTCTCACATCCACCTCATTTAAACGGTAGAAGATTAAACCTGCACCTTCTAATACCCTGGATTGGGTATTTTTTTTTTATATTGTATTCATGCAACTGTATTTTAGTGGAAACGAAGACGGAATTAAAAGTAACGATGATTTGACCACACACTACACATTCTTGCAGTTTAAAGATTGTGAGAGCGGATCTCTCTGGAAAATATGATCTGGGGCCGCTGCAGTTATGGTGGACCAATGAAACTTCCCAAAGCAGACAGAGTAAGTCTAAGCTCTGTCATTTCTTGGGCAGGTTTAAAAAATTCCATTCATCGCTGTTGGGGCGAATGGTGCCCAGTCCAAGCACAGCTGATTAAATTAAACAGAAGCAAACCTTCCCGGATTAAACAAGGACAAGATGGAAGCACCTCCCAAAAAACAGCTTCTGCAGAAAACAGAGAAGTCTGACAGGCAGTCCATTAGCCTCCAAAGACAAGAGCCTCAGAGACAGCCCAGAGCCTTCAGCCAGAAAGGACAGGGAGAACCAAACCAGGAAAAACAGCTCCACGAAAACCCACCCATTCCTGATTTCCTGAGTTTTCAACGTGGGGATCGTTAGCAGGAGCATTCGGGCTAATCTTAATTGCTAGGGCTGAGGAGGGGAATTGCCGGGGTAATCAGATCCCAAAGCATCCAGGGCTTTATAGATTAAAGCAAAGTTATCTCCTAATCCCATCAAAATGTCATAATCTTGTGTCACAGCGGCATCTAAACACAGCTGATTGAGATGCCACGAGTGCTGAATCTGGGATCCATCACGGCCTTACGGTCCGGAAAGCAAATAACCCCAAATGAGAAGATTGGATTTAGTGTGGTCTGGAGATATTTACTACAAAGGCCTAAGCACTGGTTCCCTCTCTCCCTCGGGCTTTGCATGGAGAAAACTCTAGTGTCCCCAGATGCATTCCTTGAACAGAAAATTCTCCCCAAATGGAAATAGAGTCATCATTTTTGCTGATTGTAAGGTTAATGTGTGCTTGCTGTAAAAAAAAAAAAAAAATTACAGACAATACAGAGAAATAGGAAGAAGAGAATAAAAAGCGTTTGGTCTCATCAGCCAGAGTATTGCTATTTTGGTGTGTTATGTTTCAAGAGCCTTCTTCTCTGCATACATGCTTGTACATTATACATATTTCACATATATATCCTTCCTTCCTTCCACTCCTAAGGTCACTGCCTTTGCTCTCTGTATTTACAAGGCTAAACATGGCTAATCCTCAGCTCTTGTCTCTCCGTCTTCTTGGTTTAACCCCCCAGCAGAGAGTGAGGAGCCCCTCTGAATTCCATTCCAAATCTCAGTGAGCAAGGACTGGACGTGCCCCACTTTAATCACTCATGGCATGGCCATAGGGTCACACATACATACGCCCTTCCGCAACTAAGTACCCTGCGTGGAGGTGGTGGTAGGGGAGCTCTTGGCGACCCTCTGAACAATACACTTAACACACTTTAAGTGTTCCTAGGTCCTGCCCTGCTCCTAACCGAGGTGAAATGACTTGCCAAGGTCCTTCAACTTGTGAGTGTCTGAGCAGGGTCTGAGATCGGGGGCTTATTCTGCCAAACTCCAGGGTCGCTCTGTCCTGACAGCCGCACCTCTATCACCGAAGTGTTATAAAGTCATATGACTGTTAAGAATTTGAGACTATGAAGAAAAATAATTGAGCACTCACACAACACTTTATATAATTTCAGGGGGTTCAAAGACTGCTTTAACTTTGAAGTGGAGCTTATGGATCTAATATTGAGATCCTGTTTTAGAGGAAAATAATAACCATTACTTAAAGTATTCATTAAGATCAGATGCAAATATCTTCTATTTGTCATAAAAAAAAAAAAAACAACCCAGATTCTAAATTCTCTTGTAAGTTGATGTTATTCAGGTCCCCTAAGGCAAAAGCTTTTTTGTTTTCTCCTGATCTTTTTTCCAAAGCTCCTATTCCTACATTTCCTAGCCATGGAGACTTCTGGAAAAGGATGGCCTGGGAACACATGGACGGCTGCCAACAGCGTCAAAGGTGGGAACTGTCTCTGAATCCCTGGCATCGTCACCTTTTCTTCCCCTTTCCCCTCCTTTTCCACTCATTATTCCTATCCTAGAGTTTCTTTCTCTGCTTTTCTTTTTGCTTTTTATTTCCTTTCTTTCTCCCCCTCCCTTTTTGGCCAGCGCTAGGTTTGAACCTGCCACCTCTGGTATATGGGGCTGGCGCCCTACTCCTTTGAGCCATAGGTGCCTCCCCTCTTTCCTCTTTTCATTTGACTGCTCTTAATATATATTCAGCATCATTTTATGCATCGGTTTTGCTGACATCAAGATGTAGACAAACCCAGTTTCAGTAATGAATTAAGCATTCATTCAATGCTTTTGCTGTGAAACCCAGAGCTTCATGGCTGGGGTCAAGTCCAGCCTAAGAGACGCCCTAATTTTGTACATGTTCTTTATCTCAGACAGACCAGTTTCCCATCTGTGAGACGGACATGAAAAATACCTGGATGCCCCAAAGGACGTCAGGCAGCTTCTTATTGAGGTGACGCTCTTACCTGCCATCAAATATTAGACATTCTATCAAAGAGGTATCTGACTTATTCTGCATAGATCTAGGAGGAAGACATAGCAATTGTTGGTGAAAGTTGAAGGAAAGTAGAAATGGTCTCAATAGAAAGAAAACATCTCCCAGGGCTTCCCCACGGTGAAATAGGTTGTCTCTGGATGTAGTAAGCACTTTGTCACTTAACGTATCAAGATAAAGCATAAAGCTGAAGGTGCTTGGATATTATAAAGGGGTTCCAGACATTGCATACAAGTGTTGGCCTCTGATTCCCCCATTTAGATCTAGTATTCTTGATATCTTAATTGGATTTTTATGCCATGTCCCCTATTTTCTTTTTCCTTTTTAAGGATCATGATTGCTACTTAATCTCACAGAGCTTTGAGAGAGGTAGGCTGATTTAGAGGTTAAAGACACTAGAATGTCTGAATTTGGAAACTTATTATTCAGTGACAGTAGAATTGCCTAACTTCTATTCAGCCTAGTTTACACAGATTAACAAGAGACAAATGAGCTCCCTTCTTCCCTCCATGCCCACCGATCTTAAACCAGTAGAGTGGGAACCGTCCTGGTAAGGAAAGGTTGGCTGACCGCTGTGATGGGCACAGGTGTGTATTCTTGGAAGTAGATTTAGGAAAGGGGTGAAGTGTGCCGTGTAATAATGGAGGCGGCCTTGGAGGTTCTGTCAGAAGAAATGCAGAAGCCAGGAAAAAGAAGGGAGGTGCCACCTGGGGAGAGGAGGAAGATTCTGGAAAAGATAACCACGGAGGTCAAGAGAAAGAATTAAGTTCGAAGTTGATGAGGCTCCCCTCGATACACAATTGTCCCAGCAGCTGTTCTGAATAACCCTTCTTTATCTAGGCTGCCACCTTCGTCACATACCAAATCACTGACTTAAGTCTATTTCTGCCGTTACTCTCCTGTCCCTTCCAGCACATTCTATCAACTCTTCCAGCCAAGAATACGATTGGATCATCGTAGCTGGATACTCTTATTATCTAGAAAGGGAAATACTTTCCACCTTTGGAAATAAATTCTTGGTGAATCACAAGCATTTCATCATCCCAAAACACTTGAAAACTACTTTGCCACCCTCCCTCCCCTAACTCACACCTCATAAAAATAATCACTGGTATTTTGTTTTAGAGTTGCAGTTCATCTTAAACAATGGAGAGAAAACGAATCATATGATTTTATCAAATCTTTTTGTATGCCCTTTAGGAATGTTTAGTTATTTTTTTGCATGTGGGTATCATACATTTCGTATTATTTTTTCTAGGCATTTTGTGAAAATTATTGTTATTTGTTGCTGCTTAAGAAACTATTGATTTCTGAATGTTTTATATGGTGTCTGGCAAAGTAAGTGAGCTCTTTATTGGGTTTTGATACTTTTCAGTGGTTTCTTTGTGTTTTCTAGATAGAATACGATCTTACCTGCAAAAGATATTTTTCCTTTTTTTTCCATGTCTATTTATCTACGTATTTATTTTTTATAAGTTATTTTGTTGCTTAGACTTTCCAGGAAAAATGTTAAATGCTGATAGTGATAATCAACATCATTGTCTCATTTTGATTGCAATAAAAATACTTGTAGTAAGTCAACATTAAATATCATTTCACATGTGTTTTTCTTTCCTTCTCTCTCTCTTTCTCTCTCTTCCTTTCCTTTTCTTTCCTTTCCTCTCCTCTCCTCTCCTCTCCTCTCTTCTTGTCTTCTTTTCATTTCTTTTTGACAGAGTCTTCTCTCTTGCCTAGGCTAGAGTGCTGTGGCATCAGCCTAGCTCACAGCAATCTCAAACTCCTGGTCCCAAGTGATCCCCCTGCCTCAGCCTCCCAAGTAGCTGGGACTACAGGCACCTGCCACAATGCCCAGCTAGTTTTACTATTTTAGTAGAGACGGGGTCTCACTCTTGCTTAGGCTGGTCTCAAACTCCTGAGCTCAAGGGAGCCTCCTGCCTCAGCCTCCCAGATTGCTAGGATTATAGGAATTAGCCATCATGCCTGGCCTCCACATTTGGTTTTAAGATAGGTAATCTTTAGGATGTTTTATTAAAAAAAAAAACAAAAACTATACTTTATTCTGAGCTTTCTGAAAGGCATTTTGGTGAATAGATGTTGGCTTTTATTCAGATACATTTTATGAATCTATTGAGATTATTACACATTTCTACATTGGCATAGAGATGAGTTGTGTTATATCTAGCACACACTCTTCATGAACGTGATGAATCATCTTTTTAACATCATGTATAAACTAATGAGTGAGGGATTTGTCTTCACGATTCTAGATGAGATTAGCCTACAGATTTGTTTTTCTGCACCATTTTTAACTGGACATTGTGGCGGGTGCCTGTAGTCTCAGCTACTTGGGAGGCTGAGGCAGGAGGATCACTTGTGACCAATGCACAATTTATACATTGTGTTGCCACGGTCGTGGTTTTAAAAAATAAGGTAAGAAGTAATTCACCTTTGCCTGTGTTTGGGAACAAAGTTATATACATGGCATGGGAATTACTAATTTATTTTAAAAGCTGACTCTTAGAATTGGCCCCTGAATACTTTTTTTGGATATCGGTTTTGAACATTCTTCACTCTGACACTCGTTCACTCACAGCCTTCTGTTTCGTCAGTCAGCCTGACAGTTTGTATTTCCCAGAATGCTGAACACTTTGTTGCAAAGTTATGCTGTGTGTGTATTTATCCGGTAAACTCTTTACCTTAAAAATATTGTTAGACAAACCACGTATCTGACAAAGGCTTAATATCCAAACCAAGAGACTCCTGTAACTCAATAGGAAAAAACACAAACAAACAATAAAACCCCAAATAACATGGTTTAAAAAACGGCCAAAGGACCTGAGTAGACTTTCCTCCAAAGGAGACATACCAATGGCCAACAGGTATATGGAAAGGTGTTAAGGTCACTAATCACCAGGGAAATGCAAATCAGAACCACAAAGAGGTATCACCTGACACCTGTTAGAGTGGACTCTTATAAAAAAAAAAATCCTCTGAGATAACAAGTGTTAGTGAGAATGTGGAAAAGGGGAACCCTGGTGTACTGTGGCTGGGAATGTAAATTGATGTAGCCACGAGGGAAAACAGTATGGAGCTGCCTTTCAAAATTAAAAATGGAACTACACGCAGCCCTGCAATTCCACTTCTGAATTTATGTCCACAAGGAGTAGATCCATGTGGATTTCAAAGAGATAGCTGCATTTCCATGTTTGCTACAACATTGCTCATGAGAGCCATAGCATGGACACAACCTCAGTGTCCATTGGTGGATGAAGACATAAAGGAAATTCGGTATACACGCATGGACAACTTTATGGAGCCTTGAAAAGGAAGGGAATCCTGCCACTTGTGACAAGGTGGATGGTCTGGAGGATATTTTGCTAAGGGAAACAAACTAGACACGGAAGAAAAAATATTCCACAGTTCCACTTACATAAGGAACCTAAAATAGACTCAGAATGTAGAATGGTGGTTGCAAGGGGTGCGGGGAACAGGGAAATGAGAGCATGTTGGTCAAAAGGTACAAAGTATTATACAAAATGAATACGTCCTAGACTTATTCTACACTCTGTAGAGAATAGACGTCCTAGACTTATTCTATGCTCTATAGACCTATAGTTAGCAACACTATATTTTATACTTCAACAATTTTAAGTTAGGGCATACTTTAAAATGGCTAAAAGAGTGTGGAATTGGAATGTCCCTAACATAAAGTAATGGTAAATACCTGAGGCTATGGGTACCCAAATTACCCTGATTTGATTAATCCACATTATATGACTATTTCAAAACATCACGTGCACCCTAGAAAGACTATGTACCCCTGCTAATTAAAAGTTTTTAAAAAATTGCTAAAAGGGTGGATTTTATGTTAAGTATTCTTATCATCAAAAATAAATAAATAAAGAGGGTGGGAGAAAAATTTTGAAGGTGATGGATGAGTCGATGGCCTTGGTTGTTATGATGGTCTCTGGGTGTAAGTTCATCTTCAGACTCCTCAAGTTTTCCACATTAAATACCTAGAGGCTTTTAAATGTCAATCATATCTCATGAAAGTGGTTAAAAAATAACCTTTATATTTCCGTTTTCCCTTTTCCTTTTCTACTATTATTTATACTTGCTATATTCTCTCAACTAAATTTATTTTTTTTAATGTTGACACAATTCAATGCTTAATGAATATTGGTAACATCTACCAATGTGCCAGGCACTGTTTCTAGCATTTGACATAAATGAACTCATTTGAACCTCACAAAAACCTAATTAGGTAAGTGGTATTGTTGTTTAACCCATTTTACAAATGAGTTAATGGATACCCAGAGAAGTTAAATGATTTGCCCAAGGTCATGCAACTAGCAAGTGATGGAGTTAGAACCCAAGCTCAGATTGTCTGGCTACAGAGCCTGGGCACTTGGTATAGAGTGTGATAGATCCTCTAAAATTTGAAAGGCAGGATAATTCATCTCATCAGAAAAGCAAGTAGAGGAATAAAATGATAACCAGAGCTACTAAATAGTTCAATGCCCTGCCTTCCAGCACGTTCAATTCTCTCATTGATAAATATTGATCAAATATTTATTATGCTCTTAACAAAAATTCAGGCACCAATCTGGGTACTTGAATATCCTTGCCCTTGTGCATCTTGCATTTTAGTTACTGGGATGGGAGCAGGGTGGGAGCAGGATGGGAGCAGGGATTACAGAACTGCTTGCCCTAAAATACAGTGTACAGTGCGGCCTCTGGATAAACAGACTGCTCAATTCTGGTGGGCATGCATTTATCCTGTAGATGCTCTTGGTCTACAAATATTTACTGAGTAACTATTATATTCTGGGCCAAAGAGCAGATGTATGAGGTAAGACAAGCCCCAGGGGAGGAAATTGAGACTTGAGGAATTTAAATCTGTCCCATGGTGAGGAGGTAAGTGGAGTTGGACTTAATCTATGTGCCTCCCGCAGTAAGCAAAGAATGAGGGCCTCATGCACCTATGCAAGGGCCCTGTAAAGAGAAGAAATGCATCCAATTTTGTCAAATGAATGAATGGTATCATTCCCAGATTTCCAGGGAAGTGAATAAGGGAATATTTTAGAGAATTCTAATCATAAAAATCTCACTCTGAGGACAGATAAAAGCGACCTCATTGCCCACAGGAAGCAGGGACATTTAGCTAGTACCAAGAGACCTTTAAATAATGACGTGCACACTCCAGGCACTCTCAGATTGAAAGAGACAGGCGTCTCCATGGCTTTTCCTGGGCCTCTCCTCCGCCTTTGGTCATCAAGCAAAACCGGAGCTGCAGACAAGACCCGCTGCCTTCAACACGGGCCTTGCATTAGATGCGTGTCAACAGAGATTAGCTCAGTCCCACACACGGGTCTGTGCCATTTGTTAGGCCACCTCCACCAACCCCGTAATCTAATCTGGGCTGGAGCAATGCCTCTCCCAGGTTAAACGTATTAAAGGCGCCGGGGGACGTAGGCTGTCGGAGGCGGCGGTGGCTTCTCCCTTTCTGACAAGCCTGACCCCACTCCAAACCCCTCGTCCCCAAGAGACGCCAGAGGTCAGAACCTCCTTGCTGTAGAAGGGAGCCAAACGCTAACAGAGAGAGACGAGAGGATATTGGAAACATATTCTCCAGGCCTCTGAGCTTTAGAAATCCGAGAAGAACAGGAGGCGACAAGTTAAAGCCTTCACTGCTGGAAATATTTTTCTTTTCCGTGTTTCAACAAGAATTTGATAAAGATATCCATGAGGTTAGAGAGGAGAGGAGGAAGCAGAGAAGGTTTGAAGCAGATGGTACCTGAAGGAAGGAAGAGAGGCTTTAGGCACCTTTAGGGGAAATTTATAGGGGACAGTGTTCCATGGCACGCCATCCACTCTTATTACATGTGTTCTTAAATCGCATGATGTTTTTAAGCAAATAAATGTTTCAACGGCAAATCTTGTCTTTCCTTTTCCTTTCTGTTCCTTTGAAACCCTGGCTCCGTGTAGGGCCATCTCCCTGGGGTTTGCCGCTAGCCTTACTTCAATTTTAACAGGGCCAGGATTAAAGATGCTCCTTTTCCTCCGAACGTGCCCAGAACGCGCCAGCAGCTCCTGCTATTGTTCCTGTGATGTTTTTTCCTGCCCCCCGCCCCCCCACTGTCCCCACCCACTCATCTCCACACATCCAATTTCATCTCTCATTTAGCATCCCTGAACTCCACTTATTTGAAGTTTAGGGGGGTTGGCAGTGGGATTTTTGTGACATAAAAAAGAACCATTCTTCTGGGCCAGCCACCAGCATTTGTGAAATGGCGCCAACATGGTTAATTTTCAAAACATTGAGTTTAGCATGCAGAGAGAGGCAGAGGGTTCCCAGTGGCCAGCTTGGTGCACTGTTACAAACTAAACACCTGGTATAACCAGTGCCAGCGAGCAAATGAACCTCTGCAGCCCCCGAAGATCCCCTTCCCCCCCACAGGGTGACCAGTATCGGGACTTGTCACACCATAAATGAGTGTTTTTTTCTTTTTAAACTTTACCTAAATGGAACTCAGGTTACATATTCTCATGCGTCTCATCTTTGTGAGAGTCATTTACATTATTGTGGGGGGGGGTGCACCATCCTTTTTAATCTCCGTGGAACATTGACAATGTGACTATGCCACAGTTATTTCTCTATTCTACTGCTAAGGGGCATTTGGGGAGTTTTCAGTTAGGAGCTCTTATAAATACTACTGCTAGGAACGGTCCGGGCATGCATTCCCGGGCAGGCAGTACCAGTTTGTGGCCCGTTAGGAACCAGGCTGCACAGCAGGAGGTGAGTGGTGGGGGAGCAAGTGAAGCTTTATCTGTATTTGCAGCCACTCTCCATCGCTCATATCACTGCCAAGTACCACCTTCTGTCACGTCCCCAACACCCCCAATCCATGGAAAAGCTGTCTTCCATGAAACTGGTCCCTGGCACCAAAATGTCTGGTCCAGGTCATATCTTTTGTTGAATGTTTGACTGTACCAGAGAATTTTTTTCAAGTCACAAAAATTTCCTTGGCCTCCTCCTTCAAATGATTCAATGGATCTTCATTGCCTTAAAGATAAAGACCAAATGGCCCTCAAAACTGTAGGAAATTTGGCCTCTACTCATTTCTGTATCCCAACAACAGTTGTCTGAAGTACAACTGTGTGCTGAGGCCAGGGAGAGAATATCAGCAATGGAAGTAGAAGCCAAGTACAAGACAATAGAGCAGGGTGGAGACTGTAGCGAATTAGACAGACAAGGAGCAGCAGTCATTTGTCTTTGGCTGACAGTTGACACAGGCAAATGTGGGCCCAGTGTATCCAGATTTTCCCCATTTTATTTATTTATTTGTTTATTTTTGAGACAGAGTCTCATTCTGTTTGTTGCCCGGGGTAGAGTGCTGTGGCCTCTTCATGGCTCATAGCAACCTCAAACTCTTGGGCTTAAGTGATTCCCTTGCCTCAGCCTCCTGAGAGCTGGGCCTATAGTCACCTGCTACAACTTCCAGCTAGTTTTTCTATTTTTAATAAAAACCAGGGTCTCACTTCCCAAAGTGCTAGGATTACAGGTGTGAGCTGAGATTGTGTTAGGATTACTCCTGGCCCAGATTTTTCTCATTTTAAAAATTAGTTGCAAGTTTCTTAACTTCCATGTTAACTATTTTAGAAGATTTTTTAACATTACATGAGCCCCCAAAATACATGTCCCAGGTAAGCATCTGGCCCTCAGATCAGCATTTTAGAACCACTGGCTTTAGTTACTTCTAGACTCTTAAATCTTATTACCCCCAATGCTGCATACTAACTGCTCGAGATGCCTCAGGCTTCTGTGTCCTCACTCGTGGGCTTTGCGTTTCCCATCTCTATTGCCTGAACACTTGATCTCTTGTAGACTCTTTCTCTCTTACTGTGTTCCATCAGAAAGTCCCATCTGAATTCTCAAAGTGAGTAAAGGGATTTGGGAGTATGTTCTTAAGGCATTCTGCCTTGTCATCATTGTAGCAATAGTGCCCAGGACTTAAATAGGCCCAAGTATACAGAAGGTGCTCAATAAAGAGTGAATGATGAAATACCACTGTATAACTAGAATGGTACTTACATGTCTGTCTCCCTATATATAACAAAATGGATCCTGACACTCCTCAACTTAAAACCTTGTCCCAAACTCCTGACAATTTCAATAACAACTGTTACAATCTCAAATGCTCAGGGGGCCATAGCAAGTGAGCAGTGAGTGAGGCAGGGTAAGGATAACAATAGGGAGTGGTAGAGACTGGGGCAAACTGGAGTGTGCCTGAGACAGCCTTGATTGGAGGAAGACGACCTTACCTGCATTGCTGATCATGATACCTGGAACATGGTAGGTCTTCATTAAATATATCCTACCTTCTTTTTATGACAAAAAGCAATGTCTCCCTGGATTTTTAAGGAACCAGTGACAATTCACATGTGGGGTACAGCATGGGTCCCATCCCCACTCCAGCATGGCATATACTAAAACTAGGGTAACAGAAGGGGCATTACAGGGTAATACAGCTAAAGACAGGAAGAGATAGACACCCTTTTGGCCTAATAGCATGTAGGGGATAGAGGGAGAGGGACTAGAAGCCATTGCTGGAGGTGATGCTTTACCGTAGCCTTGATCCCTTCCAGGGATGAGTACCTGAAGGAGCAGAATTGTTGACAACCCACAGTGGAGGCAGAGGAGATCAGTGGGGAATCCCGATGAGGTTAGAAAAGAAACAGAGAGAACTGAGGCCTGGGGGAGGGCAGAGGAGGGGCCGGAAGATGAAGAAACCGACGTGTTGCTTTGGAAGAGAAAGGCGGAAGAGAGGTCTCTGAGGATGTGACTTTTGAACTGAGTATTGAGTAGGAACAGTCATGTCTCAGGGAAGAGTGCCACAGTCAGAGGGAGCCTCAGAACAAAGGCAGGCTTGGGGAACAGAAATAAAAGCCAGAGGAACTGGGCAGGGCTAAGGCTGGGGAGGTGGGGAGGTGGTGAGCGCTGAGCAACACCCTGGGGTTGGATTAGAGCCTCAGTGGCAGCCACTGTGGAGTGTAGATAGTATTTTAAGTTAGGCAGGGACTTGCTCATTCTGTACTCCAGCTCTCTGCTTGGCTGGTGACTCAGCTGTCCCCCCACCCCTTTTTTTCTCTGATTCTTGGCTTCTGTTCTGGACACTGCTCACACTCTCTCCCCTAAACTTGGACCCCACCCAGCCCTACTGAATCACCCTCTCTGGGGGACGAGCCCAGGCTTGTGTAAATTACTAAAGCTTTGCGTGTCACCCTGATGTGCGCTCAGTGTGGGGACAAATACACCATTGCTCTTCTCATTCTCTGTCTCGCTTCATCAATATGGACAATTATCTATTATCTATGTATCTATTCACCCTACCTATTATCTATCTATAATCTATACGCAATCTATCTTCTTGCCATTTATTATCTATCATCTATCTATCCACTGGTTATCTACCCACTCATCTTTAATTAAAGAAAACAAACTCAAAAAAAATACTAAAATGGCATCTTTATCTCTCTCAGTATTATTATTTAAAAACAATAAAAATAAATACATGGGGAAAAAAGGATAGGTAAGTCTCATTTAAATAAGACAAAGACCTCATTTTGCTGTTATTTGCAACACTATGAATAACTAGGCACCTAAATATTTGTGTACATTCATATGGATTTTCTTAGGAAAAATTCCTAGAAGTGAAATTGCTTAGTCAAGGAATATTGAGATTTAAAAGCTTATGATCCATATCGTCCAATTTTTCCCATAAATCTTACATAGTTCAGAATCCCCACTTCCCGCAGTGTTTATTTCCTTCTAGAAAGACAGCTAAAAGGCAAAGGATACACTCGAAAGAATTTTAGCTTCGTAAATGTTAAACAAGGAGTTAAATGCGCTTTTGCATGAAGTAATCATAGGAGAAGCAAAATCCTAAAACACAAGAGCAAAATAAAAGGGAACTGGGACATAGGCTGATAAATGAAAGGCAATGAAAAATGTGCTAATGAATATTAAAAAATATATCTTCGCACACATTAGTTACCAAAGAAACACAGCCGTAATTGCAATAACATATTTTACTTTCAAATTTACAATTAAAGCCTATTTACCATTCTTGTGAGAGTCTGATAAAATGGACCTTTATAAAATTGTGATGGGAATCTGAATTGTTAGATGCTTCATGGTGGCATTTGGACACTCTGTTTCAAAACCAGAAAGCATTTATATTCCTTTAAAAGCATTTATATTCCTTGACCAGGTAATTTTACTTCTAGTAATTTTTTTTTTTTTTTTTGAGACAGAGTCTCACTCTGTTGCCCAAGCTAGAATGTTATGGCATTAGCCTAGGTCACAGCAACCTCAGACTCCTGGGTTCAAGTGATCCTCTTGCCTCAGCCTCCTGAGTAGCTGGGACTACAGCCATCCACCACAATGCCCAGCTAATTTTTCTATTTTTAGTAGAGACAGAGTCTTACTTTTGTTCAGGCTGTTCTCAACCTCCTGAGTTCAAGGGATCCTCCTGCCTCAGCCTCTTAGAGTGTTAAGATTACAGGCATGAACCATTGTACCTGGCCTAGTCATTTTTCTAAAGAAATACATGTGTAGAAAATATTTTGCCACCAGCCTATTCATTGTACCATGTGTCCATTAATATAGGTAAATGCCTTTCAAAAGAAATATATAATCATTATAATAATACAAAAAAATTAGCCAGACGCAGAGAGACAGACATTGCATGATCTTGTTCACCTGTGGAATCTAAAAAAATTGAACTTACAGAAATAAAGAGTAGAATGGTGGTTGCCAGGAGCTGGGGGCCTATTAGAAGATGTTGGTCAAAGAATACAAAATTTCAGTTACATGGGAGGAATATTCGTTGTACAGCACACTGACTCCAGTTCACAATATATTCTTGAAAAGAAGATAAGGGCAATAGAAAAAGTTGGAATCAAACTAAACATTCAACAAACATGATTGGTTTAATACATCATAGGATGTTAGAGCCTGAGAAAATGATACAGTCTATAAAACCAAGATACAGAAGGCAGTATGCAAAACCACGTGTACAGAGTGATTTCCATTCAAAACAGAGTCACTCCCAGCTTGGGTAATAGTTTTGGAACGTCTTGTGCAATTCAAATTTTGCATAAGTCAAAGAGATCCTTTGGAGTCACTGCACATTAAAACTGAAAAACTTTCCCTGTGTCTTCTGTGTACATGTGACCTGATATTCAAATGTTTTTCTTCTTGTTGTTGAAGTAGCCAAGTTCACACACAGAGAGCAAAAAGTTTCAGAATATCCCTGCAGCGCCTCACTCAGTGTTAGCTGCTTAAGAAATGTTTGGCAAATGTTTGATAGATTTATTTGCAGGGGGGTTGTGATAGTCTGGCTGATGCTTACTCAATATTTCTGGCTTTTCGTCTTTTCCAAATGTGGTAGGCAACCTCTGACCTCCTTGTGACTAACTCTAGCCAGTGAGTTGTGAACTTCCGGACGGGTGCTTTTAATTGCTGGTGTGAGATCCACCAGAGATCTTTTCCCTTTGCCCTGGAGGACAGAAGTTTTCCAAAGGATAGTTCCTCTGTCAGTTATCCTCACTCTTAAAGTGAGGATGGTGGGGAGCAGAGCCCTTGGTTCACTCCCAATGAACATGTTGCATGCAAAACAGATGAGCCTTTGCTATTTTAATTGACGGAGATTTGGGGGTATTTGTTACTGCAGCAAACCTAGCCCTTTCATGCTCAAAATGTGACCTGCAGTACTGGCTGCGTTGCTCTCATCTGGGAGTTGGTCCGAGGTTCAGAATGTTGGATGCACTCTCAGACCTAAGGAATCAGGATTTGCTTTTGAACAAAGTCTCTCAGGTGCTGTGCACACATTAACAATCACAGAGTTCTGTCCTTGCCTATCCTGACTGACAGTCAGAGGTCGAGAACGTATACACAGGAGGCTGAATTCATGCAGGTAAGTCCCTTAGCTTCTCTGAATCTCAGCTTCCTCAAGGCGAATGATGTGAGAATTCAAAGAAATAATGTATGTCCCACACCTGGGTCCTGGTGACTCCTCAACCAATGATTGCTGGTGTTAGCGTCTCAGAGAGGGAACACAGTGCCACATGCCGGGACCAGAGTCTTGGCTTTCTAAAGACCTTTTCCATTACCCGTGTCATAAGAATGACATCTTCTAAAGACTCAGGCTGGTGTCTCACATACAGATTCAGTAAATATTGATCAATTAGCTCACCCACAATAAGGTGCCTGTCAACCACTTAATCACCAGCAAATGGTGTGTGTATTTACTTAAATCCTCCTCTGCCCTGTTTCTGCAGCTTCATGGCCTAATTCCCTGATCCTTCCACCAGAAGACCTCCCGGGCCTGGGGAAGTATTTGCAAAGGGAAGAAGAGCTGTTAGCTTCACCTCCTTTTTGTAGTATCAGTGTTCCATCCATCCCATGTCTACAAAAGGGCCACTTCTGCTGAGAATGAAGGGGAAATTGTTTGGCAAACGGAAACACACACACTCACACACATGCACACTCGCATACACACATATGCACACACGCTTTCCATTTCTATCCAAGGCAGAGAAAGGGAAATACCTGAGGGGACGTACCTGGGTAAACACAGTGATGATTAGACTCTTCACCACTCTCTTTCTCTCAGAAAAGTACGACATAGTATGTTTGTTCATTCCATCCTAAATCTTCTTGTGAGGAAGAAAATGCAGGGATTATTTGTCTTTGTGTAATACGGAAAAAATGAAGCTAAGTGGCTCCCTTAAGGCCACAAAGGACAGCGCCTACGACAGAAGCATTTGGAGTCAGGCAGGCCTGGGGGTGAGGCTGGGGACCACCGAGGACGAACCCTGCGGCACCCTGAATATCACAGTGAACCTCTCTAAGCCTCAGTTTCCACATTTGGCTCCTCCTGTTGAGGAACCCACCCACGTACTCTGGGAAGTCAATTTTGAGTCTTTCATAAAATCAAGGAGTTGAATGCAATTATCTTTACAGAACTTTCCGTGGCATGGAGCATTAACTCACTTAATCTTCCTGATGAGAGGAAGAAATGGAGACAGAGAGAATCAAAGAGAGGGAAGGATGGGTGGGGGCGGGAGAGAGAGAGGTAGAGTTTATGGGGAGTGATTAGCCTCTCATCCTACACCACTAACAACTGTATAAAGCCACATTACACCTGGGAAACAAAAGCCCCTCCTGAGACAAAGGATCGTGGACTTCTGACGTGGGACAAATTGTTCCAGTTTTTTGGAGACTGAGAAGTCCTTTTCTTCCATGCTGTAAGGAAGAAAGTCCCCAGAAACTTTGGTTACCCACATCCCTGGTTGATTCCAATAATAATATAAACCAGGCAGAAAGGGTGGCACCTTAGGGAATGATGTGGCAGGTGACATAGAAGGATTTGGCTGGAAGCTTCAAGAGAGGCTTTGGGACCCTCCATGGACACCCCTCACCCTCCCTCCTCATGAACGGCATTGCCTGAGAAGAGGTTTTCAAGGATGGGGTTGCTGAGAAAGGGGGTGGGTAAGAGAGTGAGGCAGGGACACAGTGGGAGGAACCCTTGGTGCAGAAGCTCTTTAGAAAATGGGCATCAACTAGTACAACTTTAAGAATAAATTTAAAATACTAAATCCTGAATGAATGAGAAGATACTGCTTAAGAGCACAGGCATCCTGGGATTAGAGACGCTTGCCTGCCATCCCCTCCTGGCAGGGAAAAAACCAACAGAGCAACTTCATCACACCGATTCCTTCACGCTCCAGCAGGCAAGTGATAAAATTATCAGATGAGGGTCCCTGTCTCCCACAGTCACTTCCACCAAGTGTGCCGTGTCTGAAATAATGAAGGCGGCTTGATTAAATGTTCGCTGGCTGCAGCCGCTGTGCTAATTCGGAGATGGGCTTATTAGTTTAATGACTGCTCCAAATCATCAGAATTCATTAGCATGAGTGCGGCGGCTTCGCTCAACATCAGCCCAAGGCTCTGGGCTGCCATTGTCGCCATTTCTCTATTTATATCAGTCCTGCTTCTGGGAGAGGACACTGCGGGTGTATGTGTGAGAGTGTGACAGTGCACACTTACGTGTGTCTATGTGCAAGCCTTCACGTGTGTGCACGCAACTGAGATTTCCTATTTGCTTTATCTGCCTAAGGATTTTAGCTTCTCTTGCTCAGAGAACAAGTTGTAGGCGTTTAGTGCTTTCAGCATATCCATATGTATGCAAAGAGGAACTCTGAAAGTGTTTGGGTAAAATATTCTTTTCCATTAGACTAAGAAGGGTAAAACACAAATTTCTCCCTATGACTCAAAATCTCTACATCACCACCCATCCTCCACCTGCTGTTGGGGGCTCTGATTTGATCTTCTGCATAAACTTCCTGTCTACACACATAGGCTTCCTTGCTGTTCCTCAAGCAAACCAGGTCTGATTCCTACCCCAGGACCTTTGCACTGGCTGTCCCTCTGCCTGAAACACTACTCCCCAGGAGAGCAGCATAGAATGCTCCCTCACCCCCAAATGTTCCTTCAAATGTCACCATAAGGAGACCTACTCTGACCATTCTATTTAAAATCACAACCTTCCCAATATCTCTCCGTGCACTTCACCTTGCCTCATTCATTCCTACCAAGCACAGGATGTAATTGACTGATGTATTCTATTCAGTGTCTGGCCCCCAATTCACCCCAATAATGGCTATCATTGCCTGTTTTATTTACTATTATACCCCAGCATATACCAAATAATTGGTGCTCATCAAATGATCGTGGAGTGAATAAATGAATGAACACATAAATGAACAAATGGCATCAGCATACAAGAGAATGAGGATCAGTATACACTCAGGAGAAGTCATTTATGGGTTACCTTTAAGCTTAACTGAGGTTTAGGTGTGTAGCTATGTCAGTCACCAAGGCAGTCATAGTGGCAGGGACTGGCCACCCCTCAACCTCGACCTGGGTGAGCTGCATCCTCTACTGGGGTTCCCATTTCTTCTGGGATTCAAGAGTATCCCAGAGACACAGGATCTGTTTCAGAAGGGCCAGTCACCTGTGGCGTTACTCAGTGCAGATGAAGATGACCTGCCAATGCATCCCTCTCTCTCTTCCTAGATATTAGATTGGAGAATATTGAGCAGAGGTGACAAGGAAGCTCGGCGCTTAGCGGTTGTGCTGAGAGATGGTGTGAGGCAAAGCCGAGCCCAGAGGAGAGCTGGCAAGCTGCAAGCTGAAGCTGTGAGGAAGAAGATGCCACAGGGACGGAGAAGATACTCAGGTGAGAAAGCAAGGAAAACGCTGGGATGTCAAACGTGAACAGAGCCGGTTTGTTAAGAGAGTAAAGATCCCCCAAACCCCAGCCCCTGGATATTTTCTTAAGCCGTCTTGAGGCCAGCATCTCCTTCCAAGAAGTTGATGAAAGTATTTCAAATTGTACATAAAACCAGCACATTGTACCCCCCATAAATGCATTCATGTACATAGCTATGATGTAATAAAAATAATCAATTAAAAAATAAATAAATAAAAATTAAAAAACAGAGCATAAAAAAAAAAGAAGCTATGTCCCGCCTTGCTCTTGGGTGGAGATTTCTGGGGGATTCTCCCTTCTGTCTGTGTCTCCATCTGCCACCCCCTTAAGGTTATGGAGTAGGTGGTTAGACAACCAGAGGGCACACACCGGGGTGGAGATCTACATTGTAACTTGACTTGGTTCTTCTTTTTCTCATCTTCAGAATGGGTCAGCTGGAGGTAAAATGCCAGTGGCCTCTTGAAACATAATCTAATATCTCAAGGAATAAAGTTCACCACATCTTTTCACTTCTGGGTCCAGACAGCATATTCATGCAGAAATTTTTGAGAGCCATTACTTTATTTTTATAATAAAGTTTGCTCAGTGACATGTACTTGATGTAGAAAAATGGCAAATGCAAAGAAAATGAAGAGTATTTTGCTTCTTCTACAACGATTGTCCGCTGTATTTCCTTGATTCTAAGGCACACACACACACTTTCCTGGCTTTTGAGATCAGAATAGGTCTGAAAATAAATGATAGGTACATGTATTTAATATTTCACACCACCCATCCCAAACCTGCATGAATAAAAGAGGACATCAAATTAATATTGGATCTTAAAATGAAAATCCCCTTAGATTTTAAAAGGTGTAACACAGAGACACAAACACACATACTCACTTATAAAAATACTATCATGTTCTTTGCTGTTTGACTTTCTAAAATTTCATTTTAACTACACAATTTCATTTTAACTATCTGGAGCTTTGGTAGAACAACTTGGCTCCTGGTAGATGTGGTAGGTAGTTTTCAAATGGGTATGAGTTTTGCCCTTCCCTTTAATCTGCCAAATTAGTTCATTGGGAATTAATTTCAGAGTCCTTTTTCTAAATAATATATCTAAGTACATGAAAAACATGATCACCTCTCAGATTCATCACTCACTAATTATGTGACCTTAGGCAAGAGTCTTAACCTCTCTGGGCCTCACCTTCTTGATCTGCATAATGAGAGCTGTGACAGGACCCTCTTTATGGGGTAACTAAAAGGATTACATGAGGTCAAAGATGCAAAGGATCCTTATGAAAATATACGGAAAGTGTTCCATAAATGACAGCAAAAATAATTGGTTAACAATTTGAAAAAATATATATTAAACACAAGCAGCAGCTGGGGAGGTGGCTCATGCCTATAATCCTAGCACTCTGGGAGGCTGAGGCAAGTGGATCCCTTGAGGTCAGGAGTTCAAGACCCGATCTCTACTGAAAAAAAAAACACCCCCCCTAAAGAAAACCACACAAGCATAAAAATGACCTATAATTTTGTGACTTAGAATGAAAAACTATTTACCTTTCCATGTATATCCTTTAGCATTTTCTATACATATATATTACATACATGCACACACACACACATACACACACACACAGATGTGGTCAATTTGTATGAAAGTGAAATGAAATTGCATCTACTTCCCAGTAACCAATTTTTTTTCTTTCAATAATGAAGTATGAACATTTTTCCAGGTCAATTCCCTTGTATCTTTCAAATTACAAAAAAATTAAAAAGTTAAAAAACCTTCACCACAATAAACAAACCACAATCCCAGAGTCCCTTTGCCCCCTCAAAGTGTGGGTCTGCGTTCCTGGCTTGGGGGGGGGGGGCGTCAGGACACTGGGAACAAACTTCATTTGTCTCCCTCCAGCTTGACTTGATAGCTGGTGATTGGACTAATGGTCCCTGGCGCTACTGTGATTTCGGGAACTGCTCTCAAAGCAAGGATTCATCAAAGAGTGGAAGTGAGAGGATTTGTTTTTTCTTTTTAAGATAAATTTTTTTTTTTGAAAAAATACAGGTTTCCCTTGGCTTGGAGGTACAGTTTAATTAGAAGATTTTTTCTCCTAGATATTTTGCCCTCATTCTCGTCTTCTTCTTCAAAGAGCCTGAGACGGCTTCTTAAATAAAAACAAACAAAATCATCCTAATTGTCTAACTAACTCTCTATAGTACACGGCATGGGGAGAATGCTCATTCAGTCTGACCTTCATGGTGGAGGAAAAGGGATAAAGTCTAAATTAAAAAAAAAAAAAAACCCAAACCAGAAAAACAACAACAAAAAACCATAACAGAAAACTCCCATTTACTTTGGGCCATGTTGCTCTTGTGTGCTTAATTTCTCTAAATTACAGGCTCCTTGAGGGAAGAGACATTGTAAGAATTATTTCTGCACTCTCAGAACCTTCTGTCACACAAGGGATGGGTCTCAGCTTGAATGGGTGAATGGATGGATGAATGCACAAGGGAATAATAATTTTTCAAGTCATTCCCAGCTTTGCTATCTTTCTTATCTCATGCTGTCAGTAATATAAGACTACTTCATTTCACTCAATCAAAGAAAGAAAATTTTAAATTTAACCTTTACCTTCTTTTTTCTCAGAAAAAAAAAACCCACAATAATGATTCTTATAAAGAAAAAGAGGGGGCCGTACCCAGCACGACATATAAACCAAATAGCAAACTGGGATCGATTTTAAAAGGGAGGTAGGATTTAGGGATTGAGGGAAGACTCACACCTCATACCTCTGTGCCCTTGATAATTGTCCGTCCACTTGGGAATCCTTTTAAAGCCCACAATTATGAATTCCCCATTAAAAATGCATAATTTTTTTTTTTTAGTTTAGCAATCCTTTTTAATTTCAGAGCTTAAGAAATAATTTGGGTTTTTAATAGTTTTTTAAATTTTCAGATTAATATGAGGGTACAAATGATTCGGTTACACTGTTTGCATTTGTTAGGTTAAGTTCAAATTGTAGTTGAGCCCTTGACCTGGGAGTGTGCTGTATACCTCAAAGTGTGCCCATTAGGTGATGATTTACCAATGCCCTCCCTCCTTTCTTCCCTTTTCCTCCTTTACCTTCCCCCCAACTTGAATTTTATTTTGTTTTTCTCTCATGTGGAGGTGCAATTGTTTATCTACTGGTTTCATATTAGTATTGCATATATTGGATACTTGCTTTCCCATTCTTATGATACTTTACTAAGAAGAATTTTCTTCAACTCCATCAAGGTTAATACAAAAGATACGTACGCTGAGATGCGGAATCAACCCAAGGGCCTATCACATCATGACTGGATTAAGAAACTGTGGTATAGTCATACCATGTAATACTAGTCAGCCATAAACATGCATACAATTTTTTTCTTTATTAAATCATAAAGGGGTAGATCATGTATACATTAATGCATTTATGGGGTACAAAGTGCTGATTTCATATACAATTTGGAATGCTTACATAGTACTGGTTAATATGTCCCACACCTCATTTACTTCATTATGCATAACATTTTTGATGATTCGAAAGGGTACTAGTGAAGTGATGTGATAGTCATAGTTGTGTAAATGCAAGGTCCTCATACTATGTAACATTTCTCCAGGGATTTCTCAAATCCTGTGTTTATTATGCCCACCTCTACACTTGTACGTGTATAAAGGGTTATCTTGAAATGTGAACAAACAAAGGTGTGGGAGTCAGAGCCCATTTCATTCTCTGTGTAGTCTGGATTCCAGCAGTGATATATATATATTCAGATGGCTGCACTGAGGACATTTCCAAAGAAGTTATTTACAGCCCTAAGTTAGGAGAACCAGATATGGGTGGTGAAGCACTCAGGGACTTCTGACAGCAGGGAGTTGTTACCTACTCTGGAATGGAAGAAAATAGGTCTCTTGAGGTCCATGGAGTGCTAGAGTCATGGAAGAGGGGCCACCAAGTGAGAGGTATGGGTCTGGAGGGCCACAACAACTTTTAGAACATTGATGCAGAAGCAGAGAGGAAGTTGGGGCATTAATACCCCAAAGGCAATATTAGTATACCAGCTCCCTCACTCTTGCCACCCTCCAGTTTCCTTCTGGTATTTCCCATTGGCTAAACCTAGCTGAAAGCCAGTGGTAAAGAAGCATTGGTCTTATTGTCTGCACAAGTCACAAGGAGGGCAAAGTAGGATAAGAATGAATTTCAGGGTGGAGGGTAGTTAGAATAACCAGCATCCTTGATCCAAGATGGTAACAGACAGGATGATGCCAGGATGATGTAACTTGTCCATTTATTAAGGAGACCAAATTTTATGAAAGCAAAGCTTTTTGAGTGATATTCTTGTGCAGAACTGAGATGGAAGCTCCCCACGCTTTGGTGAGAAATACCCCTTTCCACTTTGCACATTCAACTTTGATCCAAGGAGTAAATGGTGAAAAGAGAAATAAAAGATACTGTGTCCTTGTGTCACTGTGTTGTATTACAGAAAGAATGCAAAGGTTTTCTAGCTAAAAGATGCACCCTTATGGAAGCTAGCCTCCAATATGACCTCCAGTGATCCTATCCTTGTGTGTCCCATTCCACTTTGTACCAGGGTTGGTCTGTGTGACCAATGGCGTTAGTGGTGTCATGTCACTTCTTAGATTAGGTAACAAAAGACACGGTAGGTTCTCTCTCTCTCCCTCTCTCCTGGGTATCCATTTTTCAACTTGATCTGGGGGAAGCTATTTTGGGAGTAGCTCTATGAAGAGACCCACATAATGAGGATCTGAGGCTTCCTGCCAATGCCTACATAAATAATCTTGGAAATGGATTTTCCCCCATTTGAGCCTTCAGATGAGACTTTAGCCCATCTGACAACTTGACTGCAATTTCATGAGAGACTCTGAGCCAGAAACACATATTTAAGCTCCTCCAAGATTCCTGACCTGCAGAAATGGTGAGAAGATAGGTGTTGGTAGTTTTAAGTCACTAATTTTGGGGGGGGGGATCAATTTATAACATAGCAGTGATTAATTCAAACTGCAAGGTCAGATGCATCTGTTACTTTTAAAATAATGATTGTTGGTCTTCTGTATATATATCTAGTAGAGGAATTACAGGATCAAATGGCAGCTATAACTCAACTACAGCCCAGGATAAAGGGGGAAGGGGAGGGGAGGAGAGGGAGAAGGATGGGTGGAGGGAGAGTAATCAATGGCACCACACCTATGGTACATTTTACAAGGGTACATGTCTATTAAGTGTGGAGTATAAATGTCTTAACACAATAATTAAAAAGTGTGGTAAAGGCTATGTTAACCAGTTTGTTGTAAGTATTTCAAATTGTATATAAAACCAGCACATTGTACCCCATAAATGCATTCATGTACATAGCTATGATTTAATAAAAAAAATAAAATAATGCTTGTTAGTGTGGGTTGGCACCCTTCATTCTGTGCTTATTATAGTCATTCACAAAGCCTGGGGGTCACACTCTCTTAACTAAGTGATGAAGTATTTTTCTGGCCTTTCTGAAACTCAGTTCTTCAATTTACAATGAAGATCATAGTGACATCTACCCAAATATCATCCTTGGAATTAGATGGGATAAAGTATTCTAAGTCCATAGGACAGTGCCCAAACTATTTAACTATTTGGCTGTTGTCATGAACAAGGGAGAGAAGTGGGCTATTTATAAATAAGAGATGGCCTTAGTGAGACTAGAGATAAGAGTTCACCTTTACAGCATGGTGTATTTCAGCTCTGGTATTTCTCTTGCCTTGAAGACAGTTCTGTTCTCTCTAAATTTCTGCACTGCCTGGTATCCTAAAACAATAAGCACTTCTGCCAACCCGAGAGGCCTGGAACTTGGAAGCATCTGCCTTCTGAGCATGGAGAATCAGCTGTCTCCACTCGCAGTCCTTGGCAGAATGGGGAGTCCCTGATTTTCTGGACATGCTCCGTCACTCCCTGGGTGCGAGCCAGGCCTTGCTCACAATTTCCATCCTCTAATGACTCAGGATGAGTATGTGACTGAGTCATAGGGAGTCAGGTTGAGTGCGGGTGGCAGTGTGGTGTTTTATACTGAAATCACAGAGAGTTGGGAGGCTCAGAGAAAATAACACCAAGGAATAGAGAGACAGAGAGAGCAGCTAGCCCAGGCTCTATCAGGACTCATTCTTAACCTGGGAAAATTCACTAACTTTGCCTGTTGCTGAAGATTGCCAAGTTTTTTAATAAAGATGACACCTTCCTTCTGTCTGGGAGTGGTGTGAAGATCCCTCATCCCATAGTTTTCATCTTGCAGCTGGAACTGGTGCTCACGGCAGTCTTCCTGATTCAGCAAACAAAGTCGATCCGTGTCAGTTTCCAGCTCCCTGTTACTCTGCAGAAGCAGGTACAACAGAAAAATGAAAACAAGTAGCTGTCATTCGGTGCCAGCTGTTCTCCGAGGCATAGAAAAGTCTGGCTGGAAATGAACAGCATGAAATCGTCAAGTGGTCAGAAGGTAGGATCCCAGTACTTCCTCTTCAAAGCCATCTACCTTTCAGAAACACACACATTCCGAAAAGTGTGTGTGTGAAGGGTCACGCTGTTTATTACTGTGGAAAAATAGGTAGCTACAAAAATGACCATCAATGGATGATTAATTCAGTCAACTCAGAGACTTTCAGAAATAGAATGCTCTAACCACGAGGGTAGGTGTATAGAAGAATAGGCTCTATTTATATGTACTGAAAAGCACACCACACACAGACGTACACAATATCTTATTAAGTTAGCCATGTCACAATATAATAGGGATAATACAGTCCCAGTCCTGTTTTGAATTACCATCTCTATGTATATATGTATGTATGTATTTAAGTAAGAGGTTTAGATGTCTGGAAAGTTACACACTTAACAGTTGATGTAATTGGGGGTGGCCTGGCTTTGAGAAGGCCTCGGCTTTTCAGAATAAAAACAGCTTCTACTTTTTAAAAATCTATAAAATTTTGTAGTGTTTGAAGGGCATACAATAAACATGTTTGTGGATGACTTGTAATTATTTTTCCTTAAACAGCTTGAAAACAGGGTACTCTGGGTTCTTCTGGTTTCTCTGCAACAAACTAGTTACGTACAACTAACTAGTTGTGGAGAAGAGGCCTAACGCACAGGAGAAAGAGAAGAAAGGGAAAGGTTGTGGGGAGCAAGGGAGGAAGCTACTTGACCTGTCTGTGTTTAGCTTCCCTCATCTATAAATGGAGAAAAAGAATCTCTTACACATTCATTCTCAAATTTGAGTACGCCTTAGACTAGCCAGAAGGGGTTGTTAAGACACAGATTACTGATCTCTCTCTCTCTCTCTATGAGTTTCTAAGTCTTTGGGTCTGGGGAGAGCCTGGGAATTTTCATTCTAACAAGTTCAAGTGCTGCAGATACTTTCTTGGTCAAGAAACCATTTTTGAGAACCACCACCTTACCCTAACAGGCCATGGGAGCAAAAGTCAACATACACGAGAGAGTGTTTTGAAAGTAAAGAGGTCTGTGGCACGGTTGTTAAATGTATCACTCAAATTCTGCTTCCTCTTTTTAAAACTCCAAGTGAATTGAGGCAGGGGAAACATTACTTAACCTGAGTCTTAGTTTCCATGTCTGTAAAATGGGTATACTATTTGCAGATATGGAACTCCTTTGAAATAAACATGAGTTATTTCATAGTTACCATGGAGAACCTGTGAGAATTAAATTGTTTTCAATGGAGAAATTGTCCACACATGGTAAGCTTACAGTTAATCTTTGCTTTTATGACTACTAGTGCTAAAATTCCATGTGGGACAAAGGGAAATGATTTGGGCAACAGGGGAGCTCAGAAGGCATTTATCAAGTGCTCACTGTGTACTCAAAGGGGCCATCCAGTGGGACATGAGGCAGCAGGGATCTCTTTGCCAAGCCACAGCAGGAGCACAGGCGTCAGAAGCCAGAATCCTGAAACAGGTGCATTGTGGGTAGATGGTGTCATGTGACCTTAATTCTAAGAATCATTACTCCCTTGCCTGGAACTGGAAATCCTAGAACATCCCCTCGGGCTCTTGAGAAATCAGCCAGTTGCCATGATCCAGAGCTGGCTGGGAAGCTGGCTTTCTTCCTACAGACCTATTTAAGACTTGAACAACCATGAGTCCCTCCTTCATTCTGAACCCAGGTTGCCCTCTGTGCCCCAGTTTTCCAATCCCTCAAGCTCCTCAGGCCTTTGTTCAGGTTCTGTGATTAAGTGGTGTGATGACAAACTTCCATGTCAACATCCTGCCCATTGGTAGGTTGATACAAGCTCTGCTCTGCCTTGTTCATTCTAGTGTTGGAGCGGGGAGGATGTAGGAGTTGTTGGGAGAATTGAGAATTCACTAGGAGAATCATCTGGCACATGGAGGTGCTTTCTTACTGAGTTTTGTTGTTCTCAGCATTCAACCATGCTTCTCTGGCCACTGTCCCTTCCAAGGGCTATCCCTACTCATGAAATGCCTGCCAACTTGCTCCATGATGATGTCCTTTCTTTCAACCTGTCAGGCACCTCAGCAAATGCTTATTAATTTTCTAAGCATGATGGCTCAGCCCCACATTGGGGTCACCTGAGAGTGCTGATTTAAATTGCTGATTCTTTAAAAAAGGAAACATGCTGTATTTTGGGCTCGAATTCAAGATGACCTACCTCAGGTTCTTTGGGGATGGGGTCACTTCCACATTTTAAAAATAAGTTCCATGGGTTTTTAGCCACAGGAAAGTTGGAGAATCACTGCTCTCTAGGAGTTTTTGTCTGTATCTGAGAAGTTGACTCGGAAATATATTATCATATTTTGCTAAAGCTATTTTGATATACAACAATAATTTATTGAGCACTTACTATGTGCGAGGCCTTATAACAAGGTGCTGCCATCAATTCAGGGCAAGGCTCAACAAATTCCAGCTCTTGGACCAAGTCCAGCTCCCTTCCTGTTTTGTAAGAAAAGGTTTGTCAGTTTCTGCATTGTCTGTGGTTACATCCCATTCTATGGTGGTAGAGTTGAGTAGCTGCAACTGAACCCTAGGGCCAGCAAAGGAAAGAATATGTTCTCTCTGCCCTTTTAAAAAATATATATTACAGATTTCTGCTATAGGAGGGTGCCACAGTCTCTGCCCTCAGAGATACTGTGTCCACGCTACCACAGGATTGTAGTAAATAATAATTTTTGCTTCTGAAAAGCTCTCCTATTGGAGATGTAAGTGAAACAGAGGCCAGAATTCAGTCTTGAGCAATGATCACTCTGCATCTCCTTTTCCTTATTTGACAAGGGGCAGCTACAAGAGTAGGTTCTCCTGACATTTGTGAGGATTATGTGAGAGGACCCACAAGAAAGGCTTGGTCCCGCGGCAGCCCCATCACGAGTGCTCACAAAACCCATTCTTCTTTTCTCTGCCTGGTGTGTGTGTGGGGTTATTCTCCCCACATTGCTTTTCTGCTTGTTCTAGATGCTTGATAAAATTTTATAAAAAGTTATATGTTTGCTTGTGCAACTGCAGGATCAGAAAAGACATGCGTTTGTTGTTTGTTTGTTGTCAAGATGGGTCCTGCCTTAGCAGGAGTTACTGTTCTGCACAATCTCAGGATTCTCAAAGCGCATCTCCTGGGCGTTGCTCCCTGACAGTTTGCAGTCACCACCCGTGATTTGGTCTGCCTGTGGATTCCGCTGATAAGGAACACCCCCTGCCTTTGTAGACAGTCCTCTTCTCCTGGACTCCTTTTCACTACCCTTAGAAAGGAAGTGGTGGAGGAGGTGGTCTCTGAGCCCCTTACCAGCTCTCAGATTTTTCTGCCCTGGGGCTGCAAAGCAGCTGAGGCAGATGAGGGTCCCACCATGTCCAGCCTCCTTGCTGGGGTTCCAGGGAGGGAGGAAGCTCAGGAAGCCGAACTTCTGGGCAATTGGGTGTGGCAGCCCATCCAGCAACCCTGGGACCTGGATTAGGAGTTTGAGCAATGTCCCTAAGCCCTGCACGCTATTTAATTTCCTTGATTTATAGTAAGGATTTCTCGCTCCTCCAGGGGAGAGAGGCACTGCCATCTCAGACTGCACCCTAAGCTGAGCCTGCAATTCCTTGGCCTGTTTATCCCCGATTGTTGTCACAATGGAGTCTATCTCTGAAGCCATCTGTGCCTTTTGTGAGTGAAGTGGTGTAGTCAAATCCTGGCTCTTTACCTCCAGTAGGATTCCCCCTTTTAGAGGCGGCTCTGGGCTCTGATGATGCGTGTGTCCTAGCTGTGGAGTTGGCCCTGGGGACAACATATAAATTTTATCAGCAATCCCCATTGGAAACTTCTGGGTCCCCAAGATCCCACGTGTCTGCTCTCATGTAGTGAGAGGACCAGCTTGGCCTCCAAGGTAGAGGTCAGAGAAGTCCTGGAGAGAGGAGGACGTGTCCAGACCAGCAGTGGGGAGCAGACTTGGTTGGGGGAAGCGAGAGACTGACTCCAGCCTGAGCTGGGTCCAGTGGAGAGCTGAGAAGGGGATGCAGGATCCCACGGGTGAACTCTGTCCTCCTCCCTCCCAGCTTTCTCCTTTGACTGGAGACAGATTCACCTTCAGATCATCTGGTGTGACCAAGCTGAGGCCCGAGAACTGGAAACACAGGTGTTTCCATGCACAACACGGGTGGGAACTCCTAGCTGTGTATGCAGCAGGTGGCCTGGGGCTCCCTCCCGCGGGTTCCTTCCCTGGATGCCAACATTGACACCAGCCACCCTATGCACATCTCAGGCTGCTCAGTCTCTCTCTCTCCCTCCCTCTTTCTTCTTTCCTGGTGTCTCCTCTCCATGGTGGCCATCTCCCTTCCTACCTCTCCTTTTCCATTAGATCTTTCTCTCTCCCCTTTTTTCACCTCTTATTCTCCCCATGTCCTGTCTTCTCTCCCTTCCTCCCCTTTCCTAATTTTGCTCTTTTCCTCCTCTGTCCCTTCCCATTCCCTTTCCCTCCTCCACTAGCCTTCTCCTCCTCCAAGATCAGTCACGCTCCATGTGTGGGCCCCAGACCTGCAGCATCAGCATCACCTGGGTACTTGCTGGAGAGGCCAATTCTCTCCACACCCCCACCCCCACTCCAGATCCGCTGCATCAGACACTCTGGGAGTGGGACCCAGCAAGCTGTGTTTTAGTCAGCACTCTGGGGGGTTCAGTACATGCTGAAGTTTGAGAATCAATCTTAGAGGAAAATGGCAATTAAAACAAATTTGAGTATCTTTGAGTGCTGATCCGGTAAGCCCTGGTTTCTAAACATGTAAAACCCTCCTGTACCCATTAGCTAATTAGGATGTCAGACCACCAGCCTGGCTGAGACGCTTTCAGAAACAATACAAGCAATTACACTCAAGTTCTCTGATTACTATCCGGCTGCCTAATCCCTTCAGCCAAACTGTGTCTTTCCTGTCCCTGCGTTCTGCCTGGCCTCCTCTCCTTCTCCGGTTGCTTTAAGGAGTCCAAAGATCAGGGGACATTGGGACTTCTATCCAACAGTTCACAGTCTGGATCAGCATTCCGAGGTGTGTTCCTCGGGTACTGATGTGGATGGGAAAAGGATCCCATAGTCAAATACAGGAAGAGACTTCTGAGGAAACAGATTTCCCTATTGCAGGACTTTTGAGAGCCCAAGTGCACAGTGGTCCTTAAAGTTGGGGTTAGTGTTAGTAGCACATCCTGAACTTGACCATAGAAACTCCCTTGTCCACCAGGCATTGCTCAGGGTACACAGATTTGGAGGATGTTGACTGGAGGGAGTAGGACCTCTCTCCCCAGAAGCATCATCTGTCATAGGTGTGGAAGGAAGGAGCCAAGATGGAACTTAATAGAGTAATTTGACCCTGAAAAGGGCCTGTACACAAAGAGAATGGGTGTGCTCAGGAGCTCTGGGCCTCCTGACATGCCCAAGTAAGCACTCCAGGGGGTTCAGTACGTGCTGAAGTTTGGTGTTGGTGTCTAAGTGGGTGACAAACAGCCTTTCATGCTGAGTGTGGAGTCAACTTCCCTCCACAATAGTGACTGTGGTGTGATTTCAGGATAAAAGATGAGACAGTAGCCCCTTATGTTAGTATTTCTTAAAGATCCAGAGTGCACCCCCTGGAGATTCTGAGTCAGTAGATCTGGTGTAACGCCTGGGAATCTAGATTTTTTAAAAGCTCCCAAGAGTTTTGGATGTGCCATGAGGGCTGAGAGCCATACAAACCCATGTGTGGTATTTCAGTGACGGTATATTCAGGGAAATGCAGAAATCAGGGCTTTGTCTATAACCTTTGAAACAGACACAAGAGAGGACAGCCAGATCTTTCCTATAACATCACCCTTGGGGCCTTCCACAGGGGAAAATGGATGGTGAGTTTGCCTGGGGGGTGTGACTTGGAGGTGGGAGCAGTGAGAGAGCTTCTAACTTCCTTCTAAACCTAAAATATATAAAGCCATGGTGTAGTTCAGTGACGAGTAATCTTTTTTTCCTTCAGAAGGGATAATTCAGGGAAAAAAATTTATAGCCTAATTTTTTTTACATCAAACTTGAAAAGAGTTGTATTAAGTCCCACAGGGGGAAAATGTGTTTTTGCCATTGAGATGATCTATCTCAGTGATCTTCAGCCTACTATTAGCAGCAGAAGTCTTTCCTCAAGGGAAGCCTGACATTCAAACTCCAGGGAATAACATATTTGAAAAAGGCCCCACTACTTGAAAGGAAGATAGGAGATTGGGAGCCTAAATAGGTGGGGGCCATTGTCTCTTTGGGTTTGGAGGCTATGGAAGCATTCTCTAGGACTAAGAAAGGAAAACCTGTACCCTACTTTCTGGATGCTTTCCCCAAAGTCAATGAGAAAATCAGCACTTTTCTCCCTGCTCCAAAATGTTATTACCCAAGAATACTTGATTAGTCACTACACGATGGCAGCTTTCAATTTTTTAACTTGGTATCATTGGGCTGTGTTTCTTTTAATGGGTTGAGATTAATACAAACTGCATTAAAAATTCTCTTTAATCATTAGAATTCACATCATTGAAACTTCTATGAAGACATATTTGTTGTTGCTGTTTTTAAATCTGGAATTTGACAGTCGAGGCCTCTACTGTCTCATCCAAAAGACCACACAGCAGCCACCTCCACAACAAAATAGCTAGTGTATTCTAACTTTGTTCTTTCAGGAGTTTCAGAGGCAGAATTATCTGACAAAAGCAACCATCAAAAATAGAAGACAAAGGTGTCACTTGGCCTCTCTTTAAGTAGAGAAAAAAATATATAAAAATTGTAGTACTCAAACGTTTGACTTCCGCAGTTACCAGAGGTGCTCAACATGACTTGTATTTATCTTTTGTCATTGGTATATACTGAGTATTAATATTTTATTTTTTATTTCTCCGTATTACAGATTTAATATTTTTTTCCCTTAAAATATGTATACATTTTTTTGGCACCCTCTGTATAGACACATATGCAACTTCATCACAACTAAAGTAACAAGCATTATCTGTCACTTCGAAAATTTCTTTGTGGGTTTGTGTTTGTGTGTATGTGGGCGGAAAGAAGATGTAACCTGAGATCCACCTTGTAATGAACTTTTTAGTTCATGTTCCCATACTGTTAACTATAGGCACTGTGTTGTACAGCACATCTCTAGAACTTACTCATGTTGCAAAACTGAAACTTTATACCCACGGATCAATACCTCCTCATTTCCCTCTCTCCCTAGCCCATGCCATGACCACACTGTTCTCTGCTTCTATGAGTCTGGTTAGATTCCTCCTATAAGTTGAATCATGCAGTCTGCATCCTTCTATGACTGGCTCATTTCACTCAGCATAATGTCCTCCAGGTTCATCTGTATGGTTGTAAAGGGAAGGGCTTCTCGGCATTGCTAAGGCTGAATGATAGTTCATTGAGTGTGCTACCATGACTTTGCTATGTGTGAGTGCTGATATCTCTTCAAGATCCTGACTTCAATTCCTTTGGATACAAGCTTCAGGCAATGAAGTTCGTGAACTCATCCTAGGAAAAGTGCTACATACCTCACTGCCGACCATCCCTATGGTCACCTTTGAAGTACGCCCCTTGGCCAGCTGGTTCAGCAATGAGGTATTAGCACTTTTTCTAGGATGGGTCCATGAATCTAATTGTCTGACCTCATGGATACTATATATACCCAGAAGTGGAATTGCTGGATTATAGGCTAGTTCTATTTTTAATTTTTGGAGGAAACTCCACTCTGTTTTTCATCTTTGCTACACCAATGTACATCCCCACCAGAGTGGGAACAGGGGTTCTCTTCCTTCCACACATCTTTGCCAACAGTTTTCCTTTTGTGGGGGCGGGGTGTCTGACAGGTGTGAAGGAATACCTCGCAGTGGTTTTAATTCACGTCTTCCTGATGATTGGACACCTTTTCATATATGGGAGGACTTCAAAAATGTCATGGAAAAATGGAATTAACAGATAAAAATCAAAAATATCAACTTCATTTCCCAACATAAGCTTCATCACATTCAAGATACTTTTATAACGGATAATACCAGCCATATCGTCCATTCCCTCAAGAACTGAGGCTTCCGGGAATTTAACCACGTGAAGGAAGTCTTTACATTATGAACTGAAGAAAAATGCATTCCCTTTAAGGATTTTTTTAAAGATTAGAAAAGAAAAAGAAGGTTAAAAAAGCCAAATCAGGACTGGCATGTGGATGCCTAATGATTTTCCACCGAAACTGTCACCATGTTGCCTTTGTTTGATGGGCGGAAAGAGTGGGCACATTATTGTGGTGGAGAAAGACTTTCTGTGAGTCTTTCCTGGCATTTTTCTGCAACACGCTGACTAATTTTCTCAAAACGCTCTCATGATAAGCAGATGTTATTGTGACTTGGCTCTCCAAAAGAATACCAATAAACAAAATGCCTTGAGCGCCCCCCAAACTGTTGCCATCACCTTTGCTCTTGACTGGCCCTCCTTTGCTTTGACTGGGCCATGCCCACCTCTTGGCAGCCATTGTCCTGATTTCAGGGAGATGCTGGTAAAGGCATGTTACATTTCCTGTTACCAATTCTTCAAAGAAGTGCTTCAGAATCTTAATCTCTCTTCTTTACAATTGTTCATGGAAAGCTGTGCTCTTGTCTGCCACTGATCGGGGGGCAATGGTTTTGGTATCCATCAGGTGGAAAGTTGACTCAACTTTAATTTTTCAGTCAGAACTGTGGGAGCTGAACCCAACGAGATGTCTGTGATGTTCACTACTTATTCTGCTGTTAATCATCAGCCCTCTTCAATTAGGGCATGAGAAAAATTAATTTCATTTTCTTGCAAATTGATGCAATGTTCCACTGCTACAAGCTTCACTTTGGTGGCATAAAGACTCCACCAAAAAAAAAAAAAAAAATCTTAGAACAAACCAACAAAATCAGTAAAGTGGCAGGATACAAAATCAGCCCAAAGTAGTTGCATTTCTGCACACCATTAACTATTGGAAAAAGAACTCTAGAAAACATTTTCATTTACAGTAGCTTCAAAAGGAATAAAATACTAAACCAGGAAGGGGGACGACTGGCACACTGATACACGGAAAACTACAAAATACGGATGAAATTAACTATACAAGACACAAATAAGTAAAAATATTTTTTTTTTTTGAGACAGAGTCTCACTTTGTTGCTCCTGGTAGAGTGTCATGGCGTCCTAGCTCACAGCAACCTCAGACTCCTGGGCTCGAGTGATCCTCTTGCCTCAGCCTCCCAAGTAGTTGGGACTACAAGCGCCTGCTATTTTTAGAGGCAGGGTTCTGCTCTAGCTCAGGCTGGTCTCCAACTCAGAAGCTCAGGCAATCCACCTGCCTCAGCTTCCCAGAGTGCTAGGATTACAGGCATGAGCCACCGTGACGGCCTAAGTGAAAAGACTTCCAATGTTCATGAGTTGAAAGCCTTAATATTGTTAAAATGTCCATGCTACTCAAAGCAATCTGCATATTCAATGCCATCCCTACCAAAATCTCAATGCTAGGATACTTTTTCATAGAAACAGAAGAAAAAAGAAAATCACATCCTGTGGTTTATCAGGATGTTATCTTCACCAGGGTTGGAGAGAGACCCTTTGAAAGGAGTTTGGGGGAGGGATGTCTCTGAGTTTGTAGAGGAAAATTGAGGACAGGAAAGGGTTTGCTACCAAGTGACATCAGGTACATGATGAAATGGGTCTTCAGCGTTGTCCTTCAATAGGCTAAGACAGAGAGTGAAATTCCTTTTTGTTCCATTGATTGGCTGTTGGCAATTCTTTTTTTTTTTTTATTAAATCATAGCTGTGTACATTAATGCAATCATGGGGTACAATGTGCTGGTTTTATATACAATTTGAAATGTTTTCATCAAACTTGTTAACATAGCCTTCATGGCATTTTCTTAGTTATTATGTTAAGACATTTATATTATATACCTAGTAAATTTCACATGTACCCTTGTAAGATGCACCGTAGGTGTGGTCCCACCAATTACTCTCCCTCCACCCAACCTCCCCCCTCTCCTCCCCTCCCTCTCCCCTTCTTCTTGGGCTATAATTGGACTATAGCTTTCATAAGAAAGCTATAAATTGGTTTCATAGTATGACTGAGTACATTGGATCCTTTTTCTTCCATTCTTGAGATACTTTGCTAAGAAGAATATGTTCCAGCTTCATCCATGTAAACATGAAACAGGTAAAGTCTCCATCTTTCTTTTCTTGAATGCCACATTGCTCAGAATTGGAAATCAAAGGGAAGCAGGGTTTTATTTATAAATAAATGTTTTATTGTGTTTCTTTAAAAATGCTTTTATGACATGACATGTTATTAAAAAAGACTGGCTATGCCATAACTGGAAAACAGGGAGGAGCTGCATATGTAGATGAGGCTCCCTCCCTGGGCTGCCTCCCCCTTGCTCCTGCTCAGTCTGAATCCTGTGCAGCACAGAAGGCTTAGGGCAGTGGTTCTTAAAGTGGGATCCCTGGACCAGCAGCATAACCTGGAAGCTGGTTAGAAATTCATATCCTTGCACCCCATCCAGTAGCTGCTGAGTCAGAAGCAATGGGTGCTGGGCCCGTCTATCTAGTCCAAAAAGGCTCTGCAGGTTGTTCTGATTGTCACTCAAGTTTGAGTACCACTGGCCTTTTCCAAGGTGCATTTGGTATAACCCTTTTCTCTGAATTCTCCTCTTTAACCCTGGCTTTGCCCTTAACTATTTGGCATAAGTGTGCCTTAGTGGTTACAAGCTCAGAGTTAGAAGCCAGAGTTCTGGGTTCTAGATTAGCTCCATTCCTAGCCATCTAGATGACCACAGCCAGGACACTTAACTCATTTGTATTTTGGTTGCTTTACCTGTAAAAAGGGGATAATGATAATGATGTCTATTTACAATAGTGGTTTTAATTAGTACCTGGCACACAGTAGGTCCTCAAGATAGGTTCCTAATCACAGTTATCAGTCTCCCCCCGCCACTGAAAAACAAGGGCTTTAGGTTGGGAAAACTGTGTCCTGCTTTTCTTTTAGATAGTGCCAAGCAGAGTTAGATGCCAAGCAGAAATCTCACTGCATCCCCTTGGTCATGGTTTACCATTCCTGGGGAAAGTTTAGATCTTGTCTGTGGCATCTGTTACCAAAAAAGAAGGAACCCACTTCTTTTCTTTAAGTCAACACCTTGTGCATGCCAGGCCTTAGGTCAGGGTCTGTACAAAATTACCTCAAATAATCCTCACCACCAGTCTAGGGAGAAAGGAACACCCTTACGTAGCAGAGTAGAGATGAGCCTTTGAGATGCTTGGTGGCTTCCCTTGTGCCAACAGCTGGTAAAAAATGGGAGAGCTGGGATTAAGAATCAGGCATGCCTGAATTCAACATCTTGGTTTCCTCTAGGGAGGAAGAGCTGAACTCTCTAAGATAGACCATTTTTCCCTTTACTGCAAATATTTTTGTGATCTTCTCTAATTATAACATGACCTATATTTGTTTAAAAATCTAAACAATACAGAATGGGACATATGTAGCAAGTGGGCATTTTCTAGAAACTCTCCCCTCCAAGAAGAAGTGCTTTGGTATTCTAGTATATATTAGTCTGATCTTTATTTTAAAAAATATGCATCCAAACACAGGTATGTTTGTTGTTTTTCAATGCAATTGTACTTTGCATTTTTTAATATCCTGCATTTTTAACTTAATCTGTTGGGGGCGTGTCATTACATATCAGTGTATTTATTTCTTCTTAAAGCCTGCATGCTATGCTGTGTACGAATTCCCCTAATTTACTTAACCAATTTCCTATAAAGTAAATATTTAGATACTTTCTGATATTTTATGCTAGGTAGACAGTGCTACCATGAACATCCTTAAGTATATATTGTTTTGGAATACTGGTTAATTATTTCTCCAAGAAATAACTTTTCTAGAGATGAGGATTCGTTTTTTTTTTTTTTTTTTAGGTTTTAATACAGGTCTTTAATATTTCCCTGCAAAAGTGTTTTGCCTACTTCATACGTTTACCAACAGCTTAAGTGTGTGAAGCCTATGAGACGGATGTGGGGACTGTTTTTCCTCTTTTGTGGAACCACGGTTCTTCATCACAAATCTCCTTATGCACATTTGCTAAACGTCACATGCCTTGAAAACTAGACTTCATTGCTTCTCCTGGCTTTGCCCCATTCCAGGGCCATTCGCTTTATGCCAATTGCCAAGATTTCCCAGCCAAAAGTTGAGATTCTTGGCAGGGTTTTCTGTTTGACCCAGTGTACCTTCATGTGTAAATAGGCTGTTCTGTAATTATAATTCATGATGTTTGCATGTAATAGAGGTCCTGCCCCAGAAGTGTTAACTTCATTGGATACCAACCACAGGGTTTTTTTTTTTTTCCCTTCCAAATCACCACCCCCTCTCAAAAATAGAAAAAAAGAAAAGAAATTGCCAAGACTACAGACAGGCCTTTATTTCTCATACATTGCCTGAGCACTTGTATTAAGTCATGTTTTCTCTGGCGAGAAAGGCCCTTGTATTTTTTTTTTTTTCTGTCAGTTTAGTCTATAAATGAAATGAAGTTACTGCTCCTATTAAAATGGAACATTGTGCCCTTAGTTTGCTCTTAACGGGTGGGAAAACCCTATTAAGTGTTTGTGAAATATGTCTTAAATACAGGAATTTTAATCTAGTGGTCTAATAAATCCCTCTCCTCTACTCAAATGAAAGTCTTAGGTTTTCCGGCATCTGTTCAGTTATTTGTTCACCAAAACTTCCTTACAAAAACCTGACCCTGAGAACTGTGAACCGAGGACATTTCTTCCACTGGAGTATTTTTAAAAAGACATCTTTCAAAGAATCAGAAATGTTGACAGGTGTATTCCATGGTGAGATGCTATTTTAGAAACGTGCCTGAAATTCTTGCTCTTCGAGGGTAAAAGGCATGAAATCTCTATGACTGCCCCAGGATGTGACGACTCGTAATATTCTAAGCCCAAGACCTCACATAATACTCTTAAGTTCATTCCTTTGCCGTAAAGTTTGGTGGTATCAAAAAAGTACGTTCTCCTTTTCAAGTATATTCCATGGGAATTGGAAAGTTTCTCCCTGGCACACGGAGGTCATCATAAATAGATTAATCTGGGTCTTCTGCATTTTCCTGTCTATCATTTTTGAGGGCAAAAGTATTTATTAGGAAACTGCATATATTTTCTGGTATAAATCCTATCTTTCTTTCTTTCTTTTTTTTTTTTTTTCATTTAGCCCCAACTATGCGATGTTTATTTCCAAAAATCAAAGCCATTTCCTTCTGTGACCAAAACGTAACCTTCAAAATCAGAACACTAACACCGATAATGGTGTTAGCCTATAGTTCTCAGATCTCATTCAAGTTTTGACTATGATGTGTCTGTGGCTGAAGGATCCAGCTCAGCATCATGGGTTATATTTGGTTTTTTGTGTCTCTTTCAGGTTCCTTCAGTCTGGAGCAATTCCTCCGTCTTTTCTTGACTTTCATGTGTGGCCAATGTATTTCAGCAGAATGAGGCAAAATATATTTCAAAATAAACAATATCAGTGGGGATCCCACCTACACTGTGACTTTCAAAATGGGATGGAAATAGGAAGTGAGCATGTTCTGGCAACCATCTGGGAACTCTAAAAGTGAACTCTACAAGTTTACTTGAAATTCATGGTCATGATGTGATTCATTTCCTCTCGTCCAAGTGGTGGGTCTCATCACTAGTGAATTCATTCACTCACCAAGTTAGTTGTTCTTTTTTCTTTTCTTCTCCCCCTTTATTCTTTTTTCACTCTTTCTTTCTTTCTTTCTCTCTCTCCTTCTCCTTCTCCCACTCTTCCTCTCCCTTTCTCTTGCCTTTTGTCCATTTAGCAAATATTGGAGTGTCTATGAAGCATAAGGAGAAAGAAGCCATGTGTGGGTGTCTCCACTGAGCACCAATCTCTGAATCCATCTCAACGCAGCATCCTGGACAACCCCAGCCCACGTCTCCCTGCCGGCATGCTCGAGGAAATGAAATGACCAGGCATTCCACACCCCATCTGAAACAGAGCCTTATGCAAAGAAAATACTTGCAGGATTAATTCAACTTAGTGTTAAAATAGTCCTTTCTTTCAGAAGAAGAGGAGTCAAAGAGGAAAAATAGAACAGAGAAGAAAACCACACACAGTAATAATACAGAATCAAGTATGTGCTTGTTTTCTTTGTTGCTTATCCTGATGAGGACAGATGCCTGGAAAATCTGAGTTGCTGAGAGCTGGGATTGTCCCAAATACTATTATGAAGATAAAAGAGGAAGTGGGACTGAGTTCATTTGTTAAAAGTGACTAAGAAAACCCTAATGGCTGTTTTAGTTTGTGATTTTAGAGCTCATACTCCCAAATCAGTGTTGCCTTGCTAGGAGTCATCTTTCAGAGGCTGGACACTTCTCCCGAAGATTTTGACGTTATTTGGAGTATTTATAAAAATTCTTTTGTGGGGGGGGAGAGGGGAAGAGGAGTGAAATATGAAAAAGTTTGCTTGAAAAATTTCGAATAATTTTTTCATGGATAGCCAGGCCTATAAACTTTGAGGGGAGATTTAACTTTGAGAAAGGGTGGAATATCACACAGTGATAATCATTAGGAATAAAAGGGTGATTCCCTTGTTTGTACAAATATGGGCTCAAACAACTAAAAACAGCCAGGAGTATTTTTTTTTAAAGCTAAATAAATAAATAGCATAATAATATAGCTTTTTGTTTATGGCTTCTAAATATCCATTTAGACATTTCCAAAGGTCATGTTCAAAAAGGAATTCCAAGAACACTTGGAGTAATGGCATCGTATTTGTTCTGAGTAAATACACCTTATCCCTTTCAAGCCACCCTGGGATGAACTCATTCCTGTGAGGCGGCTGAAAACCTATTCGGTCTTTTTATCACTCTCTCCTACTCTCCCATTTGTTAGTGCCTAGAAAAGAGAGACCTATGTGTGCCAGGAGATTCTGAAATTAAGGTAAAAGTTATTTTAGGGTAAAGGAAAAGGAAGGGAAGAGAGCAAACACTGGGCCCGGGGGGCATTCTGAGAACCTGCCTTTGGCCATGTGGCATGGCAGAGCTGCTCTGGTGTCATCTGACCTCAGATGGCCGGAAGCCGGCCATGACAGAGGCCTGAGATATTGCAGATCGGGTTGGGGAAGGGTCAGGATCGTTAGTCATAGGAGACGCTATGAGGAAGAGGAGGAGGTGGGGGACGGGTGGGAGAGTGGGCGCCACAGAAACGGTTCCAGCGTTGGGGACCCAGAGGGTGACCTCAGAGAATCTGGACTGTTCTTGTCTGAAGCTGTGTCTCCCTCTGCTTCCTTCTCCCTTTTGTACCCCCCTCAAACCCTGGCCCCCCCTCTCTCCGACCTCCCCACTTGGGTTGTATGTCTTTACTACCCCCGATATCTTTTTTTCCAAATAAAAGAGACAGCAGTTTATCTCAGCAAAGGTGCAATGTTCCCGGGCCGGACTTTCTCTGCCTTCTGAGATTGCGATTAGGTTGGTTGGGGTGGGAGACATTCTAAGAAGCAAAATGGGGGACTTTCTCAAAGTCCTGCCCAAACCCTCCCCCATCACTCAGCCTACTTTGAAATTAATTAATGCATGGCCTGGAGAATGCAGGCTTTATGTAATAAAACCTCTCCCTCGCTCTGCCCTTGCTCTGAACCCGCGCCATGAGCATTTTAGTGAATTTGAGGCTGTTGACGGGGGAAGGGAGGGGTGGATTGACAGGCCTTGATTTGGGAGGCCTCCCTCTTTGACTGAAGACAGGTAGAGACAGTGGCAGCGGCAGCACCCAAAGCAGTCTGGCTTTCCCTCTCTGGGAAACACCCAGCCTTGGGGGCCTGTGCTGAGCTTCCTTGCTGTCTCCTTTGGGACGCCTTCTTTCCCAGGACACCTGTAATCCTCACACTTTGCTGCACATTAGAATCATCTAGGGGAACTTTTACAAATCCTGTGTCTAGGTCACACCCTGACCAACCACCCTAGAATCTCCAGAGGCAAGCAGGGCCCATAGCAGTGGTTTCTGCCAACGTGATTCTAAGGCGTGGCTAAGTTTGAAACCTAATGGCCTGGACCAGAGCTGCTTAAGCTTTAAGTGCAAAGAAATCCTCTGGGTGGGGATATTGTTAAAACAAAGACTCTGATTGAGAAGGTTTAAGATGGGATCTGAGATTCTGCGTCTCTTATTTGCTCCCGGGATGCTGCTGCTGCTGGTCCACAGACCACACTTGGAGAAGCAAGTTCCTAGAGCAATTGTTCCCAAACTTGTGCGTCAGAATCACCTGCAAGGTTTGCTGAAATGCACGTTCCTGGGCCCCATTCTCGGAGTGTCTGCTTCAGTATGTTGGGATGGAGGGCCTGAGAAATTGCATTTCTAACAATTTCCCAGCTGATACCTTCGCTGCTGCTCCAGGGACCATATTCTGAGAGCCACTGGCCTGGATTGCTTGGATAATGTGGCTCCTAGGTCTTCCCAAATGTGCCTATGTGAACTTCATTGCAGCAGCCATTTATTCCGTCAACCAGCATTTACTGCAGGCTCCTACCAGGGACCAGGGCTGTACTAGACACATAGAAGGCCATGCTGGATAACTGTTGGCAGCACTAACTTTAAGTACAGAAGACATGTCATGAATCCCATCCTCAGCTTTCAAGCTTTCTAACTAGAACAGATCATTTTATCTCTCTGAGCCTCATTTTTCTGTCCTGTAAAATGAGAATAAGGTAAGTTGCTCTGCAAGTTTGCTGTGAGGATTTAGTGAAATAAGAACATGCGTCTTCAACATGTCTTGTATAATGGAATTGCCTGTTTATGTGTCTCTTTTCTCAAAGTCGGAGGTCAGTGGTAGCATCTACATATCAGTAATTTGCAAACACCTAGCACATAATAGAAACTCAATACAAACCTGGTGACTGAACGATGGGAGAGGTGTCTGGCTTGAGCCTCTGAGTCAAGTAATGCCACAAGCCTGATTTCAACTTCTGATGTTGTGTAAACATCCAGAAGTGGGATTCCTGAATCATATGTCAGAAATATTTTTAATTTTTCCGAGAAACTTTCATGCTGTTTTTCATAGTGGCAGAATCAATTTACATTCTGACAACTCATGACAAGACTGTGCAAAGGTACAAAGGTTCTCTTCTCCACATTCTCACCAGCAGTTACTATCTTTTCAAAATAATGGCCATCTCTACAGGTGTGAGGTGATGTCTCACTGTGGTTTAGATCTGCATTTCCCTGAAGATTAGTGAAGTTGAAAACCTACGTTTTCTATTTTCCTGTTGCCCATTTGTGTGTTTTCTTTGGGAAATGTCTCTTCCAGTCCTTGGCCCATTTTTAACTTGGTTCTTCCTTTATTCCTTTCTGCTATCGACTTGTAGGAGTTTCTTCTATAGTTTGGAGATCAACTTTATTAGAGACTGGTAGTTTGCAAATATTTTCTCCTATTCTGGGGGTTGCTTTTCATTTTAATGATTGTTTTCTTTGCCATGCAAAAGTTTATTTTTGTCATTTGATGTAGTCCCATTTGTCTGTTTTAGCTTTTGTTGTCAACTCCAAAAAATTATTGACAATGTCAATATCAAAAAGATTTTTCCCTATGTTTTCTTCTAGGAATTTTACAGTTTCAGAGCTTACATTTAAGTCTTCAATCCATTTTGAGTTGATTAATGTGTACAGGATAGGATAGGGATCCAATTTTATTATTATGCCTGTGGAAGTCCAGCTTTACCAATACCATCTATTGAAGAAAATATGCATGTATTTTTAGCAGCCTTGTTGAAGATCAGTTGACCATATATGCATGAGTTTATTTCTGGGAAATTTTTTCATTGGTCTGTCTTTATGCCAGTACTATGCTGTTTTAATTACTATAGCTTTGTAATATGTTTTGAAATTAGGATGTGTGATGCCTCCAGCTTTGTTCTTCCTCCTCAAGATTTGATATTTTGTGGTTCCATAAGAATTTTAAGGTTGATTTTTATTATTTTGAAGCAGAGCCCCTGAGATTAGGTGGGGCCAAGTCTCCAGTTCTTTCCAGTGGGCTGTGAGCAAAGGGACTGTTTGTCACTTCCACTCCAGAGCATACAAACATAGACGTGAGTTTTCTGAGAGCTCTCGTTCCCTACTATGAGACTAACTTAGCAGACAACACAGCTAACAATTGTCAGTGCTGCCATTGGCCTGGGTCCCTGAATAGCCATATGGAGCAGAGCTCCCAGACATCCTTCTCTGAGTACACAACATGAGTTAAAAAAAAAAAAAAGAAGAAACCTTTATTATATTGGTTGATATAATCACAAAAATTCCAGGGAAATGAGGCAGCATAGCCTAGCTTCAACTGAATCATTTATCTTCCAACACAACAAGCCAAGCTCATTCGCTCAAGGAGATCTTAGTAAAAGTTAATGACCTTCTTGAATTATTCTCCACCTCTAGGCATTCAAACCTTGCCCATCTCCCACAACCCATTTAACCCGAGACACCTTCACTGGTAGCCCTAGTCAGCAATCATTTCTTCCTGTCATTGATTCATTTCGTAAATATCACTTGAGTATTTATGATGTGTCAAGTGATTCAATAATGATGAGTGATTCTAATTTGTTAAGAAAAAGAAAGCAATGTTTCCCACCCTTAATTCCTCTCTCTAGGACTTTTGAGTCTCTGATTACCTTCTTTTTTCTTAATGTGTTTATGTGATCTGCTGCTGTTACAGTTTTATGAGATTTTGGCAGACCAGAGAGATTGCTATTGTTCTTAAATAACCTTTCTTTTATATCCCTTCCTCCTTTCTTCCCTCTTTTCTGCATATTTTTGTTGTGTTCAGCTGTCAAACAAACACATTGCTGGGAAGGTCACCCCGACCTGTAGGAACTTCCTCCCTGTCAAGGATCTGGTCCCTTCATCACTGGGCATAAGCGTCGTGAAATGTGAGTGTGCACCTTTGCTCTGGGCTCAAACTCCTGCCAATACTTGGACCTGGACGTAGTCAGCTGTTTGATTTTCAGAGGTGACCCCGTGGGGTGGACGGAAACTTGTTTTGACATAATCATCACCATGTGGAAGATGTGGGCCCAGTCTACACACAGCATCGAGGTGTTAAGGTTTGCTACTTGAATTTTGGTATAAGGGGACCTGTAAAAGCTGGGTTGAGAGGTAAACTATGGTTCCCTTGGTACTTCTGGCTCAGGCATGTTTACCATGCCTTTGGGGCTTTGAACCTCTGGCCTAAGCCCAGAATGACCCATGGATAGGACTCAGCTTCTCCATCTCTGGAGAATAACAGGACAATGTTTCTTTCCAAATAAAAACAAGGAGCTGTGGTGACCTGGAGCAGAATTAGGTTACTGAGGACACATTCAACCAATGTCTGTTAATTGAATGAGCCCAGCTGAATTCAGCTTGAAAAGTCATTTCCTGTCCTTTCTGCTTAGCCCTAAACTCATTCTTGATTTTTCTCCATCCAAACTACTTTTTGCATAGGAGGGAACATATAAAAGTATTTCTATGATAAGGAGAAAAGAAAGCTTGGTCAGGGACTGGTTTAGAGAAAAGAAGGTATCCATTCAGGGTCATTTATCGGTCATTTCATATGTACCAAACTTGTGTCAATGCTAAGGATATCCCATCTCTTCAAACTTCTCTGCCACTCTAACCATCACTTCTGTCATCTCCAGCCACTCTAGTTGTCTTGAGTTTGCCTAAATGTGCCACACTCATTTCTGCCTCCGGGCCTTTGCATAAGACTGGTATGATTTGGTCTGGGATCCTTGCCAAAGAACTTGTGTTCTGATCTTCACATGTCCTCTTCAGAGGGATCTTTAATTGTTCTTCCTCCTTCCACTTACTCTGTCATGTCACACTCACTGTTGTCTTTACTCGAGAGCCCATAGAAATAATCTAATTTCCCCATCTTTATTAGGGAGCATCCTTGACTAAAATGTAAGTTTCATGTGAGCAGGGACCTTCTTTGTCTTGTTCCCTGCTGTGTCCCCAGAACCAGGTGTGATGTGCTTAGAATATAGAGGCACATCCTCAATAAACTGTAACCAGATGAGTGAATAAGACACAGTGTGTAGCAAAGTGATTAGGAGAAGGAGGTGGGGTTCAAATTCTGGCTTGTATAGTTACAAGCTGTAAGTCTTATAAAATCAACTTCTCTGAGCCTCATTTTCTGCAACTTTCAGATTGCTATAAGAATATTTATACCCATTGAAAGGACTGAATGAAGTAATGCAGGCAAACACTGGCTTGTGGTAGGTGCTTGATGATGGGGAAATACTTAGCACTCTTTTCTTCATCATCATCATTGGTAGTAGCAGTGTCATTGTCGGAATCATCACTCTTGCTTAGAGTGGAGGGAGGACCAGGAAAGATTAAAGTTGGAGGCAGGGACCTTACTTAAAATGCTACTGTAATTATCTACTCAATACCTCCCATTACTGAGATCTTTCCACCTGCCAGGCACTGTGCTAAGTGCTTCTCAGGTGACATCCCTCTGAGACTTATGAGTACATTAGACAAAATTTAGAGCGAGCAGGATTCAAAATGTTTTTTTTTCCCATTCCAACTACAAACTCATCTCATCGTCACCATGATTCTTGTTCTGACATTCCTACTTCACAGGCTATTTTCCCAAGCCAGATGATTCTACACCACGGAAACTTGGACACTGAGTTACCGTGAGTTCCATAACCTATGTTTCCAAAGTATAGTGTCATCCACCATCCTTTAATGGGTGCTAAAGATTCTAGTTTCATCACCTTTAACATTGGGGTTGCTGGAGGAAAGCCTCATAGATGTGATAGATGTCCTGAGGCCAGGAACAGCTGAGCCTGGTAATGACAGCTCCTGAATGGGACCCTGGGTCAGGCCCATATTCTTTTTTCATACGGACCAGGATTTCTCTTTGATCAGTGTGGAACTGCTTTAAGGAAGCATTACTCTGCTACATGTCAGCCTTGACAGATGATCCAGTTCCAAGATGGATATATCAGTTCCGTGACATTGTGCATAATTTTTCTCAGACCTAGCCACAATTTTATCCATTCCTCCTGAGGACTTCTGAGAGCCAGACAAATGCTTTCATTGATCATCTGAAGGGGAAAAGAGTGACTACCATGTGGGTTGGCCTGAGCTTGAGTCTATGGAGAAACCTCATTTATGAATCCAGTGAAGCTTTCTTCTCTTCCAGATGTAAGGTTGGTCTTATTGACAGGTGATTCAGAACTGTCCTCTGGGTCAGGTCGAGGTCTTCCCATTTAGTTCTCTCATGTGATCACTTACACTTCTCCCTGAGGCCTTTATAGAGTGGGTGATTTGATCAGTTTTGTAATTTGTTTTTAAAGTGTGTATACATTATTATTTGGAACTCTTAACCACTACTGACATTCTTTTGAGGGCAGTGTACAAGGTTTGCTGAAATTGTGAAGGTAAAATGACCTGTACAAACTTAAGTAGGGCAGTAGTGACATGTATAATTGCCTATGTAACATGGTGCTGGCACAATGCAAAGAACACTTAAGAGTCTTCTGTTGTAAGAATGACAGATGTTTCTTCTCCAAGTCCATCTTAGATCGATTCATGGTATCTCCTTAAAATTCTGGGTGAAATAGATCCTGAGACCACATCTTGGCTCAACAAGAAAAAAAAAATTTAAAATATCGATTAGTAATGTCTGCTATGGGTGAGGCAATAGAGACTTATGTCCTGAAAGCCAAATAGAATTCTCCTACTTAGTGTGCCACGGTCCCATTTTCCAGATGGGCAACCTGCATCCCAAATGAAAGTAACCTGCCCCAAACTAGATAACGTGCTACAAGGTAACTCCAGTCCTAGTACCTTTCTCACCATGTTATGAGATTCAACTCAAATCATCCACTAGAGAAAAGCAGACTAATTAAGGAAAATACTCGTGGACAAGCTCCCATTGTGAGTTCAGTTTGATGGCTTCCATCAACATCTGACATATTGGTGACTTGCACAATGTGATTTATTTTAAACTGTCCCCATTTTTTTTCCTTTGCAAAGGGCCTGAATAATTTTAACTGGCCATTTTGTGCCAGTCATTTACGAGCCATGGGAACGTCTTGAATTTACGCAGTCGGATTAAAGTTATTGTGAAACAGGGTGATGGGGCTCTCACAGGGGATACCCAAGGGACAGGAGTTGTTGGCTTGTTATTTGTTGAGTAATGGACCCTAAATTCACCTCCCCCGCCCCCAGTGATATGTTATACCACCCTGATCCTTGTGATTTTTTTTTTCCCCATGGTATCTTCTCCCAGACTGGCTGGCGCAGCTGAAAAATAAACACTGGGTGTCCCCAGCATATGGCATAGGAGTGGGAAGAAAGGAATCATATTCATTTCTGATGCATCCTAGAAATCTTGACATCAGGGCATTTCTGTCTCTCTTCTCAATTCCATGAGTAGATGCTTAATGTGATCTCTGATTTTCCAAGGGAGGAGGCCAGTGTGGGATCCTACCCAGACACACAGTGGGAAAGTGAATCTCTTGAAAGACTGGGCCAGAAAACTCTCCTCCTTTCTTTAGAAGACAGATCTGTCCTCCTCGTTTAATCCCAGGCACAGCTGCGCTGCTCAGGGCATAGAGACATCAAATGAAAATGGATTCTGATTTGGGAATCGTGGGGGCAAATCTAATTTTGGATTATTCCTTTTCTACGGTTTCCTCACTGTTATGGGTTTGTGCCAAGGCACATAAAGAGGACATTACCTGAGGCAGAAACCAAAGTGCCTGTCACTGGAGATGGTGGCATGACAGGTGCCTGCACCACCCCTGCCCAGGGCGGCTGCTGCTCCCAGAGTGTCCTCTGCACCAGGTACCCTGGATGTCCGATCTTTAGTCTCTACAGCTTCCCTTTGAGATGGACCTTCTATTCTTCCATTTCACAGTTTGGAAAACTGAGGTTGAGAGATGTGAAAGAATTTTCTCAAAGTGTCACTAGGTACTAGTCAGATTACATTTATCCACTCACATATTAAATATGATTAAGTACTGACAGCATGCCAAGAACTCCATGGAAATGATGGATTTCAGACCAAATTGTTTAATGAATGAAATGAAGAGCTCACATTGCAAAAAGTTGGGAAAATGAGGTTCTAGGTTTGGGGAGGGGGGAAGGAGCATGAATGTTTTGGGTTACAAGTTATGGAATACAGAAAATACCCCAAGGGGGAAAGAAAATGCTGTATTACCTCCCAAAGGTAAAAATGCATGTGGGTTTTGGGAAGGGGTGGGAATGGGAAGCCAGGAAATGGAGCTGACATTTTCTCTCTTCTCTGCTCCTCATGCAAATGGTGATCAAAGATGACCTCCACTAAACGCTCTTATTAGAGATTAAGGCACTTAAGTATAATTACTTCCTCTGTCAGCCCCAACTCTAGAATCCTGGGGACAAAATTTCTATTGACTTAGCTTCTATCAAGTGTTTAACTCTGAATATTAGGGGCTGAGAGTGGATGGGCTCAGATTGTATGAGGTGATGTCTGGGGGCTGATCACGATGGGTGAAGGACTCAGTAAATGGCCTAAAAGATGCTGCCTCACTCAGTAACAGACAAGAGCTAGGAATCAGACCGAAGTGTGCCTAACTCAAAGCATGAAAGTGGAAAGTGAACTTCGCACAGTATACCACTTCCAAATAGCACAACACTGGCCCAGGAAACTCTTTTTGGCCACTTGTGCCTCCCATAGGGTCAACTCTACGTTGCCAGGAAGCATGCTAACTGTGCGTGTGTGTGTGTGTGTGTGTGTGTGTGTGTGTGGGGGGGGGGTGACCCACCATCCAGGGCTGTCCAACTTATGACCTGCAGGCTGCATACAAAGTATTTGAGGAGTGTTTTGGTTATCTATGGTGTTAGATATCATAAAAAGTATTCACAGATTTTTTCTTTGTTTGCTCATCAGCTTTTGTTAGTATTTGTGTTTTTAACGTGTGGCCCAAGAAAACTCTTCCTTTTCTAGCAGAAAAGGCTAGACATGGCTGCTCCACACCTGTGCAGTTACTATGGGTCTACTATGCTGTGGTTGTCTTCATACAGTGGATTGGTGAAGAAGATGTCCCTCTGGGGCTGGAACACCTGGATTTCAGCTCCAGCTCTGCCACTGTGTGGCCTTGAGATAGCTAATAACTCTCATTACTTGAGTCAGTTTTCTCTGCTGTAACATGCAAGATAATATGAGTTTCTAGCACAAAGGGTTACTGGGAAGATCAGATGAATTAATACAGGTTAAAGACTTATCGAAAAATATCCAACATATGCAAGTTATTTTGAGATGTTCAGACCAAACACCATGGGAAACTGTGATTTAAGACAATCCCACAGAGAGGGATGGTGTGATAGGTCAGGGGTTGCAATCTTTTGGGAGCTCAGTTGCCATCATGAAATGATAGGCCCGAGCACGGCCAACACAGTGTCTTTGAAATCATGTTCCAAATACCACATGGAACCATGGACCCAGATGCTGACCCATTCCACTGGCCCAGCTTGGCTTCATTAGTCCCCTAAGATCACCCACTCAGATCAAAGAAAACCCATTCTCGACCAGTCAGAGATTGCTCAACAGGCCGGTGACTGTCCCACTAGGGAATGAAATTCCAATTTGCTGGTTAGCTCTGGAGAAAAAGGAGGCCATGGAACTGTATTCTTTTTTCCAATATGGATTGAGGGTTGAGCACGTGCCAAGACCGGGAGGAGGTATTGAGGTTGCAGAAATCAAGACCCAGTCACGGATTTCAGGGAACTGGACGTTCAGTGGGAGGAAGATGTGCGCATCCACAATTACAGGGAATAATTAATGTTTTTTATTGTTCTGGTAAGGATTTCATGGGATTATAAAAAAAAGGATAATAAAAATGGGAACAATAAAGTGAGATTAAATTAAGTGCGAAAATAAAATAAATTCACGAAGGGGATGAAACAAGGGGAAAGTGAGGGAAGTGGGGGATGAAAGGTAGCTGGGGGGTAAATTAGTGGCTGAAGTCGAGAGACTGGCTTTAGAATGCTGGGTTTGCCTCTTCTGAGAAGCATCATGAACTTAAGAAAGAGAGTCTGCCTTTCTGCATCTCTGTGTCTTAACGCTGTTATAACAAAAATTGCATGGGGCGGGGGTTGTGATGAGTAAATAACAGACGTTCTACATAGCAACTTCTGTGACACATTGTAGAAGCTTATCAAGGGTGAGGGTGAGGTTTCCATGCTGGGCTAATGGTATGAAGCCTGGGACCACAGTGCTTTGCTGTTCACCTCTTTGACCTAAAAGTAGAAGGATCAGCCAAGTAGGAAACAGGGCACTGCTTTATTAATAACCAATACCAATTAGTAATCTAGCCAGCACTCAGTGGTGCCAAACAGGGACCTTTCTGGCAGAGCCAGACTTGGGCCTTGCTTGGGAAATAAATGAGGCTTCCCACTCCTTCATCTTCTTGACAAGTTCCTAACCAGACTTGCTTCCTCATTCTGGAAGAGTCAGAGTAAAAAACAAAAAGTGCATTTGGACACCATTTAAATTGGACGTACGGTCTCCTAGAAAAAGGGACGATAGCTTTGCTTGTGCCTAGATTTGGCCACGTGTCTAAGTTTTGGCCAGCACTTTGTAAGAATCTTTTTGTAACAAAAACTTTTGTATCCTCTCAAATATTTTGAAATAAAAAGTACCAATTATATATATATTTAAAAAACAGCCAGCTAGATCTGTATTTCTTTGCATATTTGTTTGTTTGTTTCATTTTTTGTTCCCTGTTCCTTCCTGGTTGTCGAGATGTGAATACAGTGGCTGAAATGCTGGCAGTCAACAGGGGTTATTTGAACGTGGGGCCGCATCCTTAAAAAAGTGGAACAACAATCTAGAAATGAGCCTTGCTCTCTAGAGAACACTGAAACGCAAAATCTTCAAATTAGCTCTGGTCTTTTTTTCTTTCGGGTTTTTATGTGAGAGAGAAGGACACTAGTACGTTGTGTAATCCACTGTTAGTCTGAATCTGTTATTCACAACTAAGCATAATTCTCCTTGATACAGAGGTATTGGAAGCCGTTTGGAAAAAAAAATAGCATCTCGAATCATAATTCAAAGTCCTGGGTTTTTGAAAAATACAGAATTGAGTGAGATATATTCAAAAGGGTTGTTTTTCTGTTCGTGGTGATCTCGAACTAAAAGGGGGCTTTGAACTTCCACTAGGCATCAAGTACTCAGCTGGATGTGCCAAAATCCAAGGATGAATGAAATTCTGGCCATCCCTTTTTTTAGATTTTTGGCATGAGGCATACAGACAAAGATTAATTGTATGTAGCATCAAGGTGTTCTGCTTCATAGAGGAAACCTTATTTGAGGTGGACTTGAGTATGGGGAGAATTTGATTGAGAGAGAGAGAGAAGGAGGGGGGGGGAAGTAGGGTAGAAAATAAAATTCCGCGGAGGGTTCATTGCAGTACTGAAATTCATGAGTAGAAAAGCACTTCCCAATGTCAATATTTCAGTGTTGGTCTTCGTTTAATTAGAGAGTCCTCTGGCTGCTTAGTTGTGTGGGTTTGATTCCCAGTTCTTGTGATTGGTGTGACTTAACACAGGCTCTGATACATTGTCACCTTCTGGTAGATGAGGGATGTTGCCATTACTGTTAGACATTCAGACCAACACCAGCAGAAGGGCAGGGCCCACTGGTGACATTTTTTTCCTGTATGTTTTGTTTTCCCCACATTAGACACATTTGGTATCCTTCTAAATATAGTGCAACACTACCCCCCTCCCTGCCCTTCAAGGGCTGCAGCTTATGGTGAAACAGGTTAGGTAGTGACAGGGCCCACAGTGTGATTGGCACTCCCCGAGGTTCTGCAATGTTCCGTTTGCGCCATGATCAGCAGACCTTTTGTCAAGTTCCTCTCATTAGAGAAAAACTAGGAGTGGGAGGGGGACAAATGCCATTTCATCTCTTGTCATTCTTCTGCCCCGTCACTCCTTCCACTCCCCTGGAATGTCAGTCTCAAGAGACCAAGGGTGTTTTATCTGTTTTATTCAAGTCCGTGTTCCCAGTGATCAATAATAGATGCTCAACAGCAAAAGGAATCATTGGTATTGTTCCCCGCAGACGCAGGAACTCCTTGAAGCTCCCATTTTGCAGTTGCCTCTTGCTGCAAGGTCCCTAACGCAACCAACACAACTTCCAAATGAGCATCACAAATACTATTCCCTAGATTCCCGGTGTCTAGCTCGGTGCCTGATGTCCCCGCCATGTTATTCTTGGCCCTGATCTCAGAGGCCTGAAGCATTAAGTCATCACTGGAGAAGACCAAGCACAGCCTGTTATAGGAGGGTAAGTTTGTGGTGATAGCTGACCCTCCCAGGAAGTCCCTGATCTGGCACCGTGAGAACGGCATCTTATTGTGTCCCTGCAGCGAGAGAGGACAGTGCCCTGGCGTGGAAGAGTGTGTGGCCTCTGAGCTGCTGGGTTCACTACGGAATTCATCCTCTCATGTAGTTTCCCATCCATCACACCCATATGAGTACCCTGACTCATTGGAGGTCGGATGTAATGTTTCTCTACCCAATAGTGAGGATTTCTTTCTCTTTAACTCATTAGCAATTCAGGGATACCCACTGCTTCTTGCAAAAAGCAGTCACAAGGGCAACTTCTACCCACTAATAGGAAAAAACACACCTGACTTCAATTCATCCCCTGTTATGTGTTCATAGGACACGTGCTGTCTCATCAGCACCTTGCCACATGCCCATGAATCAGGAAAAATTAGCACCATGTTAGCTGAGAAACTGCCTAAGAGAAATTAGGAGGCCTTCCAAAGGTAATAGCACTAGCTAATTACTTAGAGAAATTACTGCATACCAGCCTTTTACTTTGAATTTCTACAACCAGAGGTAGGATGGTTATACCCATTCTATAGGTTAGGAAACTGAGGCACATTTACCTCAGAAATGATGGAACCAGGATTTTGGCCAATGAGTCGGCACCAAAGTCTACAGGCTTAATCCAGTCCTGAGGCTGACAGGCTGGGGGTTGAATCCAGCCCTGTCTGTCCCACTTTGGGCCCCAGTGCCTGGAACACAGTCAAACAGGTTTTGCAAACTCAAAACCTTCCAGAGATCTGGCATGCAAATAAATGACACAGACTAAAGGTATGAAAACTTCCTATTGTTCCCGAAAAATGGAGCCTTCCCAGTGCTTCTTTAGTGTTTCTTTATTAGGTAGCAATATGGGTACCAGAAATCTCTCTCTCTTCTAAGTTCAGCTCTGCAAAAGGCAGAAACCAATAAATGCCAACAACGCAAAGCCAAAATTCTGATTTAGGGAACAGCTCCCCTTCAATACAGTTTGCTTGGAAAACACTTGGGTTTTCATGGATGTGCTCAGCTAGCCCAGGACCTGGGCTTCCCAAGGCTGTAGGCAAGAATGTTAGCCACTCTCTTTTAGGCTCTCATGTTCTGTTCTCTTCTATTAACAAAAAAAAAAAAAAAAGATAGTTACAATGATAACAGATAGACCAAAAGAAAAAAGCCAAAACTTTTCCAAATGCAAGCTTCTCTCACCAGCAAATAGCCTCTGAAAGGCAGATCGGGGCAGCCTGCAGATCTGGCTGTAATTTCTGATCCTGACTGTTGTTCTGCAACTGGAATTAAGAAACCAGACAACAGGCCCAAGATTTATGGGTTCCATTGCTCCGTGTGCTGTTTATTCCCCGCATGTGTTCTTTCTGCTTTGCCCGACAGGGAACACCACATCACAGGGTTTGTGGGAGTGGAAGAGAACTCTCACTGACTCCCTGCAAATGGTCCCAGTGGGACCCACCTCGGGGAAGAGCTGTCTCCAGCCGATCCTTCCAGTGTTCTTGGCTGCAGACACTGGGAGTGAGAGAGGGGACAGGCACAGCCTCCTGGAGAGTGCTCGCCAGGGTAGGTCATGTCTGGCACATTTCCAGAAATTGTTTACTAAGCAATATAGGCATCAGGATGAAAAAGACTGGCTCCCACATGTAGCTCTGCTTGTTTAAAATCCAGATTCCAAGTCTTATTTGCTGAATTCTCAGTTAAGGAGTGTCTGGTGGAATCCAGAAATCTCTGTGTTTAAGTGTCTCTGTGGATAATTCTTATTTGGCTATGTTGGCAACTAATTATGGCATTCAGAAAGCACTACTCTAAAAATGTCAATGTGTTTATTCACTGGCATTCCTCAAAGTTTCTTGAAATAATGGTTCAAGACTTTCTTTGGCAGTGAACCCTCTAAGATGCAGGCAAATGCAAGCATATTTCCATCGGAAACAGTATGATCCTATGTTGGGCATCTACTAGGTGCCAGAAGTTGCACAAAGAACTTTAGGTGCATTACTGGATTTGATCCTCCCCATGAATGACATGAGGAGAGGGTTAGTAAGGCACCTATTTCACAAATAAGGAACTGACAGAAAACAAGGGCTGCCTGAGGTCACACAGCTAGTGACTGACAGAGCTGGGGTTCGGGTCTAGGTTAATTTGATTTCATTTGATCCCCTCTTTGATGGAAATAGGGCAGGAATTAGTCTTCTGAGGTTCCTGAAAGGGAAACAGAGACAAAGAACGGTCTGGGTGGAGGGGTGGTCTGTAATTAGTTTCCTCTGGCTGCTGGAACAATTTTCTATAAACGTGGTGGCTTAAAAGAACAGAAATTTGTTTTCTGACAGTTCTGGAAGCAAGAGGTCTGAAGTTAGTATCCTTGGACCAAAACCAAGGTGTCAGAAGGAAGGTGCATCCTCTAATGAAACGGTATCCAACTTTTTGGCACCAGGGACTGGCTGCATGGAAGACAATTTTTCCACAGATCCAAAATCTGGGTATTAGATTCTTATATGGAGTACATAACCTAGATCCCTCCCAGTTTACAGTAGGGCTTGTGCTCCTATGAGAATCTAAGGCCGATGTTGATGAGACAGGAGGAGGAACACAGGCAGTGATGTAAGCCATGGGGAGTGGCTGTAAATACAGACGAAGCTTTGCTCACTCACCTGCCCGCCCACTGCTTGCCTCCTGCTATGCAGCTCTGTGCCCAGCAGGTCACGGACTGGGCTGGTCTGCAGCCCTGGGGTGGGAGCTGCGGCTCTAAAGACTCTGTGGGACAATTTGTTTTTTGTCTCTTCTGGCCTCTGGGCCTCCAGACATTCAGCTTGTGGCTGCATCACTCCAATCTTTGCCAGTGTTTTCACACGGGCGTCCCTGTGCCTCTCTAATTTCCCTTCATCTTTCTTCTATAAAGCCACTCATGGGATTTGGGGACCACCAGGATAATCCACAATGATCTCACCTCAAGGGTCTTAATCACATCCATGAAGACCCTTTTTCGAAATGTTACATTTACAGATTTGGGGTGGAAATATTTTGGGGAGATTAGTATTCAACCTACTATAGGGTCCCCTTGATGGGTAGTGGTAGAAGCAGGACTTAACATAGATGTAGCTACAATCCCACACGTGTTACTCAGACTGTGTCAATTGTGAATGACAGAAACCCTGCTAAATTTAAGCTTTATGGGTGTTTGTGGGGTAAAGGGAGAAAGGAATTGGCTGATACATTGCCTCTGGAACTTAAAGAGCCAAAGATAGATCTTTCTGGTCTCAGGCATGTCCCCCATTCTGTGGCCAGGGCTCAAGCCATCTCATGGACAGACTTTCTTCACCCAACAGGTAAAATTACTTCTTTTTTCTTCCTCTTTTTTACAAATACAAAGTCATGCTCTGTCACTCAGGTTGGAGTGCAGTAGCATCAGCACAGCTCACTGCAGCCTGGAACTCCTGGGCTCATGCAATCCTCCAGCTTCAGCCTCCCAAGTAGTGATGGTGCATACCATGCTTGGCTAATGTTTCTTGTATTTTGTAAAGATAGAGTCTTTCTTTGGTGCCCAAGCTAGTCTTAAACTCTGGGCCTCAAATGATCCTCTGAAATGACTTCTGATGCCTCAATAGTCACATTCTTCTTAGTGTAACCAGTGGAAAAGGTCTTCTCTTTCCATTAATTTAGGAGAAAAAGCTCTAAAAAGCATTCTGATTGGTTCTGCCTAAATTACACGAACATTCCTGAACCAATCACTCTTGCTAGACAGGTCATTTATTCAATAATGGTTATAAATACATATCGAGTACCTTCTATGTGTCACTAATTCTTCAAGATTCATGGAAATATACCAGTAAACAGAAGACAAATCCCCAACTTCATCCAGTTTATTTTTTAGAGGAAAATGTGGGCAATTAACATGTAAACAAATAAATTGAAAACCTGCCATTCAAGTTCAGATAGAAATAAGTGCTATGAAACAAATTAATTAGGGCAATGTGCTTAAGCATGGCCAGAGGTAGCAAGGGCTCCTCTAGCAAGGATGACCAGTTAAGGCCTTTCTGCAGAGGTTGTAGATGAGATGCTACTCAAATGGTGAGGGGCAGCCATATAAGGGTTTGTGGAAGATCTTTCTGAATGGAAGGAATAGCAGGTGCCGAGGCACTTGGGTGGGAATGAGCTCAGAGGAACAGAAACATGGACGATACAACTGGAACACTTGGCCTGGAGAGAGTATCCCACGAAGCCAGTATCTTAAACCCCAAAGTTGGACTTCCAAGTCTTCCGCTTTTCACCTCTTCTCTATACAATCTTGCTCATGAGAGGCACATCTGGTCCCAAGAATGGATCTCTTGTACTTTGTGTCACTCCTCTCACTGCACGGCTAGAAGGTTTTCTTGGAGCAGTTGGAACATTTAAATACCTCACTACCTATCTGGTTCTTCCTTGAATCAAAGGGTCTAAGTGAAGAGATAAAGGAGGGTTAATAAACACGGTAAGGTCTCACTGGATCTTCCCCCAACCTCAAACTTGGTCCAAACAAAAAACTTTGACAAAAGGGTGGGAGTGTGGGGGTCAGTAAGTGATGTTTTATTTCTTTTTCACTTTCCTATGCCTCTGGGTTGATGATTTCTGGCCAAGGTCAGAAGTACTAAAATATCATAAGCAGGGAGAACCTTGAAGTGATCTTCAGCTGAGGAGGTGGTGCTGTCCCAAGACTTACTGGGAACGTAATCTTGTGGAGCTTTGGACAGAGTTTCTGGGAAGTCCCCAGAGACATGTGGAAGTCTTGAAGTGGATTTGGAAAAACATCTGAACTTCTGGATGGGACTCTGAGCCTAGACTCCAGTCCTCTGAGAGTGTTTATTAGCTCCCACCCCCACAATGGTCTGAGCTGGCTGGACCACTGCCTTCGATTTTGGGAAACACAGAGACCAGCTGCAGAATGTCCCCTGGAATTCCTTGTTCTCCAGTACAGTGATTTAGAAAAAGTTATGTGCCTATGTATGTGATGGATCTGGAAATGCTGTCATTTTATGGATAGGTACCCCTGGACATTTGAATCTCAGCCCCCCCCCCCGGCCTACTGTATCAGAATCTGTAATTCAACATGATCCTAGTTAATTCACATGAACATCCATGCTCGGGATGAAGAGGCTAGACAGGTTTTGTCAAATATGCAGTACGTTGCCATTTCTGAATACTGTGCCCATGACAGACATCCATAATCAATCACGGAGTTGTTTTTTCTGATCTTCTCAAGTCACAGTTCCAGGTAGCACCAACCAATCAATGGGAGTTGGCCCAGGATTAAAGCTGCCTTCCACACTAGTGTCACCACTTGAGGAAAGCTCTGTGGTTCTTTAGTTTTTACTCATGTCTCCCCAGTGCAGAACATAGCTCTGGTAAAATCCTAGCAGGCTGATAAATGTTTGTGGAATACAAGTATCCTCCCCTTGCCTCGTTTCCTATGGTGTTTGCTCTATCCCAGCACACGCTTCCAGAAAACCAGAGTTTCCTCCAGGCATCTGGGCAGCTCAGTATCTTTTCCAGGTGTTTGGTTTTATTGTTGGCACTTACCCATTGGGAAGTTGAAGTGAGGTTGTAAAGATGTTAGGAACTGCATGAGATTACATGGGGACCCGTCTGGCTGGCACATGGATCTCAAACCATGTGAGCTTTCTCTAGGACATGGCCCCTTGTGGCCTGGCTCTCAAAGGTGGCAGCCATGTGAACTGGGATCCACACAGAGTTGGGGTGGGGGATGCAGGCAGGGGAGGCAGACCGACAGTACTCCAAAGACAGAGCAATAATGATTATAAATAGCATCCTTTTGACGGCCTTTTGATGTACTGTCCAAGGCCAGGTGGAAAATCTTTCCTCCCCTTCCTTTCCCCAGCTAATCACCTTCCCCTCATTTTTCAATAAAGATTCTGAGCTCGGCCGGCTGGGTCGCTCGTCTAGAGCATTTGTTTCCCATTAGAATACCTTTTGTGATTTCAGTGTGTTATGCTAGATAATTGCTTTAATAACAAACTGAGGAAAGACTTTTGAACATTTTAGGAAGTAACTTTTTTTTCTGTCTTCAGTGAAAACCTAACAGAGACTGACAGAGAACTTGGGAATAGTGAAAGAGAAAGACAGAGGGCCCGGGGAGGCAGCCAGGGTGGGTGTGGGGGTGGCTCATCAGAATTCATCGACTGCAGTTGCAGAGAATTGTCAGGGGCACTGACGCTCATGGGCAGAGAAAGAGAATTTCAACCTTCCCAGCACTTGGGGAGCCTGAGAAGGGAGCCCCTTCTTGAAGACAAGAGTTCGAGATGAGGCTGGGAAACACAGTGAGACCCTGTCTCTACAAAAAATAAAAAAAAAAAATGATTTAGCCAGGTGTGGTGGTGCACACCTATAGTCCCAGCTACTGGGAAGGATTGCTTGAGCTGAGGAGTCTGAGGCTGCTGTGAGCTATGATTGCAACACTGTACTTTAGGCTGAGTGACAAAGCAGAATGAGGCCCTGTCTTGGAAAAAAAAGACAAGAGAGAAAGAAAATAGGGAGAGAGATCCAGAGATATGTGTTGATTTGTATACATGGATAGAAGGAGGGAAATGCCAAAGGATTGGGCATGTGAGTGATTCATTTAAAAATTGCTTGACCAGGGAAAAGAACCATTACATGTATTCAGAAACATGGGTGCTGACTGCCTTCTTTAATTGCCCTCAGATACTTGGCCAGGTTAAAAAATTAATAATGAAACTTACACGGGGTTTACTATGTGCTTCATCCTGGCCTAAACCCTTACAGACATTAATGTGCATACACTCTGCAATCAGCTTATAAAGCAAGGATAATCTTTATGTCTACTTTGTGGATGAAGAGACTGAAGCACAGAGAGGTTCAGGTTAAAAGTGCACAGTAGGCAAATGGCAGAGATACATGTGGGTGTTAGAACTCTGTCTCCAGAATCGGCGTCCTTAGCCTCTCTGTGAGCTTTGTTGTAGTCATAACTGTGGACACTGTAGTATCAGGCTACCCTGCATCGACCCTCTGCTATAAACACAAAAACACCAAGCGGTGTTTATGTGTCAGGTGCTGAACTAAGGCCCCTGTGTGAGGAATGAGCTGGAGCATGGTGGGAGGAGGGGGTCCCTGCAGTAGCCTCGTGAGCAATAATGGTGTTCTAGACGTCCATGGTGGCAATGAGGGGGGTGGCCAGACTCAAAATACATTAGGACCTAAATACATAGGACATAGCAGTGGATCAGCCACAGGGTGTAAGCAGAGAGCGACGTGCCCATTGTATAAGAAAAGCAATATCTGAGCCCTGGGGAAGAGGCATCTCTGGCAGGACCCCTACTCTGGGAACCCTGAGTGGCAAATCAGTTTCATTTCTTCCGCCAAATCCATAGAATAAGCAGGGAGAGGGCAAAGATTTGGCTTTTTAGCCAATGCTATGTTGCACAGTACCTAGAACAGTGCCTGGCATTGTTGAGGCTGCAGGTTGGGAGGCGATAAGTGAAAGGAGGGTTGGAAGTGGCTGCCACTATGTTTGCGGTCTCATAGGGAAAGCGGCTCCAATCTGTTGACATCGGCAGAGGGTGTGCAGAGGTGACTTACAGAGCGCATAGTGCTTATCTGGGATCGCATGGAGACATTTATTCATTCTTTAGTTCATTCATTGGTTTAATCACTTATCCATTTATTCATTCAACACTTCTTGAGCACCTACTGTGTACCAGGTCCCTGGGCACAGCTCTGGAGACATGGCATTTTTTGTTTGTTTGTTTTGAGACAGAGCCTCAAGCTGTCACCCTGGGTAGAGTGCTGTGACATCACAGCTCACAGCAACCACCAGCTCCTGGGCTCAAGTGATTCTCCTGCCTCTTGCCTCCCAAGTAGCTGGGACCACAGGCGCCCACCATAATGCCCGGCTATTTTTTGGTTGCAGCCGTCATTGTTGTTTGGTGGGCCCAGACTGGATTCAAACCCACCAGCTCAGGTGTATGTGGCTGGCGCCTTAGTCACTTGAGCCACAGGTGCCAAGCCGAGATACGGCATTTAAAGCAACCAACATTGTCTCTGACTTCATGGATGTGGAGAAACTTGACTCCATGTTACCAGATCCAGTGGGCACATACAATCCCAAGTCCTGGGCCAATCATCATAAAGTCACCTGATCCTATTAGTGCCAAGAGGCAGTAAAGGATTTTTCTGGAAGAAGTAGTGCTCAGAGATTCTGAGAGCAAAGCTTTTGGAATCTTGTGACCCACCTTCCTTTGTCCCTCCACAAAAATGTGTTGACTTAACATGCAGAGCTTACCAGGGCCCATGGGCAGGGGCCAGGAGTCTTCTTCAATGTCTTTGACTGGTTCTATAATTCACTGGGTCATGTTTCCAAATCTCAGACTGCTTCAGCTTTCCTGGCTCTAGAATGGGTTCATTCATGCACATTATAGGGGTGTGGGTGTGTCAGTGGTCCTAGAAACTGGTCGTGATCAGACTAATCTGTGTAATGTGTAAAACTCTGCAGCTTTTTCAAAGAAAGCAGCTGTCCCCAAATTATCTCACAACACTTTGGGGCAGATAAGGTAGGGTTGTTATCCCATTTTTATAGCTCCAGAGGCACAGAGAGAGAAAGATGTACGGACATGCCCAGGAAGGCCCTAAAAGGAAAACTGAAACAAGATTCATTTTGAAAGACTTGGAGAAATGAACGAAATAGCAACACAAGCACGTGTGATGTGTGAGCATCTGTGTGCGTGTGTGTGTGTGTGTGAGTTTCCTTCCCTAGGAACCTCACGGCACATTCAGAGCTGTGAATGATCACTTTTTCCCCCTCCCTCTCTCCCTCCCTTCCTTTCTTTTTTGTATTATTTGTTTATTTAATCTGAGTGACTAATATGTTTGACAAATGCATTACCTTCGCCTTTCCTATTCTCCTGCTCAGTGGAATTTTGGTCTCCTTTTTGAAAGCCAGAGGCAGCCCTGTAGAGCCTAAGGCAAAGCAACGCCCGGCGACACTTGGGACAGAGTTGGACGTGTGCAGAACTCAGCAAGAGGCAGGGTGGAGGAGCAGAGCGAAGCTGCCAGTCCATCTGCAGTGCCAGGTGAGCAGTGGAGGAGTGACCAGGAAGCCGTCCTCCTCAGTGACTCCCTTTCCTGAGATCCGAATGGAGTGTAAAGATTTTTGCGTCCAGATTGAGGAAGATCTTGTTTTTTCTCTCTCCATTTCCTGAGGTCCTACGTCAGGGGTTTCCAGATGTTAGTGTGCCTGAGAACCCATCAGGGAGGTTGTGAAAAATGCACACTCTCTGGGACCCTGTCCCCAGAGGTTTGCAGTCATTAAGTCAGGGGCAGGGGCCAGGAATCTGAATTTTAACAAGCAGCTGGTATGTAGAGCCACACTTTAGGGACAATCCTCCAGGCTGACATATGACTGCAATTCAACTGTGATAGAAAAGAAGAGGTTAAAAAAGGGAAGGCAGAGGCCTCCAGCAGAAATGCCCTTGGCATTGGGGGTGTCACTGGGGATGGACAGACTCTTTCCCCCTTTCTTTGAGTTTGAAGGTCTGTTGTCTATCAGCCGCGGAACCCCGAGCAGGCCAAACCCAAGAAGCTTGCTCTTGTTTTCATTTTTTTAATTCATAATTCTGTTCTCCAACTTGAAATGGGGCTTGGGGGGGGGGAGTAGAAGAATAGAAAGCTGCTTCGGTGAGAGCAGATGGTTTAAGATGCTGAGAGAAGAGAGAGCTGTTGTCACTGAGCACACACGACGTGCGACTTGTGTTATGCATGTTAACTCCAAGGTCTGCGGCTCCACAGGACGGCTGGCATAGGCTTTGGAGCCTGGCAACTTTGTGCCCTAATCCTGCCCCTGCCCCAGGTAGGCTGTGCAGTCTCAGATAGCTGACTTACCCATTCTGAGCATCAGTTTCATCACCTGCAAAATGAGGAGATTTATGGGACCTACCTCAGAGAATCATTGTGAGAATTCATTATCCACTACCTAGCTCCCCGCCTGCCAAAAAAAAAAAAAAAAGGAAAAAGAAAAAAAGAAAAGTTTACTGAGTAACTTCAATGGATCAGACACAATAAGCAAAACAGCCCAAAACCTTGCCCTTGCAGGACCTTAGTTCTGTGTGCGTGCACGGTTTTTGGTAGACGTGATAATGATGTCACAAACCCGGACACTGAAACTCAGGAAGTTCAAGTCACTTACTCCCAGTCCCGCAGCTGCTGAGAGGCCAAGCAGGGATTTCATTTTGGTGTGTTCCTTTCTAACTCTGCTCTTCCCACCCTCCCTCAGTCTGGGGGCAGGAGAGGAAACTGCATTTTGGAACTCAGGGAGGAGAGCAGAGCCCTCAGAGCAGAGGAAAGAAGATCTGCTTGGGGAGAGGAGACAGGCCCAGACTGGCTTCACCCATGGGCCTGCTGCTCTAACAAAGCTTGTTTTCTCTTCTTTTCCCTGGGAGACTTGGAGTTAACCAAGAAACCCAAACAGGGATGACCCAAGATTGAACTAGTCTGGCAAAGAGTGGTACGAGGAAGAAATCAACCCAAAGCTGGTATTTCTTGGGCACAAGCCAGGGTGGCACCAACTCTGCAGAGTCCACGGAATAGTCTAGAGGAAGCAGGAGAGGAGCGGGAAACTTATTTTTGATCTTAGAGCTCTCAAGATGAGAAGGAGCCTGGCTATTCTTAGCTGTGTTGAGGAGCTCAGCAAAAGATTTCTTGCTGAATTATGGACAACGAGGGCACTTACTAACTCCCTCCCAGTGGCTGCCTGGCCGCTACAGATTCCAGGAGATGTTATCTGGAAGGTGCATCACTGTGTATAAATATTTCAGAGGTCAGGACCCAACACGGAGTTTGAACTTCTCAGGGCCTGAGTGTGTTTATCCACGGATGGATGTTTAGGCTTCATTTCTAGGTGTTGGGTAATCTTGCGTCCACTTTGGATAGCTGTGAGGGGAAATTCTGGTTGCCTGTGAGGCCCAGAATGGGGTCCAGCATAACACAAAAAATATATCTGCTTGCATGGGAAGGCTCTGGTTTTGTATCTTTAGGGCATTTTCAGGAGGGAGTCCTCAAATCAAAAGGTTAGACCCGCAGAGAGTCTTGACTGTTCTTGAGGTTTTCCTAAAGAACTGCTTCCCAAATTTCGTTACTGTGGAATGACTATCTGGAGAACTTGGTAAAATGAATATTTTTACAAGGAAGTCTGGGAGGTGGATCCAAGACTTTGCTTCTAACAAACATCCAGGAGGTGCTGATCCTGTTGGTCCAAGATCCGTACTTTAGTTAGCAAGCTTCTAAAATCTTCTGACACTTCCATGACTTAGCAATTATGAATTGGGTTGCAATAAACATTCTGGTACAAATATCTTTGTTGTAGTGTGATTTTTGGTCTTCTGGATATATACCTAGTAGAGGAATTGGAGGATCAAAGGGCAGGTCTATTTTAGTTCTCTAAGTATTCTCCAAACATATTTCCAAAAGGAATGTATTAGTTTGCATTCCCACCAGCAGTGTAGAAGTGTTCCCTTTTCTCAACATCCATGCCAGCCCAAGTACCCATCAACCCATGAATGGATCAATAAATTGTGGTGTATGTACACCATGGAATATTATGCAGCCTTAAAGAAAGATGGAGACTTTACCTCCTTCATGTTTACATGGATGGAGCTGGAAAATATTCTTCTTAGCCAAGTATCTCAAGAATGGAAGAAAAAGTATTTAGTGTACTCAGTCCTACTATGAAACTAATTTATAGCTTTCATATGAAAACTATAACCCAATTATAGCACAAGAATATGGGGAAAGGGGAAAGGGAAGGGAGGGGAGGGGAGAGGATGGATGGAGGGAGGGTGATTGGTGGGACCGCACCTATGGGTCATCTTACAAGGGTACATGTGAAACTTTCTAAATGTAGAATATGAATGTCTTAACACAATGACTAAGAAAATACCATGAAGGGTATGCTAACTAGTTGATGAAAATATTTCAAATTGTATATAAAACCAGCACATTTTACCCCATGACTGCATTAATGTACACAGCTATGATTTAATAAAAAAAAATTTTAAAAAATCTTCTGACACTGACTTCTTATAGTTATATTGCTCACTATACTTTAAGGCTGGAAAATTCATTTATCATCAGTTAAGAATATATTCAACTGCAAATTATAGAAAACCACGCCTCAGTGGCTTGAATAAAGACAGGATTTTGAAAGGAAGTAATTCACCAATATACTCAATTCTGATATGAGGACAACTGATGCTAGTATGTGGCAGGGGGTGGGGGAATGGAAGTGTGAAGGGGGGTCACAGAGTATGGCACACCTCTTGGGGACAGGATGTAGTTATAAGAGGGACTTTACTTAACAAATGCAAGCAGTGTAATCTGGTTCTTCGTACCCTTAATGGATCCCTAATAATAAAAAAATAAATAAATAAAATGAAAATAGCTAAAAAAGTAATTAATTCATTTTTTAAAACAGACGAAATGAATAAAAATTTTATATAATTATGGCATACAACATGATGTTTTGAAACATCTATACATTTATGGAATGGGCTCTTCAATCTATCCATTACCTCACATTTTGGTGGGTAAGTGGTGAGAACATTTTTTCATGTGTCTGATAAGAACATTTAAAATCTACTCCTAGAAAATTTCAAGTATGCAATACATTGTGATCAACTGTAGACACTCTATGTACAGTAAGTCCCCCCAGCTTACTCCCCTTTTCTAAGTGAAACTGTGTCCTTTGACAAACATCTCCCCATGTCCTCCTCGGCAACTGCCATTCTGCCCTTGCTTCTATCTGTTCAACGTTTTTAGATTCCATATGTAAGTGAGATCATGCAATAGTTGTCACTCTGTGCTTGGCTTATTTCACTTAGATAATGTCCTCTAGGGTCATCCATGTTTTCACAAATGACAGCTTAATAGTATTCAATTGTATTATATATGTATGACCCCAAATCACATGCAATAAAAGCAAAAATAGACAAATGGGATTGCATCAAACAAAAAAAACCTCATGCCCCACTGAGGGAAACCATCCATAGAGCAAACTGCGGAACGGGAGGAAATATTTGCAAACCACACGTCCGATAGAAGATGAATATCCAAAGTATATGAGAAACTCCTAAAACTCAAGGAAATGAACAACTCGATTACAAAATGGGCAAGGACATGAAGAGACATTTCTCAAAATGACATACAAATGGCCAACAGGCTTATGAAAACATGCTTATGAAGTCATCAGGGAAATGCAAATCAAAGCCACAATGAGATACTACCTCACACCTGTTAGGAAGGCCATTATCTAAACAAGATAAGAGTTGGCAAGGGTGTGGGAAAAAGGGAACTCTTGAACACTGTTGGTGGGAATGTAAATTTGTATAGCTAATATGGAAAACAGAATGGAGGTTCCTCCAAAAATTAAAATAGAACGACCATCTGAGCCAGCAATTTCACTTCTGGGTATATACCTAAAGGAACTGAAATTAGAACCTTGAAGAGGTTATTTGCACTCCCACGTTCATTGCAGCATTATTCATGATAACTAAGACATGGAGTTAGCCCAGTATTCATCAGTGGATGAATGAACATAGAGGATTTTGAAGCTAGCATGAAGAATTCAGTAGAGGGTCATTCCAGGAGCTCACTTTGAGAGCTTCAGCAACACAGGTCTGCCATTTTTCAACTCCTCCATGCATCCTCATGCCAGTAACAACATTGCAATGGGTTGAATGTCTACACCCCCCCTCCTCCAAATCCACAAGCTAAAATCCTAATCCCCAAAGTTACAGTATTAGGAGGTAAGACCTTTGGGAGGTGATTAGGTCATGAGGGCAGAGGCCTCATAAATGAAATCAGTGTCCTTATAAAAGAGACCTGAGAAAGACCCATTACTTGCCCCTTTCACCATGTGTGGTTGCTGTGAGCTGACCACTATCAGTAAAGAATGGACAGCTTCCTTATCGGACATGGAATTTGCCCGCACCATGATCTTAGACGTCTCACTTTTGGAACTGTGAGAATAAATCGTGGTGGTTTACAAGCCTCCCTGTCTAGGGTGTTTTGTTATAGCAGCCCAAGCAGACTGAGACACACATGAATGTAAAACTTCATTGCAACTTCATGCCCTGTGTCTACATTCTAGTCATGAAGGAGGACCCAGGAATGGGAGTCTATTTGGAAGGCTTTTCTGAGAACGTTTGCTATGTCTCCTTGGTCAACACTGAGTTCTATAGCTCCAGGGATACTGGACTCAAAAATATTTTTACTGAGCACCTTGCTGCCCTGAACAATACTGAAACTCTGTTAAGTTGAGGAAGAAGGTGGATACTGGGTAGGCAGCTAGTAGCTTCTGCCACTCTGTTGCCTGGGCCTCTAGGCCTAAAATATAGACAGTTACCAGTTAAAGCAATTGGACACCACTGAACTTAGAAAAGTATTTAACTACCATTATTGTGGACTTGTACCAGGCACTGTGCTAAATGTTCACATGTATTATTCTAGTCAGTCCATAAAACCCTTTGAGGTAGCAATTCTTAGCATTTTCAGTGACCTATTTTAATTTCTCAAATATGTTGTGTTCCTCTCTACCACCTGGCCTTTTCACAAACTCTTCCTATTCTCTGGAATGTTATCCTTTAACCCACTTTGCCTACTTGTGTGCTGATAAATGTTTAATAATTGGCTTTGTGAAGGGAGGATGCAGCAAAAGTAAAACTCTGATCCATAGCACTTGCCAATTTCTATGGTGTAAATACTCCCACCATGGCCAAATTTCCAGCTACTGACATGATATCCCTGGGCACAAAGTTAGGAGGAGAAGCACCATTAGCATTCCTCCTCATATATAATATTTCTTCCTCCTAATATATAATATTTCCACCATACAGTTATAATCACAGTAAATAACTTCAAGAGAAAATATGTAATGGTAACATGCAGTAAGATAATGAAGAAGTAATGATTTTAAGGGTTTATTACTTTATCTTTCACATAGCATTTAAAATTTTATGTTTATACACAGTGGCCATAAAATTTGTGTGCGACTCAAAATAGCATGCATTTTAAAATTGCACATGAACTTTATGGCCACCCTGTATAATTTGATTATTTTTATTACCTATTTCATGAACATATAATATTTTATATATTTATGGGGGGCACGTGAATATTTGTTACATGCGTGGAATGTGTAATGATGAAGTCAAGGTATTCGGGGTGTCCCTCATCTCACATATTTATCCTTTCTAGTTACTGGGAACATTTCAAGTCCCCTCTTCTGGCCACTGGAAATATACAATACCTTCTTGCAACTTTAGTTCCTCTACTCTGCTATTGAACATTAGAACTTATTTCTTGTCTCCAACTGCATGTTTGTTTGTACTCATTAAGCAACCTCTCTTCATCCTCCCCCCTCCCATCCACACCCCCTTCCCAGCCTCTGGTCTCTGTCATTCTACTCTCTGTCCCCAGGAGATCAACTTTTTTAGCTCTCACGTAAGTGAGAACATGTGGTATTTGTCTTTCTGTGCCTGGCATATAATTTAATTCTTAATAATGGCTATATTTAATAACTAGCTTGCAAAAGTTCCTGAAGATTGAACTCTCAGTTCTCATGAGGCATAAGGGGAGGCACCAGCACACTGCAGATACTGTCTGATCCAGGCCCACTTCCTCCAAATTCTAGTTCCATCACTTCCCAGGGAAGCCTCCATATAGCCCATAATACATGCTCTTGAATCATGTAACTGGTCTTCATGGATTCATTTCAATTTTGATTTTGAACTTACTTGTATGAGTCTTTGAATTCTGTCCCATTGGGTAGAATTCTGGTTTTATTTTTTCCTCCTCATTCTATTCTGTATACCTTCACTTGGCACATAGCAGGTGTATAAAAGTTATTGTCAACAAGACAAGGGCAGAGAGGGACAGAGGGAGAGGTACAGAAACATGTTTGGTCACTGACGTCACCAAGTTGGAATATACACTCATGGCCACCCAGTTTCAGAGCTGTGTGTGTGCACATGCGTGATCACGTATGTGCGAATGTGTGCACATATGTGTGTGTACGTAGTTGCAGGACAGCAGTTGGAACTGTAAGCTCACCTACAGAGTGGAAGAAACTTAAACTGGTGATTGGCTAACTCAAAACCACAACAGAATAACGTGTGTTCTCATTTAATCTTTATGACAATTTTTTATAATTTTTCTCTCAAGATTAAGAAACTAAAAGTCTTGATTAGCCTGAAGTGATCACAGCTAACCCAATCTCCTGGCCTGTGATTGGTACATGGGCAGGAGTGTGACCTTGTTCTGGCCAGTGAGACATGAGGCGAAGGCTCTCAAGGGCTCATGGAAAAGGTGTCTCTCTGCTGTAAAGGAACAGAAAGGTTCCTTTATCATGTCCCTTTATAAGCAATGACACAACACTCAGATGAATGATTAGCTCCTTAGAAACAGTGGGAAGTGAGAGAGAGGCACTTGGAGGTGGACACATAACTTAATTAAACCACAGAGATTCCATAGCTTAATTAAGTCCTGTTTCCTACAGTGATTAGTGAGTTATACAAACATTACTTTTGCTCTTCTTTAAGCCTAATACAGCATGTATTTTGCATATAAGCCATATATAATTAATCACACATAAATATGTGGGTATACCTATGTATATGAAATACTTTAAAATAAAAAATATGAGAAAGTCCCAAGACATAGGAACAAATAAACTCTGTTTTACTGAGGTGCTATTGTGTCTGGATGGGATGCTAAATTGTGGCTATGAGCAAAGGCACTAAACTGGCATCCGATCCACTCTTTCTTCTCATGCTTTTAACAATCATTCTTTGAGTCTATTTGGTCAAATTTATGTTACGTGCCAAGAATACAATAGTGAATAACATTGGGGATTTTGATCATTTGTTTAGGTCACTGAATGAACCAACACTGGCATTGCTGTACCTCTGGGTGACCTGTTACGCCATATTTTGTATCTCTGTAGACACATACATAGGTAAACATTTTAATATTGAGTATTGATTTGAGTTGACTTGGTCTGTTACTTGTAACTGAAGTCATTCTGACGGACTCAGGCTTTAGAATATTAGTTGCATGAGGACAGGTGTTTAGCTTGTCCACTTAGTGGCTAGATCCCTTGCAGTCCCTGGCACAGGGTTTCACATTGGTAAGAAACTGAGCTGGTCTTCTATGACCTAGCAGTTATGAACTGGGCTGCAATAAACATTCTGATACAAATGTCTTTACCGTAGTGTGATTTTTTGGTTATCTGGATATATACCTAATAGAGGAATTATAAGATCAAATGGCAGGTCTATTTTTAGTTCTCTAAGTGTTCTCCAGATGTCTTTCCAAAAGGAATGTATTAGTTTGCAATCCCACCAGCAGTGTAGTGAGCCCATCGATCCACGAATGGATCAACAAACTGTAGTATATGCACACCATGGAATACTATGCAGCCATTAAGAAAGATGGAGACTCTACCTCCTTCATGTTTTCATGGATGGAGCTGGAAAATATTCTTCTTAGCAAAGTATCCCAAGAATGGGGAAAAAAGTATCCAATGTACTCAGCTCTACTATGAAACTAATTTATAGCTTCCATAGGAAAGCTATAACCCAATTTTAGCCCAGGAATATGAGGAGAGGGGAGAGGGAGGCGAGGGAGGGATGGGTGGAGGGAGGGTGATTGGTGGGATCACGCCTATGGTTCATCCTATGGGTACATGTGAATCTCTAGAATTCTGTAGAATATAAATATCTTAACACAATAACTAAGAAAAAGACATGAAGGCTATGTTAACCAGTTGGATGAAAGTATTTCAAATTGTATACAGAAACAGTACACTGTACCCCATGATAGTATTAATGTACAATGCTATGATTTAATGAAAAAAAAATTAAAACCTTGTGTCCCAGAAAAAAAAAGAAAGAAAAGAAAAGAAACTGAACTGGTGATTGGCTAACTCAAAACCAGATTTAATTGAAGTCAAATCTGAAAACCTCTCTCTGATTTGCAAGGTAAGGGGACAAGAGGGCTGTGAAATCACTTACAGCAGGCTCTAGATTCTAGAAAATGGCCAAGCAGGAGGGACTGGATTCCAGGAAAGACGCTTAAAAGTCCCTGGGAAGAAACAAATTGTTGATGAGTCTTGGTTACAAGGAACAGCTTCACATTGCATGTGTCATGATTAGAAGAACATGTTACCGCCTTTGTGATCGGATCTAATAAATTTTTTTTCTATTAACTAATAAGTTAACAAAATTTGACTTGCCAAGCCATTTAAGTCACATGTTATAAAACAGTAAATAAATGGAATTTCATTTGGAAAAGAAAAGAAAAGTTCGGACTTCAAGCAGAGCCAGTGGGAGGCTTTCAGGGAAGCCCCTCTTAACTGACAGTTGGATTTGGGTATATCTTGCCCCACATTCTCATGTTCACCTGCTAAGTAAGTTTCAACTGAAAATTCACTTTGCCTTCCTTACCCAGGCTGCAGGAAAATAGGCTGGCCATCTTGACTTCCAATGTTCACCTTTAACTCTCAGCTTGGGTGAGGCCCACCTATAGTCAGATAGAAACCCTGTGATCACTTTGATGCTTCAGTTCAGGAGCATTCATGGAATATCTCTTGCATTGCAAGCCCGGCTCTCAGCACTGGGGATACTCAATGAGTCACACACACTGTCTGCCCTTCAAAAATCACAGCTGAAATTTGTCAAGTCCTTATACTGTGCTAGACTCTCTTCTAAGTAAGTTACTTTTTTTTCTTTTTGAGACAGAGTCTCACTTTGTGCCCTTGGTAGAGTGCTGTGGCATCACAGCTCACAGCAACCTCAAACTCTTGCTCTCAAGTGATTCTCTTATCTCAGCCTCCCAAGTAGCTGTGACTGCAGGTGCCTACCACAGTGCCTGGCTATGTTTTGCTCAGCCTGGTCTCAGACTCCTGAGCTCAGGTGATCTGCCTGCCTTGGCCTCCTAAAGTGACAGGATTACAGGTGTGAGCCACCACACCCAGCCTGGTACTTTACATTTTTACTCTATGATACCCTATGAGGTAGGTGGTAGAATTTTTTATTCCCATTTTACAGATGAAGAAAAATGAGGTCCAGAGAGATAAAACAATTTCCCATTAAGACACACCCAGCATACAGAAAGTCAGTAAGTAGAACAGTATGTCCAAAATGGAACTATGACATGCTCATTCTCAGCCCAACTGTTCCACCTTCTGCACGTGGGTTTCTCAACGTCAGTACTGCTGCCATTTGGGTGGCATCATTCTTTGTTTTCAGTGGGAAGGATTTATTGAGTTGCAGGGTGTTTAACGGCATCATTGGCCTTTGCTCATTAGACACCAGTAGTATCTCTGAAGTTGTAACAACCCCAATGTTCCCAGATATTGACTAATGTCCCCTGGGCCTCTTTCCAGTTGTTCTTCTCATAAACTTTGGAGTCTTCTCTTCCTCTCACAACCCTACACCCTGTCCACCAGGGAACTGGTCTCTGGATCATCATCTTTCTACTCAGAATCCAATAATTCCTGGCCCAAGCCACCCTCCTCTGTACCCTAAATTATTTTATCAGCCTCCTATTGGCCTTCTAGTTTCTACTCTGTTTTTCTATAATTTTTTCACAGCAGACCAACCAGAGTTATGCCCCTGGGGCACTGTTCAAAGTGTATCATTCTTCAGCTCAAAATCCTGCCACAAGGCCTACATGACCTTCTCCCCTCATAACCAGCCCCCCTAGAGAGATATATTTCTTACTTCACCATCTACTACATTCTCTCAAACTACCCCAGGGTACACTGGTTTCCTTTCCATTTCTCCCAAACACCAGATATTTGTCCGTTCAGGCAACCATAAAAAAATACCACAGACTGAATGTTTCAAACAATAGAAATCTATTTCCTCTAGTTCTAGAGGCCAGAAATCTGAGATCAAGGTGCCATCAGGATTAGTTTCTGGTGAGGGCTCCTTTCCAGGTTTGCAGATGGCTGCCTTCTTGCTGCATCCTCACATGGCCTTTTCTCAGTGCTTGAGCTCTCCTGGTGCCTCTGTCTCTTCTCATGAGAACACCTGTTTTATTGGACTACAGCCCAACCTTGATGGCTTCAGTTAACCTATTACATTCATAGAGACCCTCTATCCAGTCATGTTAGGGGACAGGGCTTCAAGATATGCATTTGAGAGAGGACACAATTCGGTTCACAATGTGAGGATGCTCTTGTTTTTGTGCTGGTTACTCCTGCTGTGAAATGCTTTTCCACCAGTTAGGTGCCCGGATGACGCTGTCTCTTCTCGTAAGTTCTTTCTCAAAGTTCCCCTTTCTCAATAAGGGACTGATCACCCCTGTTAAGTTTCCATTCCTCCCCTCATTCATCTCCTTCCTTGCTCTCAATCTCTTTCTCTGTTCTCTGCATTTTCATTGTCTGCACAGCACATGCACCCTCTAGTATATTACTGAGTTTGCTAATTTGTTATGCTTGCAGGTGACTCTCTCAGTGGTCCATCTGATCATTGAGATGGCAGCTCCATCATCTGTTCAGAACACAAGTGTGTCCAAACAGCCAAGTACCATGCCTGGCATGAGGTAATGCTTAGCAGCCATGAGCAAATGGAGGGATTGATGAACCCAATCCAGGGCACTGCAGCCCTGGGATCCATTATAACATCTAATGATACTGCTGCACAGACTAGGGTGGAGAGGAGATATATTAATAGGTAATTTCAAAACAGCATGATTAATGAAATAATAGAGTTATGTTCAAAACATAAAGTTAGCAGAAAGGACTGTTATTGTCTTTTCCTGCCTGGGGCCTGTTGGTGCACATGTGCACATGAATGTCCCTGTGACTTGTGGAGCACTATATTTATTGTTCAAGAAGAGTTCCCAAAAGAAAACATGCAGAAACTTGCTTTGGAGAACATCAAAAGTAACTGTTTATTACCATTACAGAAGAACACATGTTAGCTGTCAAAAAATCAGCAGCCACAGATAAGCAAAAAGAATGGAAACTATCGTATTCCCATTACACTTTAATATGCTCGTAAGTATGGCTTCCAGAGCCATATTTGTAATTTTTGATCCATTAAAATGGAATTATACCACAAATGCTAGCTCATGGTCTACTGGTAGCCTATTTTTCCTACCTACTTGTCTCAGAAGGGGCTTTCTAGAATGGGTCCTGAGGGATGAAGAGGAGAACACCAAGCTAGCAGGACAGGGGCAGGTGTTCCCAACACAGGTAGGGGGATGTATGGGACAGCCCATGCTTGAATTGCTTCAGATAATCCCACTGGAGTTTAAGGTGAGGGGAAAATAGGCAGAGTATGAGGCTGGAGAGAAAACAGGAGAACACTGTGTGGTACCAATGAGAGTGCGGCTTTGTCCGTGGACAGGCCAACGTCTCCCCAGGTGTGGATAATAAACCACCAATAGGATGTGGAAAGATTTTAGGAGATAATAAAATAATTTAAAATCTTATAAAGAGAAAGTTATTCTCTTTTTCATCTCAGACTTTCTAATTGAGCAGAGCAGAAAGTCTCTGTCAGTGCTACAATGTCCTAAACGTACGTCCAGCACTTGTCATCCCCCTGCTTTAAAAAAGAGGGAAGAACTACAAGCTTAGAGTCTCTGATAAACAACTACTTAGAGTATTATGGAATAATTTTGTCTCAATTGTACTTATTTTGTCATCAATCATTTATTCCTCAAATATTAAGCACCTACTATGTGCCAGGCACTGTTCAGGTACTTCTGTTATCTTTATGGTGAGAGTGTTTTTCTATTTATGGTGCTATTTGGAATTATGGTGTGATATGATTATGATATAATATTTCCATAGAGCATGTTTCAGGCTGAATTGTGTCCCGTCACCTGTTCTAAATTCATATGGTAAAATCTTAACTCTCACTCCCTCAGCATGTGATGGGGAGAGGTCTTAAGTTAAAATGAGGCCATTGGAGGGGCCTTACTCTCATAGCATGAGTATCCTCATAGGAAGAGGAGATCAAGACACAAACAGGAGCAGAGGGAAGAGTTGGTGGAGACATAGGGAGAAAATGACAATGTATAAGCCGAGGAGAGAGTCCTCAGAGGGCACCAACACTGCTGACTCCTTGATCTTGGATTCTAGCCTCCAAAACTGTGAGAAATAAGCTTCTATTGTTTGAGTCCCCCGGTCTGTGGCACTTGCTATGGCACCCCTAGATGACTATCCAGACCATAAAGCCATTTATGTTACAAAAGCAAGTGGTAAGGATAAAGCAAAGACCATGACAGCAAAATACAAACCATGACCCTGCAGAAAAGTTCGTGAAGGTGATAATGGAATAACTAGATTTGTGGGACTCCTTAGAGGTATAGAGAGCCATGGGTGAGTCTAACACAAGGGGCCCATAATGTCCAGTCTAGGGGTGTTCAACAGCTGGTCTTTCCCAGAGGTAACAAATTGTGGTGTAGTTGACACACATCCCAACTGTCCCAGTCTTTGTCAGTGCCTAAAATGCCAAGTTGAATGAGGAGTTTCCAACCCATAGTCGGGCAGTCCTACCTGAACCCTTCCTTCCATCCAGGCCCGCACCATTGCTTTCCAATTCTGTGTCTCGTCCACCTACCCTGCCTTTGCTCTCACAGGTTCATTTATGTGGTGCCCCATCAGCTCTTCCCTGCATGTTTTCAGTGCTCACTGTGCTGGTAGAATTGACATTGTTAAAAATATTCGCTCCTCTCCTTGTGGGATCTGTCCTAAAGAGACCCTCCAGTGGAGAGAATGACAACTGCCTGACCTGTTGAGGCTTATCCATGTGAGTTTCTTTGGGCAGTGAAATATGGGTGGACATCATGAGCACTTCCAATCACAAGCTGTAAGAGCCCCAGAATGGAGTGGTCTATCATCACCTGTCTTTTCCCTATGCAAGGAACAAAGCAGATAATATCTCAAATAGAGCCTATTCTTTTAGGCTAGACCAGAATCAACATGACCTGGAGTTGAGCTGAAGCTGAAGCACAGTGTATGTGAGGAATATTGTCACAGGCCCCTAGGGGATTGTTTGTTACATAGCGTAACACAGCCTGAGCTGACTGATACACCTTCTCATTCTTAATAATTCTTCCTCCTTCTCCTTTCCCTTCTCCTTCTTCTTATTCTTACTGTTATTGTTATGATAACTGAAGTCATCTTGGACAAGCCATTTTACTTTTTGGGGACTCAATTTTCTCATCTGTAAAACAGAGCTAAAAATAACCAGATGTCCAAAGCATTGCTGAGATTTAATGAAAAATGTGTAAGATGAGACTTTGAGAAAAGTGAAATCATCTCAGCTCCTCACCCTGTGTAACCCAAGGGTGCCCCTCATCCCTGGGGCCTGAACTGCCCCAACCCAGGACTGTTTACCCCACAGAACTGTGGTGAGAGTCAAAGGAAGGGAGAGAGCAAACATCCCATACATTCCATAGTGAATATCAGTGCAGGTGGCATGAATCAGTATGTGCACCTGGAAGTGGACTGTTGCTCCATTGTCTTTTATATTTTTTCTCTGCCCACTGTTTGTTAAGAATTTAATTAAAAAGGACTTACCTCCATTGCCCAAGAGAGCACTATCACAAAATTGAAATCAGTTCTTTTTTCTTCCTTCCTTCCTTCCTTCCTTCCTTCCTTCCTTCCTTCCTTCCTTCCTTCCTTCCTTCCTTCCTTCCTTTCTTTCTTTCTTTCTTTCTTTCTTTCTTTTTTTTTTGACTGTCTATTGAGACAGTCCACTCTGTCACACAGGCTAGAGTGTTGTGGTGTCAGCCTAGCTCACAGCAACCACAAACTCTTGGGCTCAAGCCATACTCCTGCCCCAGCCTCCCATGTAGCTTGGACTACAGGCCCCCCTGCCATCACACCTGGCTAGTTTTTCTATTTTTAGTAGAGACAGGGTCTTATTCTTGCTCAGACTGGTCTCAATTTCCTGAACTCAAGTGACCTTCCTGCCTCAGCCTCCCAGAGTGCTCCATGAGCCACCGTGTCCTGCTGAAACCAGCTCTTAAAAATCATCCCACCTTCAGCCCCTAACCCACATTGTCCCCTTTGGGAATTATTTTTTAAGCCTGTCTAACGCTCAGTGAAAGAGCCATGGGGTTCAGAGAGACTATCACAGGTGCTGTCCCCTCCAGGGCCCAGGGGGAGGGGAGGTTGTGGAGGTCCAATATCAGAGACAGCGCTTACAGTAACCTCACTCTTGAAGCATCACACCAGTGTGGTTTCATCCCCTGAGATGTCCCCTGTCAGGAAAATAACCACATGATTGGGGGGAATCTGCTTTACTCAAAGTCTCCTTATTTAAATGTTCATCTTATCCTTCTCCCCCCAAAAATCACCCTTACAGGAATATTCAGAATAATGTTTATCCAAATTATTACCTGGACACAACCACCCACTAAGCTGAAACATAAAACTAACCCTCGTAGCCTGGCACACATGGGGTATCGAGTAACAGAGAGCTATTTTTATAAGTGGGAAATAGGTTACGAGGAGGATGTATGGGTAGCTCAAGGCAACAAGGATTACTTTTTCTTAGTGTGTGCCCTAGTTCCCCCACCAGAAAGCAGGCTTCCTCCTGAATGTGATTTTCACCTGTTAGTTTTTCACTCCTGAATTAGAGTAATGCCTAAGACATCGTAGGTACTCAACAAATAGTCACTGAGTAAACGAATGGCGAGTGTCTAATGGACATCTCTCTTTCATCTGTAGATCACAAAATGCATTTATCCGAGTGGGGCTGGGGCCACATGAGGCCTTTTGGATCCTTGAGTTTGGCCTTTTGACTGAATGCAAGTTTCCCAAAACAAAGCCCGGTCTGTGAAGTTTGGATTTGGTTGGAGGGTCACACTTGGGGCTCTGGAGCGACAGGTGTGGCCTTGAGGCTGCAGGTTCTCCCATGTTACAGGGAACGTATGAGCTTCCTGGGGTTCCTTTGGCTTAGACACGCTTCAGAGCCCTCCACACTCAATTCCTTACAGCAGAAGACCCGGTTTGCATGTGGGGACTGAGGTGATTCAAATTCCAGCAGATTGTGCCCAACAATCACTTTAAGCACAGGCTCTGAAAAGCCTCAGCTGTCCTCCGAGATGCCAGTGGGAGAAACTGCAGCATTTTCAAACCGCAGGAATCTCACTGCTAGAGCCAGGGAGGGGGCCACATCTGCTGGCTAACCCTTCCCTTTCACACATGTCTCCTCACCTCCTCCTCCCTCAGGGCCCCTCCAGCCTCAGCTCTGGGGCTAACACCTGCTTCTCTAAAGCTGGGGTATTAAGAATGAGCGACAGACTCCTGAATGTGGCCTCAGCTCCCGGCTATCCCCACACCTCATACCTCAGAGGCTTAGTGCAAGTTCTAAGGTGTTTTTGGAGCACCACCGGCCTGGACCCCCACTCTGAATCTTTTCTTAAAATGATCGTGAGTGTAGTAGATGTCATCAATTGCCCAAATACCTCACGTCCCCTTCATCTATGCTAAGATAACCTAATTTTGTAATAACCTTCCATAGATTTGGAGGGAAAGTGGAATCTTTTTGAAGTCTTAGAGATGAGAATAATACTATTATAGGTTCATATTATGATTCATAGAATTCTACTCCATTTTCCAGTGATCAGTTTGGGAATGAACACAGAGTTCAGCACTGACTGATAAAATGAAAGATGAAGGCTGGTGGAGATAGGAGGCTTCCCTTCCCAGTTAAAATAAATAACAAACTTATCTTGCTTCTAATGGTTTGGGGATAGTGTGCCTGAAGCTTCTGCAGCCATTTTGTGACCATGAGGCAGCAAGTATGATAAGGTAAGCCAATGTACTAAAAGTGACTGACCAATATCCTAAGAATGGCACAGTGGGTGACCATGTACCACAGCCCATGGGCCAACCTCAGCCTGCTACCTGTTTTCATAAAGTTTCATTGGAATATGGTCATGCAATACAGACTGTCTACGGGCTGGTTTTGCACTGTAACAGCAGAAAGGTATATTTGAGTACTGTGTGAGAGACTGTAGGGCTGATAAAGCCTAAAATATTTACTATCTTGTCCTTTACAGAAGAACTATGCCATCCTCTGGCCTACAGGACTGAGACAAAGGACGCTGGGAGCAGCATTTGAGTATATAAATGTTATAGGCTCAAACTACCTCGTTGCAAATGCTGACTCTGTCTTAATAAAAATGTGACTTGCAGGCAATTACTTAATAACTCTGAGCCTCAACATCCTCCTCTGCAGAAGGCATCTCACAAGCACTCAGGGGAACTTGGCATGTAAAGAACTCAGCATAGTGGCTGGCGCTTTGCAAGTGCTGGGGACACTTGGCTCCATCCTTGTGTGAAGACATCCTCAAGTTTCTGGTTGGACGTACTTAGGAATCCAGGCACTGAGCTGCACCCAGCAAGCAACTGAGCACATTCCTACTTCCTACGATTCCAATTGGCATCTGAACCCACAAATGAGAACTAACATGGAAAGAGACACATTCTATTAAATTATCCTTTTATGCACATCTCAGACCTTTGGTCTTCAAAGGGAACTCCTAGTTTCTGGAAGGTGGTGGGTTGCAGCTCTGGAGATGGAAACAGTGACTCCCAGGCCAGTCTTGGCTTTCTACTGAGCAGAAAGAGAGGCTTGCTCCAGGAAAGCCACCCAAGCTGCTGACCACTGTGTCTTCCTGTGTTCCCCAACCATCTGGGCAGCAGAGGGCTGCTAATTGGAGCACTCTGGCTCTGCACATCCCTGATGATGCAACCGGGGATTTAGTCCTGGGAGTTGCTGGCATCCAGTTGCAGGAAAGGCATAGGGCAGAAACTCTTCCACGGAGAGGGTGGCTGGAGCTGGGGTCCTGGTGCCTTCTGACCTGACATTGCCATTTCTAGCAGACACCAAGGGCCTGACTTCCAGAAAGACTGGAAGGCTGCTGGTTGGAATCCCTAAATCATTTAAAAATGAGAGCTGAGACTTCTTTGCACATCTTAGCTGGATGGTGCTACCAAGCAGGGTTCTGAGATTGACCCCAGCAGACATTGAATTGTGCATCTGTTCTGCAACATGTACTGTGCCTCATCAGAGCCCTTCTCCAGACAGGCTGGCTCAGCTCTACTGGAATACACTTGGGTTTCCATTTTGTCTGCTTCTCTCCAGCCTCAGGGCCTTTGCATGGACTGTTCCCTCTGCCAGGAACATTCTTCCCCCCACCCCATGTCCAAGTCAGTGCTCAAATGTTATCTCACCAGAAAGACCTCTCCTGACTACCCATTTAAGTCACGCCTTCAACTATCTCTCCATCCTCCCTCCCATGTATAGTCTGCAGTCTTTCTCAGAATGGTCAGTTCAGTATGTACACTCTGCATGATTTTTCTATTTGTTGTCTCATTTACCAAAACCACTCCATGAAACCAGAGACTTTGCATGCCATATTTATTTCTGTATCCCTGGCTCCTAGGCCAGTGCTTGGTACATGGTACAGGAGTATATATATTTATATATACATATAATCACTCTGTTGTTCAGTGGTCCCATTCACAGCTCACTACAACCTCTAACTTCTGGGCTCAGGAAATCCTCCTGCCTCAGCCTCCTGCATAGCTGGGACTATGGGCATGCACCAACATACCAGTCTAATTTTTTTTTTTTTTTTTGCAGAGACAGGATCTCACTCTGTTGCCCAGTTTGGTCTTGAACTTCTGGCCTCAAGCAATCCTTCCACTTTGGAATCCCAAAGTGCTAGGATTACAAGTGTGAGCCACGGTATCCAGCCTTTTTAAATGGATGAATGTGTATAGCTGATAATAAGCTTTTATTCAGATATTCCTTATTCTTGAATCTTACACCACATGTTATCAAGGCTGCTTGTGTATACGCATGGGCATTGCTGTTGGCCCTGAGAATTATATTGTTGCAAAATGGATGTTAAATTACTAATAATGACTTTGGCAATTATTGTTTTACAAAGCTCTGTAAAACACAAGACTTAGATACAGCACTTCAAGATGGGATGGATATATTGTTACCCCCACTTTAGCAATGTAAAGCCTGGAATCCTGAACACTGTAACCGTTCAGACTGCTGTTCAAACCCAAATCTGTGACTCCAAACCCAAATCTGTGACTCCAAAGTAGACAGAAGTGACTTTTAACCTCTCATCTGGAAATGCATTGGTCTTGAAAGTTTGGTCTCTGGGCATCTGTGAACATTCAATTCCAGTATTACATGCACCACAGGCCTATAATATGGCGAGCATTGCTCTGAGTATTGACCTAGTAATTGCTACTCTGATACTTCAGTGTGTAGGAAGCCTCTGGTGCCGCTTTGGTGAACCCCACCATGTGCCAGTCCTGTGCTGAACTACCATATACATTTTCACACTGACTATACAACAGATCTATAAAGCAAATATGTTGTCTCCCATTTTCTAGAGAAGCTACTCACTGTGGCTGCAGAACGTTGCACATCTTTGTTGCGTGGAGTCACAAAGTCCACGCCAAGAGAGTAATGCCATGGTCTCGGTGTGGGAAATTGAGGGACTTCTTCATTTTGCATTTATGGTCAGGGTGGCTTTTAAAAAACAGCATTAGAAGCAACACACGAAGGATAATTAATTGTGGTCAAACGAAGTAAAGCGTGGTTTCCAATTCCCTGCCGTCGTGTAATAGCCAAGTAGTCTTTTCTTTGCTTTCTGCTCTTCTTTGTCCTTGTGTTTGGCCTCTAATTTTATAGTTTAACTGGAGAAGTACTTGGGGTCAGCCAGCGCCAGGGAGGAGGTCTTCTAACTTCTGCAGCCAGTGGAGCCTAATATTGGTGGTTACTGGGCGGGAGGAGAGGGGCAAGAACGAGGCTGTTAGGGGGAACTTCTAACCATTTAGCTCCTTCAAGAAAAGCTGTGGCATTTCACACTACAATTGGTTCCTTATCTCGAAGACAAATTAATGACCTCCAGAAACCAATTCCCACTGTGCCCCCTTCTCTTCCAGCAAAAAAATTCCTGTCTATTCATTGCATTTGGGACGCACCCATGTTCCTTTCCTTCCCGGGAGGACATGATGGGGCCAGAACCCAGGCTGCCCATCTGTGGGTGTTTAGGACTTCATCATCTCCTGGAAGATGCATCAATGTTTTCCAAATGGAGAAAGCTCAGCAATCGCTTCCAAGAGGAGGTTTCTTTGGCAGAATGAAGAGCGTAGTCAGTGTCTTATTTCCTTTAGCTAAGAGAGCTCTCAGAGAACCACTGGTCAGGCCCTAGCTGGGAACCTTTTGTTTACAAACAACTGTTTTTAAAACATCAGATTTCTAACCCCGGGTGTGTTTGAGTGACTTAAATAGGGAGACTCTACCTAACTTGAGTCTAGAAGCCCTGGAATTCTTGAGATTCATAGAGGTGTTTCTACTACGAAAGTAAACTATTGTTTTGATCATGGGAAATAAGTAGCCTCCAAAAAAAAAAAAAAAAAAGGAAAAATGATAGTTATTTTTCAAATCTTTGTTTTGGTTCTAGGTATTGTGCTGAGTGTGATATAAGCATGTTAGTCTAAAATGTCATCGCTTACCTCAACAAATCCAATAACTTCCCAACTGTTGATCTACTCCGGTTTCTGGACAGTCTAGTCATTCACAAAACAGTGAGGTGATGTTTTCAAATTACGGTTTTCATCACGTCAGCACTGTATGCAAAACCTCCAGTGGAATCCCACAGAGTCAAAATAGAATCCCAGGTCCTTCTGTGGTCTGTCCTTGCCTGGTCTGACCCCACGCCACACTCTCTCGTTCCCTTTCTTACTGTGATTTCCACTCTCTTCCCTTTTTTCCTATTCCCTTTGCATCCCAGGCATGTTCTTACCTCACGGCCACCGTGTTGCTGTTCCCTTCACCTGGAATACTTTTCCTTCCCCCCTTCAAAAAACATGACCTTCCCACTTGGGTCTTAGCTGGAATATCTTCTTATCAGAGCAGGCACGCATTCATCTCCTTACCCCTAAACCCCCAGGGCGTCACAGTTTGCTGACACTCAGTAGATGTTTGTTACTCAGTTGGTTCCTCTATTAGATATCAGTTTTTACCTTGTAAATAATTATCTACCTGCATCCACTAGACTAGACTATGCAAGAGAGTAGCCTCCAGCAACACAGATATTAAAATTTAACTAAAATTTTAAAATCTAGTTTCTTGGTCACCCCAGCTACATTCCAACAGCTCAGTAGTCACAAGACACTAGAGGCTGCTCCACGGAACAGCACAGACCCAGGACATTTCCGTCATCATAGAAAGTTCTATCGGGCAGTTTTGCATTAGAGTATAAGCACCCAGAGGAAAGGGACTTTGTCCAACTTATTTAGCAGAGAACCCTCAATGTCTAGCTCTTGGTTGGTACTTAATAAACATTTGCCAGTATGTTTCTTAATAAAGGAAATGGTGATTTCTAATGTATCAAGTATTAACTGTTCAACAGAGATAATTATGATGTAACAATAACAATAAACAACTTCTGAGCATTTCCTATATGAACAACCTGTGCTAACTTCTTTACGTGAATTGTCTCGTTTAATGATCCCTTAACTGAATGAGATAATAGTTATTACTATCTCGCTTTTCATGTGAGTCCTCCATTACCAGCACCACAGAGGAGAGCAGACTTTCTACTCCAGGAATCAGGCATCACAGAAAGAAGCCGGGTCTCCTAGGATCTTCCCTGGGGGCTCTTTGGTTTTGCCAACGCACATAACCCTAGGCTACCCTGGAGCATGGCCTCTTTGCAGACTCTCTCTGCTTTCTGATAAGAGACAGTTATTATTTTTAGACAGGAGAGCAGAGAAGGATACATACCCTCCCCCCTCCTTCCCATGTCTCTTTGAATATGTGGAATTGTTATATAAATCTGTATGGACCCCACAGTGCTTAGGGCAAACTACACTCTTCAGAGTTCTTGGGGTCCATTCTGTAAAGATGGGTCTGTATTTTGTTTCTTTTTTATGTCAAATACTTATCCTGCCCTATTTCCTGCTGACAAATATTTGAGAAGTGAATGGTCCTTACTGTAACACAGCATTTAAATTTGTAAGTGTCCCCAGACAAAGTGAACCTCTTTGAGTTCAAGGCATACAGGGCCCTGACAGGTTGTTGTTTGAAGTAGACAACACACCACAATATGCTTCAGAAAATCCAGATTCTAGAACCACTTCTGCCTCCATGGAGCTTGGTGAACTCATGAGAGACACTCATCCTCTCTTGGCTAAATAGCTGGAAGGTTAAGAACACTGACTCTGGAACCGAATGGTGAGTTAACATTCTTGGCTCCGTCGTTTATCAGCTCTGTGTTTTTAGACACATTCCTTTATCCCTCTCAGCCTTAGTTTCCTCGGCTGTTAATTTAGGATAATGTCAGAACCACTTTAATCAGTTGTTGTGAGCATTAAGGAATTTAACATGTATAAGGCACTCAGAAGAGGGCTATTATTATTGCCATTTTGAAACAGTTTTCTTATCTCCCAAATAAGTGAATATACACACAAGTAGACCCACACATTGTGCACACATTTTTGGGGATTCAAGAATGAACAATGAGGATGATGATGTTGAAAATGACATATGTGTTTCTGAGAATCTACTATGTGCCAGACCCTTAGCAAACTACTAGGCACGAATTATTTCATTTAATCGTCACCACAAGCCTGTGAGGTCAGTATTCCTACCTTCCTGTTATAGGAAAAGGAAACTATAAAAGGTTAAATAGCTCTTGCAAAGTAGCACATAAAAGAGCTGGGACTCAAACAAAGCCTTGTCTGGGGCCAGCACCAGGAAAGGTACCTCTCTGGGCCTGTTTCCACTGAGGGTCCTGGTCGCCATCTCAGAGGGTGGCTGAGAGGATGGAACAGAAGGATACATCACAAAACCCTCAGCATGGAATAGCAGGGATGGTTTTCCTACTGGAGATGGAAAAGAGAACAGAAGAGAGAGGCACAGGGAAGGAAAATAGAAGAAGAGGTGGCAATAGGAGGGGCCCGGAGACATGTACTAATTAAAGGCTTCATCACCAGTTCAGTGATGTGTCAAGATGACAGTTAGTCAAGCAGATAAGGGGCTATGAGTTAACATCTCCTGGGGGAAGCCCGGGCCTGAAATCGTCTGGCAGACAAGAGCACAACAGTGAAAAGGAAACTGCCAGCAGGTTATTTACATGAAATTACAGTGAGGGATTTGAACTGTGCCACCCTGGTGGCTTTAACCCTCTCTGGGTAAAGGCGAAGTCCAGTAGCCTTTGCAATGAATTCATATCCTCAGATTGAATAAGCTAATGCAAGTATAGTAGAAATAGCTATTTGGGGCCATAAAGGGCAGCATGGAAAAGAAATATGAAAAGAGTCACGATCCAGACTGTGGAATCACAGCTCTTATGTACTTCATCTAAGGGCAAGACTGAGCATACCGTGACCTTCAGGTGTGGCTGGAACCAGATGCCCAATTCAGTGCCATCAGGAAAGCGTCTCTCACTGCCTCTGTTTTGTAGCACGATCTCTTCTGTGCTGACTGCATCTCCAGGCAGGTTCTTACCCCCATGATGTCCATATGGCTCTGTCTTTTAGACTGGGTTCCCTCAGACACAGACCCTGAGGCACGGGTTCAAGTCCAAGTGCTTCATCTGGGCAGTGACTCTAGAAAACTCTGGCAAGGGAATAATGAAGTGAGTAGGGAAGGGGAGGGTAGGTTACTACTGCAAACAATTGATCCTACTGAGACCTCTACGTATGGGAAACAATATAAACCACACTCTCCTGGGGGCCTCTGGGGGAAGTGGAACACACATCTTATTGCAGGGACAAGGGAGCTATATTACTGATTCTCTGATTCCCATTCACCACTGGGGGCTGCTTCCAAGAGCATTTATCCCCCAGCACATCTTTGTGTTCCATGCAAGCATTCAAGCATTAAAGGAAATCTTCTGGGAAGTCTCAAATGCTCAAGGAATGAAGAGTCAGCCAGCATGGGAACAGACTGCCCTAAGGGGGGTGCAGTGAGACACCTTTTCCCCCTAGAGTTGTAGCAAAAGTCCTAAGACTGAATCTTATTAAAATGACTGGGTCATATGTCCTTCCTTCAATTTGGCATTGGGCCCCAGCAGATGGATGACACCAATTATCCAAACTCAAGGGCAAATATTCAACCTTGTCCCAACACACAGACGGAGAATAGGGGTTAGGGTGGTGCCCCAGTGAATAAGGAGAACCAAAGAACTCTGAGTGAACGCTGTTCCAATGAAAGCAGCAGACAGGTATTGATTTGCCACAGGAAAAGTGACATCTGATGTTATCACCCTGTACCTTCTCATTTAGACTAATACCTTTCCTTCTGGAAAGGCAAGACCATTTCTGCCCCTGGAGTAGTCACACGTGGGCATGGATACAAAAGTGAATGTGATTAGTCACTTTCAGTTGCTCAGATTTTCATGGAATAAACACACACACACACACATATATGCATACATATATTTTTAACAGAAGCTTTGAAGACTTTCTACAAATATTTATGTGAGCCCAATGGACTAAATCTCATTTATGACTATAACACTGGTTGCATTGGCTCTGGGTTCGGGAGAGTAGGTATTAAGCATAATTTGCATGCTCATGTGGCACCCTTCAGCCAGGAGATCTCAATAAAGGAAGCTCCAGCTTCTTTTGTTTCTCTCTGTACCTTGGCATGTGACATCTGGGGCTGTTTCCTCACATGGTCCTTTTGCATTAATGTAGTTGAAGTACTTTGGAAAGGTGCCTAAGTAATGGCTATTATGCAATGTTCTTTGAAAGGCAGAGAAAATGACAATCAGAGAATCTAGGGGAGGGCTGAGGATTTGTGCCTGTCCGGCTTGCTTATGAAAATGCCACAGGGGGGCCCATAACCCCATGGTAATTGCAAAACAAACAGAGCTCAGGGTCCTTACAAAGACAGGACTACTATGGAGAAAGAACAAGGTCATCTGGGAGAGGCTGGTTCCCTTGCCTACAAATTGTCTTTGTAACGCCAAAGAAATAGGAAAATTAACCCCCCAAAAGCTGAATTTGTGACCTGTGGTTAGTACAGACTCTGGGGAAAAAAGACTTAAAGTGAACCAGTGCTATTTATAATCAACTAGAAGCTGGTGCTTCTGGGTTCAGCTTGTTCATCTGTATAATGGGACTAATCCACTTCTTAGCGTTATAATTAAGTTAGATGGCACATACACTGTCTCTATGCAGTGTGGCAGAGATTGCTAGCTGTCTCCGGATGGCCATGTTTGCCTTCTCCCATAGCACTTTGCTGTGAAGTTTACTATTTAGGTTATTTCTCAGCCTCTTCTGCAACAAGATGTAGAAATGTTGACTAAGTTCTGTCCATTGAGATGTAAGGGGAAGTGCCCAGGGCAGCTTTCAGGATCCATCCTTAAGAGGCTGCTAGTGCATGGCCTTTGTCTTTTCTCTGTCCCTTGTCCCATCTTGATACCTAAAATATAGATGCTGCTATTTTGAATCGTGCAATAGACTGTGAATAAGAAATGTACATGGAGGAGCAAAAAGATGGAAGGAGCCTGGGTCCTGGATGTAATGATGCTCCCACAAATATTTCAGGACCTCTTTCTTTCTTTTCAAAGCCACTGTTAACTGTGTTTTTACTTCACTGGCAGCCATTCACAGACCTGGTTCATTCACACAGAATTTGGCATAGTCAACAGACCTCAGTCTTACAGAAGGACTTCAGAGTTAGCTCACACTAAAATCCAGTATGTTTATTCCATCTGCATGTATTACTAAGATACCTGTTCTCATATTAATCACTCCACATAATGTACAATTCCTTGGAAATAAATACATTCAGTCTTTCCCCTTCCTGCCTCCACACCGTGATGGTGTCTAGCTGAGTGAGCAAAAGTCTGTGGCTTATATGAACTCTTGTGGGAAAGGGAAGCCCTGGTTCTAGAGCAGCTCAGGCAATGTCTTCTGTCTTTCTGGCTGCTGTTTGCTCTTCTCACATATGCAGCTGAAGTCCATGGAGTTCTAGAATGAGCAGATACTTGACTATGGCCTATGCCTTGACATAGCCTCTCAGCAGACTTTCTGAGTCTCTACATTTGCACTGTCTTCCCACAGTAGGGTGGCAGTTCATTTCCACCCTGTTGGTTCTCAATGTGGCTGAGGTCTTTGCCCTGGAATTCCTTGGTTCTAATCTCTCCACACTGGAACCAGGAGCAACTTAGAAAAGTTTGATCTCTAGGTCTATGTTAGCTCAACTGGGCTGGTCACAAGTCTACTCGGATGCAGCTTTGTCCTAGATGGGTGCTGGGCAATCCCACATGCATCACTTACTGGAACTTAAAATGGGGAGAGGGGCTTTTCTGGGATGTGTTGCTGAGGTACCCCTCAGGAATAAAGGACTATTTTTTACCACTGTTGGAGAAATGATTAAACCAACTCCCCAAGGTCATGCCTCCCTTCCATGGCACCTGCATCTAATGACTAATGAACTTGGGGTCTAAAAGCTCAGAATGTCTGCCTCTTTGGGGATAACTCTGAAGGACTGTCTCAGTCCTAGAGCTTTTTCTAGGCTCAGCTGAGACCTATGTTGGGGTTGCAACCCAGCTGGACGTACCTCTCTGCCCAATCTAGCTCCCTTCCACGGGTGTTAATTCTCAAGACACTCAAATTAACATCCTTAGCTAAAATAGATCTCAGGATCTTCCCAGGGAACCCAATTTGCAACAGGACTAGACATGTCTCTTAGTTCATCTTCTTCCCCCCACTCTGAAGTCCCATATTCTGATTGTTTTATCCTTTTCTTCATTTTTACCTTCTCCTCGAGATCCTCCAGACCCAGATGGAATGAACTATCCCCTCTTCTTCTAATTTTTTTTTTTTTTTGTTAGCAGCAAGTGTCATGGCCTAGCTATCTAGGGTCAGGATCCAGGACCAGAGCAGGGACTGTCTGCAGGTGGCTAGGGCCAGGGTGGGGATACTGTTCCATGAGAGCTGGGATTATACAGAAGCCAGGCCACTGCCACAGCTGCCTCCCAAAGCACAGAGGGATAAATACCTCAGCTCTTCTCTTATTCTCACTCTCTAGTATTTCACCAGGGTCCTTATTATTGGCTGAAACCAGTTAGCCAGAGAGACTGGAAAAAGTCTGTAGGGACCAGCAGTCTGCAGGACAGAATTATGCAGAGAAAGGAGGAGATTGGATCTGGGAGGAAGCAGGCCAGCTAACAGTGACAAATGAGTATATTAAATGCCAAGGACAACCAAACCAAGATGCATATTTAGGTATTTCTCACACATACGAGGTTGGGCACTTAAGTCTATGAACTCATCCTAGAAAAAGTGCTATATGCCTATTGCTGAATGTCTCTACAGTCACCTTCAAAATACTCCCCTTGGGAAGCTATGTTCTGATGCCAGCACCTCGCCCATGCTTCAAAGCACTTTTTCTAGGCTGGGTTCGAGAACTTAATTGGCAGTCCTCATACAATGATGGCTCTGGTGGCCATTCTAGGAAAAGAGTTCCAAAATGGCTTTGAATGGTAGACTAGGCACTGGCATCAGTTCATAGTTTCCCCAGGGGGGCACTTTAAAGGTGACTACAGTGATACTTGGCAGTTGGGTATGTAGCACCTTTACTATGATTAGTTCACAAACTTAATTGTCCAGCCTCATATTTGGATGTAAAACTATAATTATGATCCATCTTTTTCCCAGCTGATGATCTTATTGTGTAATATTTCAGCAGAGACCTTCAGTGCACACATTTGGGCACCCTGAGTTAAACTTGGGCCCCCTATGGCTGGACACTGAGGCGGCTTCCACTTTTTTCTTTTGTATTTACCAAGGCCACTTCCGGCTAGGTTTGCGCAGAGTCCTTTCCATATTTTCCCCAACAAGCCTCACTCAGCTTTTGTGAAGCTCCTTGATCATTGATGCCACCAAGAGATCTTTCACCTAGCAGTGAATACGTCCCACGTGAAGTGACTTGGAGTAAATGAGAAGCCTGACTCAGTTATGCAGACATAGGTCCAGATGGTACAGAATGACTTGAGGACGCCATACAGGGGATGATGTGCAGACAGCTGGATTAGGGGGCAGCCGGTTGCCCTTTTTAGACTTCTCTTCTCCCATAGGGGTTTTCAGCCTGTGTAGGCTGGGTGCGGGGGGCCTACTGGGTCTAGCCTGGGGCATCCTCTCTGCTACCTTCCTGTTCCTTACAGAAAACCTAGAGGCACAAAGATGCCACGTTCTTTTGCAATATTAGTCAATCAGAAGAAAACCATCCTTAACCAGGCTGAGCAACAGGGCATCTTATTAGAAAGAAAAGAAGAAAATATGTCTTTCTTGCATTAAAAACGTGGCTCTAGTAAAGCTCCGTGCTTGGCGGGAGTGAATCGTGCCTTCCCCGTGGGTTTGCTTGTCAGTGTCTGTGTGACAGTTAGAACTTTTTGCTTATTGGATTCTTGTGCGAGATTTTGGGGCCTGTAAAAGATGCTAAGTCTTTCGAGCTTCATAAGGGTGGAGGGAGGATGTAGTAAAAGAGAAGTCGATCATTTGGGGCATTTGAAAGCTTATTTAGGTATTTCTTTTTCTGCATGTTTTTCTAGAAGTGTGAAATCCAGTCTTGGACTCTGCAGGGTGAACACTTTCTTTTGTCATTGAAGAAACCTCCACTTGAACTGGATGTCAAATAACAAAGAATTATAACAATAGCAGCAGCAACAATTATGTACAGAGTGTTTTGTGCCTGGCCTTAGATCAAGGGTCCTCAAACTTCTTAAACGGGGGCCAGCTCACTGTCCCTCAGACTGTTGGAGGGCCGGACTGTGGGCCCCGGGACGAGTCAGCTGCTAAACAGGACAGGCAGCGGTGGCAAAAACACCCAGCAGGCGGGATAAATGTCCTAGGTGGGCTGCATGTGGCCTGCGGGCCGTAGTTTGAAGATGACTGCCTTAGATGTATGGCTTCATTTAATCCCTACCACACCATGGAAGGCAGGCTGCTATCATAGTCTTTGTTTGCAGATGTAGACACGGATGCACAGAGCGGTTAATTCACTTGCCCAAGCTCACCCAGCTACTCTGTCATGGAGCCTAAATTCGAAGCAAGGCAGGGAGGCTCCAAAGTCCATTCTTAGTCCCTCTTCTGCCTGTGTACAGCTCTGTCCAGTGGAACAGCCTCGACGTGCCATAGCCCTGCCCTTCTCTGCCTGCTTGCATGTGGTTTTGAAACTCAACACAGGCCTGGCAGGCAAAGCAACTATAGGGATTACTACTCTTTGTGTAACAAAGCGGGAATGATAACTGCAGTTGGAGTCAGAAAGGCCAGACTCTTCTCTTCATTTCTGCACAGCCTTTAGCAGACTTGAAACAGCTTGGGGTTTAACCTCATCTCTATCCAAATTTCAATGGAGGGTTTGTGCCCATTGAAACTAATAAGGGTTGTGACTTTACTATCTGAAAACTGGCCCCAGATGTGTGATAGTGTCTGTATCCATTTTACAGATGAGAAGAGTGATGAGAAGAGAGGTCTGGTCACTGCCCCAAGGTCACCTTAAAGTTCAGGATCAGTCAGGTGCCTGCGAGCCAGGTCTTCTTCATACTCTGACCAATTACTTTTTGTTATACCAGTGCTTTTCAAGAGAAAGTGGAAAGAATGCTTACCATTCCTAAGAATGACCATCCCATCTAGGGGGTGTTGGCACTAAGACTGATCTGCCTGTCAAAAGCCTCTACTTATAGTCAGACTAAACAAGGAAACATGCCCTTACCCCCAAATGTGGCTGACTCTGGATTCTCCAAAGGCGGCAAATCAGAGAAGCTACATGTGGCATCATGGCTCTGCCATTGGTGCTGACCAGGGGTGAAGTTCAGATGAGCAGCACAACATTGATTTGATATACTGTGCATTTCAGGGGCCTCTGGTCTTCAACAGATCTTGTAATGAGCATGGTTAGCATCACTGGACATCAAATAAAACACGCACAGCCTGGGCTTCTGGGCTTCTTTTACTTGTAAATGCCTCTTGCCTTGTTTAAATCCCAGAGCATCTACGTCTCAGAGAAACCCTGGAGAGGGGCTGGGGGGAAGAAAGCATGAAAAGGCAAAGAATAGTGTCGATGAACTGAATATGCAACCAGCCTCACCAGCATGGGTAGACGGGCATATCTCTCGAGACTTGTGAGCTCCCCAAGGTCCCCAGCGTTGCCCCCACTATATGGAGGTCTGGAACTCAAAGCCACCTCAGTCGTGGCCCCACCTGAGTCCGAACACTGGAAGCTCCACTGAGGGGTGGGAGGGCTGCAAATGGACAGTCCTCATCATGTAACAGGATGCCTATGTCCTTCTTTCCCACCTCTTATCCCGAATCCACCAATCCAGTGCCTCCGAGTCAGCAAATGTTTCTCTAACTTCCTCCTGGTTAGGTCAGGGACGGGTAAGCCAAAAATCCAAATCCATCCTGCTACTTGTTTTCATACGGCAAGCAAAGAAAGGTTTTTCTATTTTTAAATGGCTATGTTGGAGAACTCAATTTTGCCTCTTGGTCCACCAGGCCTAAAGTATTTATTAAATATTATCTATCTGTCTTTTGTAGAAAAACTTCGTCAACCCCTGATGTAAGTCGTTCAATAGGTCATCATATCTGTCATTAAAACATCTCTCAAATCCATCCATCCATCCATCCATCCATCCATTCATTCCCATGGGGCAGTTAGTTTGACGCTCCAAACCTTGGTTTCTTGGGTGCAATTAGAAAGAAATAATCATACAAAACAGATAAAATTCATGTGAGAAGTAAATGAAATGATGCACTTGAGGCTTTTAGCATATTTCCTAGCAAGTATCAGCTACCACCATAGTTATTTTATTATTATTATTTTTAATTAAATCATAGCTGTGTACATTAATGGAATCATGGAGTACAATGTGCTGGTTTTATATATAATTTGAAATGTTTTCATCAAACTGGTTAACACAGCCTTCATGGCATTTTCTTAGTTATTGTGTTAAGACATTCCTATTCTACACCTAGCAAATTTCACATGTACCCTTGTAAGATGCACCCTAGGTGTGGTCAAGATAGGTTGTACAATGCAGGAACACAAGCCCAAATATATACACTGCACTGATGCATCTAATCAGTGCACGTGTATGTCTGTCTGTGGGTGCAGGATATAGCTGAAAATGCAGGGGCACCAGGGGAAGCCACTTCAGGTTTTGAATGTTTGCTCTGACACTGTGGCTGTGTGACCTTGAACAAGCCACATAAACCCTGAGCCCCATTTTCCTCTCTTGTAAAATGTGAATGATCAGATCAAACCGCTCCCATAGAGTTGTTATGAATAGTAAATTTATTAATAACAAGATGCTGCCATCAGGGCCCAATACATCAGAGGTGTGCAGTAGATGTTAGCTAATTTACACACACCCATTTGCACTCTCTCATTTTTACAAACATCTATACGTGTACAGTTGTGAAGTCATCTTCTAACCATATTAGTGAAACATTCTAAATTTCCTATATAGTTTTGTTCAGAAACCATTCTCCCAAGCTTGTCCAGTGCCTGTCATATCACAGGCCAAGAGGACAGGCTCAGTTCTCATTGGGACACATCCAGGGACCCTCCTGGTGACTTGAAGGCACATGGAGAAAGAAGTGTCTTGGTTCAAGTGGTTCTGTGCTTCCTTTTCAAAATGCCCCCAGCTTGGGGAGTTAGTTTTGTCACCTCTTCTCTGCTGCTTCTTGAATCCTGTGCTCCAGGGCATGTCAGGGGTCAGAGGGCCCATCTGTTGCCCGAGTTGACCATTGACATCCCAGGCAGAGTTGGCAATTTTTGCTACCAGACCTGGGAAGGTGTTGGGAGCTCAGGGGACTTGCTCCATATGGCACGTCCTGCATCCCCCAACACTGACCCCTCTGTCACTGGAGTGTGATCTCTCGTCTGAATTATTGAAAGGCTCACAGTTGGTGGCTCACTGGAGTCTGGGCATGGAAGGGAGGCTTGGAGGCAGACATGGGCAGCTTGGGCAGGCTGCCTGAGGACACGCTATTTGTATAGGCTACAGGTGAGAGTTCTCTCAGGGGACATGCTGTGCAGCCCCCACAGTGACAATGGGCAGATCTGGGTGGAGGAAGGACAGGGCTAGGGAGGAAGCAGAGGAACAGGAAGCAGTTGGTCAACCTGCAGCATCAACCCGTGATATGAGGCCAGCACACAGTAGCTGCTACAAAGGGGACAGGACAGGGGCCTGGGCCTGCTCACACCCCATGTTGGAAAGGACAGAGCCAGGGAGAAGGATGGAGCTTTTGATAGCACCAAGGATGGATGCCGGATGCTGTGCAGGCCTCTTTGTTCTCCGCACCCTTTGGTGACGCCATGTGGCTCCAGACACAGCATCAGCCACGGTCTCTTCTGTCTTTCCGCCTCAGCAGTGCAAAGGACACACACAAGAGCACATACAGAGAAACACACAGACACATACAGAAAGCAAACAAAAGCTAGATACACAGACTCGTATAAATACACATAAATATACACGTACACAAAAGCACAAACACACACTAAGGCAAATTCACAGGTTGCGGCCAGCACAGAAACACATACACACAGCAACGAGCACACACAGAGAGAAACACACAGGAGCACACACACACACACAAACACACATACAGAAATGCGGTACACACACCATCACATGCATTCATGCAAAGGACTTGGACCCCCCAGTGCCGCCATCAATGCCTTCGTGGGATCTCTTCCAGAGCTTCCTGGGATACAAACATGATCTCCAGGTCCGTAAGCCCCAGGAGGCCAAGGGCAGAGCCAGGAAGAAGAATGCTGGAGGTCAGAGTCATCACCAGGAAACTGACTGGCATGGGTTCGAATCCCAACATTGCTACTAAGTGATGACATAGCCGGACTTCCATTTTCTCTTTGTAAGAAAGGGTGCTGCTCCTACCCTTCTCATGAGGATTGTGTCTTTAACATGCCATGTGCTTAGATGAGGTCTTGATACATAAAAAATGCTCAGTAAAATTATTTTCATGAACACTGATTCTCAAACGCTGCTGCTTTGAGAGTTTCCACCTGCACATCTTGGGGTCCCCAGGTGTAATGACTTTCTTGGTTATTTCTGGCACCTCCAGAGGTTGCCACTCACACTCTCATGAAGAATGATCAACTTTTTTACCTCCATGACCTCCCGTTGAAGGGTTGTCTGCCCAGCCTTAAAGAGGATCTCTCTCTCTCATGGCCAGGCTGCTGGAGTCCATTGCAAAAACATCCATTCTATGCCAGAACAGTTTCTTGGTCCTCCCAAAGCTGCCGGTGCTGGGAGGTGCCACAGTGTGCCACATCTGCTGTGAACTTTCATCGTGGATTGCTGGGCGCAGGTGGTAAGCTGAGCGTTCCCTGCCTCACTCTGATGCCTCTATTCCTAGCAGTGCCAGATCATCCCCTTTCTCTCAAAGTCCTTGTAAAAACTTCTCCCTGCCCTTCCTCCTCCCCCTCCCCCTGTCTTCCCCTATGGCTGACCTAGGGCACCAGCACCCCATGCCTCCTTCAGCTCCCGTCCTTCCCGCCTCTGTCCCTGAAGCTCACTGCAAGCTGCTTTCTGCCTGCAAAGACAGGGGTTCAAAAGGCCTAAGAGCAAGTTTGCACAGGGAGCAGAAGATGGCCTAGAATGCTGAAGGGCACAGAAGTGGCACCTAATGGAAAAAGCAACCCAGCTTGGAGCCAGGTAGATCTGGAGTCAAACCCTGAGTCCGCCACTTCCCGGCTGGAATGTGGAATGTGTCACCTGGCAGGGGAAGGACACAGCCAGAGATGTATCAGTGCTATTTACCTCTCTGAGGTCAACATGGGGGCCAGGACTCCAATCACTAGCCTGGAATACCACCTTTCCACCCAGCAGAAGGAAGCTGCCCTTTGAGTTCCCCTCCTCCGCTCCCTCTGACAGCCCAGAGTGAAGCCAGATGGATAGAGTCAGCTGGGAGGAGAAGGAGAAGATTCAGAGATCTGGGAATATCAGAGGTCCGGAGATGGCCTGGCTAAACTGGACCAGGCAACCCCCAAAGTGTCTGGACCATTGCACGGATGCCCTTTGTGGGGAGGAAAGCTGTAGACCCACTCCAAACATCTTCTTTCATCCAGGAGGTTAGATGTGGGAGCAGACGAGACTGACTTTGAGTCTAGGTTCTAGAACTTTCTGTGCACATACAGCCTGTCCTTCTACCTCTCTGAGCTTCAGCTTCCCCAGCTGTGAAATGGGTGCCCTGAGGCCTCTGGCAGTCGGAGGCTCCACTCAGCACAGAGTAAGGAGCTGTGGCACGTTGACTGGTGTGCTGTCATTATCATGAGCTGACCACTGATGGGGGCAAAGGCAGCTCTGAGGACCAGGCAGCCCAAGACAGGAAGACTGGGTGCCACTGTGAGGCTGTCTCCATCTGGCTTTTGTGGCGAGTTGGGCTCAGACCTGTGACTCGGCCGATTCCCTTGTGCCTCTCCCTGCTTCGCCCCTTCCTCCCCGTCCTGCAAGGGTGAAGTTAGAGCACCACCGGGGTTAGCAGGACGCACAAACTGGATTAGATGTTAAATCAATTTGGCCTTCCTCCCCGGGGGCGGCACAGGCAGGTTCCACATGAATAATGATTTGTCTGAGGCAGCAAACTGGATTATTTGATCAAAAAGGGGAAAAAACAACTCATGTTCATTTTTTAATAATGGTTTTTGCATCCAGTGTCCAGACCGGCCCAAAGAGGAGGGAGAGGAAGGGGCGGTTGTCAGGGAGGATGCCGTGGAAGAGAGACCAGCAAGAACGCTCCTTCCTCTGACAGCACCAGCCCCAGCCCCAGCGACAGCAGCAGGGGCTGCCAGATTTCCCCCCCGCCTCTGTGGGTATGGCCCGCAGGCTCAGAACGGTTTCATGTTTTTAAGTCTTGGAGTAAAAAGCAAGAGAATAATGATATTTACCTCCAGTGCTTTGCACTATATGGTACCCTGTCTTCTAGCTTTGCTTTTACGATAGCTCATTTCATCTCCACTGTGGCGAAGTTACTTCAGTTCAATTTATACATGATGGAGGACACAGAAGCTTCTGGAACAGCATTTCTCAAACTCAGCTCTACTGACGTTTGAGACTACATAATTCTTGTTTGGGGGTGGGGGGGGCTTTCCCGTGAATTACAGGAGGTCACCCCCAAGTTGTAACAACCAAAAATGTCTCTAGCCAAATGCCCCCCTAGGTATAAAATCACCACTGGTTGGCAATCTCTGTTCTAGAATGTTCGGGTAAGTGGTCAGAGATCATTCAGCTAATGGCTAATTTAGCAGGAATTCAAACCCAGGGAGTTAGAGACGCTCTCCTTACTGGCTTCTACACGTGAGGAGCCCCCCCAGCACAGTGAGGGAGACACCTTCATGTATTCTGGAGAGTTCTCATGAGGCAAGACCAGAGTTTTAGAGAAGCAAGGGAAGGTTGCCTTCCTACCATGATGGTAGAGAACACTAACTTCTCACTCTATTTAGGCCAAATGTTAACTCACCCCAAAAGAATTTCATTGTTTTAATATGTAGACTTCCATCATGAAATTAATTGTATCCCATCCATACAATTAATCAAAAAATTTCAATAAAAAATACCGCAGAATTTTTTTTCTGAGTACCTCCATAATATCTTCATTTTTGCCTCTTTATTTATAGTTAGGTTTACAAAAAGTCAATCTAGCCCTTTGTAGAAAGTTGGCTGATGCCTGCTGCTTATTGCCAGAGGAACAATTGTGGGAACTATTTTCATGTCCACTGACAAGGCTGTTTTATGAAGATTAGTTGCTGTTGGTACTTGAACCCGGACTCTAGAGCCAGCTGACCTGGATGCAGATCCCTGCCAGGTTCTTTACTGGCTGTGTGACCTTGGGCAAGTTACTCAACCTCTCTGTGCCTTGTAAAACAAAAATAACAAAATAACAAAAATAATAAAAATGTCTACCCTTGCAAAGTCCTGAGAGCTCAGTCATATAAATGACCCGATAGAAACGTTAAGCTCTCAGAACAGTATCTGACTTACAGGGGGTGCTGTCTGGATATTAACTATTATTGGTACTGTTGTCATTACCTTCATCCTCCTCATTATATAATCTTTTTCAAAGTCCAGCTGAGGCTGCTGCTGTCCAGTGTGGAGTCAGGAGTGCGTGTCCCATTTGCAGCTCTTCCCCATGCATCTTTTTGGAATTCATCACTCTTTCACTTCTCTTTCCCAGCTCCTGGTTTTGGGTTTTCTTCCTCCTGCAATTTTTGTCATCTTCCCAGAGTGGGCCAGACGATTTAGGAGTGGTAGATGGTAAATATTTGATTGCATTTGCTAAAGAGATGCCACTGGGTATGGACCTTCTCTCGGCTCCCAAAGTATCCATGATGTCTCAAATTTATTTTTGGAAAGATTTGTTCAGAAATATAAAAAGGATAGAACACATTTGTGGCCCTTTCTCACCCGGCCTAGCCCTGTGACCTCACACTCCTTGGAGCCTGAGAGTCCTGGGAGTCTGATCTTCTTTTGCTTTTGTTAATAGAGTAAGGGGCTTTCTTAGAAAAAATCTTGAGCAAACTGTCCAAGGATCACCTGGAGAACTGGGTTCTTCATCTCAGAGTAGTGTCTGGAAACATCAGAGAAACTAAGAAAGTGGAACACGTTTTAAATATGCACCCTTATCAGCATTTATTGAGCACTTACTATGTACTGACTGCTATGTGAAATTCTTTGCACATGTTTCCTCATTTAAATTCTTGATGCCTAATGGGTAGGTTCTGTTGTATAGTTTCATAGGTAAAGAGATCAAGGTTCAGAGAGGTGAAGTAACTGTCCCAGGGAAATAGGCAGAGAAATCTTTCAGGCTTTAAGGCCTGTAGATAAACTGATGTGTATTAATTTGACATCTGAGAACAAGTGAAGGGTCCCTGTAACTTTTTATACTATTTTGGCAAATTTTAACTGTTTCAAAATTGAAAGTTTTAAAAATTAATTAACCCCCCCCCCCAGATATCAGCTGAACCTCTACCATGTGCCAAGCCCTGTGCCAGACCCTTAGGAATTGAGTGCAAATGGCATGACCATACACCTTGGCCTCATGGAATTTTCATTTCATCCAGGGGTCCCCAAACTACAGTTGGGGAGCTGACTCTGGCTACTGCCTGTTTTGTAAGGAAGGTTGTTTTGAACACAGCTGTGCCATTTGTTAATGTATTGCCCGTGGCTGCTTTCACCTTGTCACAGCAGAGTTGAGTATCCGTGACAGAGACCCTATGGGCCACAAAACTGAAAATATTTACTATCTGGCCCTTTATAAAAGAAAGAAAGAAAGAAAGAAAGAAAGAAAGAAAGAAAGAAAGAAAGAAAGAAAGAAAGAAAGAAAGAAAACGGCAGGGAGTATAGAGCACTGTACTGCAGAGAAAATGCCAGGCCTCCTTGTACCAGCCTGCCAGGGCTGCCATAACAAAGAACTGCGGACTGGGGAAGGTTTAAACAATAGGAAGTTGTTTTCTCACACTTCCGGCCTGCAAGTCTGACGTCAGGGGACAGCAGGGCTGTCTCCTCCCGAGGCCTCTGTCCTTGGCTCTCAGGTGCCCGTCTCCTTCCTGTGACCTCACATCATCTTCCCTCTGCACGTGTCCGTGTCCAAATTTGTTTCCTTTCTAAGGACATCAGTTGTATTGAATTAGGCCCATCCCAATAACCTCATTTCAACTTAATTTCCCCTTTCAAGACTCTGTCTCCAAATACAGTTAAATTTTGACATACTGGTAGTTTAGCACTTCAACATGTGAATTTTGGGGGGAGGCTACACAATTCATCCAATAGCACCCCTGGATTAGTGGGAATGGGAACAACTAGAAACAGCATCTATACAGCTAAAGGCGGCACAAAGTGCAGTGAGAGGAAACAGAAAGATGCACCAGGCTTCTCAGTAGAGGTGACATTTTAACTGGCTCTGGGGATGAATTCGTGTTTGCCAGGCAGAAAATGGGATTGGACACCCCACAGCAGCACACATCATGTTTGGAAGGCTTGGGGCGTGTAGAAACCAACCACAGCCAGACCCACTAGGCACTGGAATTCAGTGTCAGTGCAGCCGAAGGACCCGGAATCTAGAGTGGAGAAGGTGTCACCCTTCTCTTTTGCATCGAGGCTCTAAATTGTCATTCTGTCCTCTTTTGAGAAAGTGTCAGTGGAGGACCAACAGAGGAGAGGATTTATTTCTCAGGAAGCCAACGCTGCTCACCGGTCCCTTGGACCTTGAGCAGAGGTGAGTCTGAGATTAGGAAGTCAGAATTTCTCCCCCGGCCACTGTTCCCTCAGACAGATCCTTGAGTCCCAGCCACCCCGTGTTTATGGGATTCCCATTATCCTCCGTGGACGTTTAACAGTTCCAGCAGCCTGCACAGCCAGGAGCACAGAGCCAGGGAAGCCACAGAACAGAGTCGGTTCTGCCAAAAGAGCTGCTTCCTCTTGCTCCCAGGTCCCATTAGACCAGCCAGCCAGCATCTTCATGCAAAAAGACAGGCCCACGGTGACTGCCCCTCTGGTTCTCCCAGCCTGGCCTCCCAGAAACCCTGTGCTTAAGAAAGTCTCTCCATCAGGGTTCTGGGGAGGGGGTCATTCTTCCCCCACCAGTTCCTTCAGCTTGCCTCCTACCCGCTAAAGTCTAGCCTTAATTCAGTGACATGACTCTTACTCCCAAGCCAGAACCTTCCTTTCTTTCTTTTCTTTCTTTCTTTTTTTTTTTTTTTAAAGCAAAATCAGCCAAAGATTTTGTCTGCTAAGTAGGGAAAATATTTCATCCTTGGTTCAGAAACACCAGCTTAAGCCTGACAACTGATTGGATTCCATGCTGGAAAATCATGCCCCACCTGATGGATTTGATCAAACACACACCGGACTCGAGAGTATCTCTTTCTGCCATTTGGGGATTAAGGCTTTCTACGACTCTTTCATTCGCAGTGTCTCCATCTCAACCAGCAGACTGCACTGCCCCATAAATTAGGCTGTGGAGGACAGCCAGGGTCATGAATCTTCTTAAACTTCACCTCTGCACTCCCCCTTCCCAACCACTAGCACCTGGGCTGGGCTCATGTGGCTCTTAAGCTATGACCCTGCAGGGGGAGCATCCCATGGGAACGCCACTCTGGAGGCAGGGAAGTCATCCCTTTCTCCTGCTCAGAAGTCTCTGCTGTTTTTTTACCCAGTGGTGAGGAGAAGAGGGGGCTGGTATTTAGTGAGCACCTGCTTAGTGTGAGGCACAGAACCAGGCACTTTATATGTGTTCCAGTGACCCTGCAAGATAGGTACTGCTCTCATTCCTCTTCACAGATGAGGAACCTGGATTCAGAAAGCTAAAGTAATAATGTTGGAGCTGGCTTTGGCACCCTAAAGGCCATGACCTCTCAGATTAACCCCTCCCTCCCTTTCTTCTCCCCTCATTCCTTACTTCTTTCCTTTCTTCCTTCAAGGCTTAAATTACCGAGCATCTGCCATGTGCTAGAAACCATACTCAGAAATGAGGTGACCTAAAGAGAACACGTCCCACACCACCTCCACCCACAAGGAGCCCACACCATAGTGAAGCTCCCAAGCTCAGCGCACCCCCTTCTGGTAGAGTTCCATGACATTTTTATTCCCTAGAATCTGATGCATGGTCTGGGTATAAAAATAATACTAATGTTCATAATGATACAGATAATAAACTATAATAAAACAAATTAGGAGGAGGTGGATATTTCTCATTAGCAAAAGGGAAATGGTACATATTTCATTGATGTTTAAATGCTCATTTAAAAGTCTCTGGATATAGGAGGCCTTATAATCATTGTTCTCTTCGATTTGAAGAGGTCAAGTTCCTTGTAGGATTGTTATTGAGAGTCTAACGAGTTCATGTCTATAAAATAAAAAAAAAATGTCAATTCTATAAACACTTGCTATTATTTTTGTCTCATTAACTTTTGGGAGCTGAGGTCTTCCCAGGTTTGAGACTGGCAGGGCATCCTTTAATTTCTCATTTCTTCTCTTCCAATATGGTTCAAGATAGACTTTGTGTCTTTTCAGCATGATCTATGCAATTATCTCATCTCTCTCTGGCCTGGTTGATGTCAGAGGCCCCCAATCTACTTTCCCAGGAATGAGAGGTAATGCCCATTGGCCACTTCTGTGCAAGGCCACTTCACTAAAAGGCCACTTCTGTGCAAGGGCAGAGTTCTAGCCCTTAGTCTCTGTTTGACCTTGGCTAAGTTGCATAGTGTCCATCAGTGTCCTGGGCAAGGAGCCAAGGGTATACTCAAATCAGGAAAACTTGAGGAGAATTTGATGAAGAACCTAATTGTAAAGATTGGGCAAAGTACAGGGAAGATAGCAAAAGGTGGGGAAGACCCCTACCAGGGGCTGGAAAAGAGGGGATGTGTCCATGCACACCTGAGGGGATAAGAGGAGGGAATGGATGGGCCAGATGGCTGTGCCAAACGGTCACCCAACACGGGCTGTGAACTTTGCTGGAATGAACCAAAGGTCTGAGATGACTCCCAGGAGTCGGGGACCTGAATACATTAGACTTTCTCTTTCTCTCCCAAAGATATTCTCCACTGAACTTGCCAGTGTGGCTGGAATTCTGACCTCACTCCCTGGTGTTAAAGTCAAGTTCATAACACCCAACTTTCACTCTTATCTAATCTTATTAGCCTCAATAAAAATTGAGGCCCAGAAATCAATGGGCAGGGCAGATTGTGTTTGAGGGACTTTCCAGCACAGGAAAATCTGAAATTCACACCGATCTGGGAGCAGCCATTGCTTCTTGCCTGCTGCCTCTTCCATCTGGCTTGTTCCCTCTGTTGGCCTTTGACCTTTAAACACCTCCCTCTCTTTCTTGCTCTTTCTCTTCTGCATGTGTGCGTCTCCCCAGCTAACTCTACAGATGTGGGTGTTAAATCTCTCTCTCCCTCTCTCTGTATTCCGTCTTCACTCCCTGGTTTCTGTCTCTGTTTCTCTCTCTCCCTCTCCATTCTTGTTCCCTTTCCTTTGTGTATGTGTCTCTCCATAGCAAACTGTGAAAAGGTGGGTGCCAGTAGTCTCTCTCTCTCTCTCTGCCTTCTCCCTCTCTCCCCTCAACCCCACTCCTTGCTCTCTCTCCTCTGTGTGTGCGTCTTTATAACGATTGTTACAAATGTGGGTGTCAGGACTCTTCTCCCTCTCTCCGGCTGCTGCACGCTGACTGATTGCTGCTTCCAGCCATCCTGAGCATAGCAATCTCACAGTTAAGAGCATGGACTTTGGCATCAGAATCGCTTCAGTGTAAGAATCAAATAAGATAATGCATGTAAAATACTCGACACAATTCCTGGCAAGTAGTAAGCACTCAGAGCAATTTTATTACTGCTTTTCTAAATGTAATATACACTCTGTCTCTAGGGCCTCTTGCCCCAGTTGCTATTGAAGTCTAAAACCTGGAGTTCCTGGGCACTGGTTTTTTTCCTGCTAAAAGAAATAAGATTGAAGAATTCTGATATAACAATTTTAAAATTAGAAAAGCAATTACATTTTAATTTCAAGAAAACATTAAAATTATAAAATACATATTAACAAAGGAATACAAAGAACAAAACCCCCCAAATACATGGTTGCAGTTTTCTTAAAATATGCCAGAGGAGAAGGTAGACATAGTTCAGGATGCAAAAATTGCTCTGGGAACAAACCCAGGAGAGAGAGTAATCTCCCTTCTTCCTGGGTGAACTGGAGAAGCTTCAGAAGGTCAAGGTGTTATTCCAGACAGGGAAATGGCATGTGCATAGACATGCAGACTAGCCTCCTGGGGCCCAGAGGTACGTGTACAAGGGCGGAGAATGACCCACGAGCTCTGTGTGTTTGTGCCTTCCCTCCAAACCCAAATATTTTCTGAACCACTTCTAGCCACTGTAGTAAGTGTTGGCTGGAGGTAAAGCAACAACCAGGAGAGGTGGCCCATATGTAATCCTGGCACTTTGGGAGGTCAAGGCAGGCAGACTGCCTGAGTTCAGGAGTCTGAGATCAGCCTGAGCAAGTGTGAGACTCTGTCTCTATTAGAAACAGGAAAATGAGCTGGGTGTTGTCTCAGGTGCCTGTAGTTCCAGCAACTAGGGTGGCCGAGGCAAGAGGATTGCCTCAGCCTAAGAGTTTGAGTTTGCTGTGAGCGAGGATGATGCCACAGCACTCAGCCCAGGGTGACAGAGTGAGACTTAAAAAAAAACAGCAATGAAATCATCCAACAAAAACGCCCTGTCCTCCCATACTTTACAGTCTAGCTGGCAGAGATAGAGCTGCAGAGTTCACAGTCAGAGGGCCTAGCGAGCAGAACAGTAGCCCTGGAAAATGTTCACATTCTAATCCCTGGCGCCCGTGCACATGTCAGGTAAAGTGGCAAAGGTGTGTTAAGGTTGCAGATGGATTTTAGCTGGCTCAGCAACTGACCTCAGAATAGGGACCTCATTCCAGATTCTCTTTGTGGGTCCAATGTAATCACAGAGGTCCTTCAAATCGGAAGAGATAGGCAGGAAAAGAGAGTGGAGAGGGAATCCGACCATAAAGGAATGGCTAGAGTGAGGAACGTTGCCCACCGTGAAGACAGGGAAATACAGAACCGAGGAACGGGTCTAGCGCCTAACACCAGGGAAGGGCTGGTCCCCTAGATCCTGCCAAAGGAACACAGTCCCAGAGACACCTTGATCGCACCCTATGGACACTCATGTTGGCGTTCTGAACTATAGAACTGCAAGAAAATAAATTTGTGTTGTGTAAGTGATAGACTTGTGGCAATTCGTTATGGCAGTAATAGAAAACAGGTGGTACTAAGAAAAAAAATAGTTGGAAAAGTCCTGTCCCAAGGGGCGCTGCATACATATGGGTAAGGGGGGAAGAAGTCAAAGATCAATGTGGCAGTCAGGAAAACCGTCCCCAGAAGGTGACATGTAAACAAACACCAGAATATAGGGGTGCAGAAAGCCGCGTTGATATCTGGAGGAAGAGTCTTCCAGGGAGAGGGAACAGCAAGTCCAGGAGCCTGGAGGTGGGGGCGTGGTTGGTGAACGCAAGGAATGGACTGCTGTGGTGGGAACGGTGCAGGCGCTAGGGAGAGTGCTAAGAGAAGATGCCAGCGCATCTACTGGGGCACCAACACTGGGGAGGCTTTTGGCTTTTACTCTGCCTCCCATGGAAGCCACTGGAAGGCTTTGTGCAGATGAGAGAGACATGCCGTGATTTAATCACCAGCAGACTCACACGGGCTGTTGTGTTGCAAATAGACTGGTGGGAGCAGTAGCATTTGGGGCTATTGCAAAGACATGATGGCTCCTGTGGCATTGGTTAAAAAAAAAGCTAGTTTAAACACTTCATGATCTGGACAATTGAGTTAATCTCAAAACTTCCCATTTATTTTCAGGGATGACTCGATACTCCTCATGCCTCTCTCAAGCCATCTAGGTTTTCAACCTGCAGACTTTCTCGAGGTCTTGTAGGTTGGCTGCCTGCGGGGAAGGACTGCGCTCCCGACACCAGCAGTTGGAGTTCAAGTGGGCTGAGCTGGGGCATCTGCTCCCTGCTGTCATCATGTAGTAAAGCAGGGAGGGGGCGGCTCACGTATTTATAACTCTCTGAGTTTGCTCGTCAGCATCTTCCAGAGGACTCGTAACTGTCTGCGCCCTACACTACGGGGAGTTGCATCAAGGAAATGCATTAAGGAGGAGCAGCGGGAGGCGAGGGTACCGCTAGCAGGCTCCCTACCTCTCAATTATTTATTGCTCATAATTTCCAGCAAATCGCTGGCTGTTTATTGGTGATCATCCATTATTGAAGCATTTCCTAGGGCCGGGGCCAGGTTTTCGGGAGGTAGAGCTGGGACGTACTCTTGAAAGCTGTTAGACAAACCTCCGGGGAGGATGGGGGGGGGGGTCTCCAGAGTGGCTGGTCATTCACCGAGGATACACCTTTTAATTGTTGGCTTTTGTGGGAGCCTGGGATTGGTCGGGATCCAGCGTGCGGTTTACCATCAGCAATTGACAGAGCCCTGACGTTTCAGGAGTGTGCGTGTGTTAAGTTGCTTGTCTGCTGGGATGACCCTAGACTCCCAGTGGCTGCGAGCTGTGCGCTGTTCACCAGAGTTTGGCATGCCATCCTCAGCCTGTGTTCTGCTGGGTTGGGCTGTTCCTTACAACACTCTTTGAGCCAATGATTTGGCAACCAAGTCAAAAGGACTGGTGATTATAAACCAAAGCACTCGCCAGAGGGTCTTTCAATATTTTAGTAAAAAAATACCACCGTTCATCTGTTCATCCAAAAGCCTGGAACTTCCCCTCTCATCAGCTTTCTTCCCATATAATCTATCCCAGGCTCTTCCAGCCCACAAGTCAATCCTTTTGTGTCGGCCTCCATATTTATATTCCATAGTCACCCTTGCCTCTACCTATTTGCCACCATGCCATCACTGAAAGGTCCCATTGGTCTCCCTGTTTCTATTCTTCACTTCCTTTAATCTATTCTCTACCCAGAAGTCAGGGGTATAGTCTAAAAACCAGAAAGCTGGGGCAACAGGATCGCTTAAGCCCAAAAGTTCGAAGTTGCTGTGAGTTATGATGACACTCTACCAAGGGTGACAGAGTGAGACTCTGTCTCAAAAAAAAAAAAAAAAAGATTACCTTCATTCTCAGAAATACTCCAATGACTTTCCAGTGCAAGCAGCATAAACTCTTTTGCCTGGTATGCAAACTACCTCTTCACTGTCTCTTTCAAGAGTGTCCCTTTGCACAATTCCAAACTCATCACCCTTGAGTGAGTTGCTTGAGCAAGTGCTTCCTGCATCCATGCCAAGCTCTTCTCTCTTTCAGAGGTGCTCCCCTTCAAGAATTTCCCGGGGGCTCCCCCTTCTCATATTAAAGCCTCATGTTTATTAATAAATGATACTTGCTTGAAGACCCATTCCTTGGCCACCCTGTCATTCTCCATCGATAGATTCCAGTTTCTTTCTATATAGCTGTTGTGCCATTTGCTGATGGTTTATATATTCATTTACTTGTTTTGCTTTGACATCCAGACTCCATTGCTAGATAGTAAACTCGGTAAGATCATCACCAGTGCCTAATATAAGGCTTGCCATGCGGTAGGTGCTCCATATATATTGATGAATAAATAAATGAAGCCATCATTTATGATCCCAAAATAGCATTTGTGAATCCAAAAAGTGAGAGCCATCTCTAACATGCTCCCAATCCCTAATGACCAAATCCCTCCCTCCTCCTGCTGAATGGTGCTTCCACACTTATAGGATCTTAGGATGAAGGAAACCAGGTGCTCCTCCCTCCTGGAGGGGGGGATCCCAATGCAACAGCCTTGGCAGATATTTACCCTTCTTTTCTTGCGTACATAACATGTCATAGACACCCCTGAGCTTGCCACACAGACATTCTGCTGTGGGGCAACCTGGGCTGTTGGAAACACCTTCCTTATAATGACTCAGAATCTGCCTTCATGGCGATATCCACCATTCTGTTTTACTGTAAGAAGCTGGACTCCAGAGTGTGTTTGCTGGACCTGAGTTTGAATACTGGCTCCTTCAGTCATTAGCTATACAACTTTGGACAACTGGCTCAACCTCCTGCAACCTCAATGTTGTTATTTGTAAAATGGAGAGAACAGTAGTATCATCACACCTGATGCATACATGGGACTGGGACTGTGTGCATAATGTGCTCGGCAGAGAGCCTGGAGCCTCCTTCAATATTTTCTTCTTTGCTGGATCTTCCCTGTAGGTGAGAATACAATCTAATGATTTCAATGTGTCTCTGCTACAGATCCATCTCTAAAATAAAGACTGTTAGGTAAGATCTTTTCCTAAGAGCCTTCTGAACCCAAAATTCCAGAAATATTCCAAAGGCCCGAGTCATAACTCCTATTATGATAAAAAATATTCACTTTCACCTTATTCATTTACATCAGACAGAATCTATGGAATTTATCTTGATGGAGTGAGGATGACTGAATAACTCCAAGCGTAATTAACCCACTGGAATATTTTTATTGTTGTAGAGATCGTTTTAATGCCCATATAATTTAATGAGAAACACAAACTCCATTAGCCAAATTACATTCTACTATTAAGGTCAGGCTAGGAGGAAAGCTATTGAAATTTTTCCTCGGCATTCTTCTCTCTGATCTCTCTCCCACGTTGAAGTGAGAATTTACATGCTGGTTGCAAAAGTTTATGTCCTCACCTTTTGTTGAGTCTGAATCTAATTACTTAACATATAGTGCAAAAATGCCCGTGGCCATTCCAACACAGCTTTAGTTATCATTGGACAAGAAGATAGCTTTATCCTAGATCAGAAAACTAACCCTTCCCCCTGCAAAAAAATTAGAATTGATAGTTGATAGGTGAAAAAAATACTAATTCAAGAATTAACTAATTGCTTTGCTCCAATCAGCTGATATTTATTCATTGACTGGGATCTTACTAAGTCACTACTTAATTATATACTGATGACAGATGACTTATGAGGTGGCCTAATTCATTGCTAAGAGACTTTTGATATGAACCCTGTCTAAACTCTCATGGACCCCAAAAAAATTCCCTCATGCCTTGGGAAGTCTGGGCCAACATAAAAGGAGCATTTCAGAATTTTTCAAATATATACAAATGTGTAAGCTGGGGACACTGGGCTGGGTTTGGTCACACAACTCAACACAAAAGCATAAAATTCCAGCCTCATCCGCTGACACTCAGCCCTCACTTCTTCCCTGTTTTGCTAGCACTTCTGCAACGAAGGTGCCCGGACGTTTTTGTTGTTGTTATTGTTTTTTTGTTTGTTTGTTTTTGTTTTCTTCAACATGTTCAGGAAATTGGTGAGTGCTGACTTAGAACCCTGTGGGATCTTTCCTGTGGCGAGTGCCCTGAGCTGAATCTACAACCAGAGGAAGACTAGCTGGGACAGGGATCCATCCAGAAGCTAACTACTCAAGGGTGCCCCTGAGTCCAGCGTTGTGACTCAGAAAACCCAAGACACAGGCCACTGAGTTGACGGAAGAGCCTCACATCTTTCTTTCGTGGCTCTGGTTTTGTGGCACTTTGGTCCTGCCAGGGATCTGCGCAGACTCCTCAGTCCTGTATTAAATCCCTATCTCATCTATCTGACCATCACTTCTCTCAGCCCTCTGCTTGAAACACTTTGGTGGCTTCATCCAGAGACACCATGTGACGGTGAGACTAGGAGTGCTGGTTCTGGAATCCGACTCCATAGTTTGGATTTATGAACTCACTGAAATGTGCAGGGATTCCATATTGAAATCAAATCTGTGTTAGCAAAGTAGGAACTGCAGTTAAGTCTCCATGTGCTAAAGGCTTAGGAGTCAAGTGTACCGATGACTGCAACTTACAAACACATATAAAAGGATGGGTTTGTGGATGCTTAGAAGAATGAAGAGACAGATGGGTGTGTGATAAAGTAAATGCTGCAAAACGCCAATTATACTATCTGGGTCTGTGGTCTGCAAAACCCGGGCCACAGAGTCTGTGCCAGTCTGCGGCCTGTTAGGAACCCGGCTGCACAGCAGGAGGGGACTGGTGGGGGGAGAGTGAAGCTTCACCTGTCACTGACTCCTGTCACCCCCCCAGATGGGACCATCTAGTTGCAGGAAAACAGGCTCAGGGCTCCCACTGGTTGTGCCTCACGATGAATTGTGTGATTATTTCCTTATACACAACAGTGTAATATCAATGGAAGTTAAGTGCACAGTAATGCCCTTGGATCATCCCCACCATCCCCCTGCCCCCACAGTCAGTGGAAACATTGTCTTTCACGAAACCAGCCCCTGGTGCCAAAAAGGTTGGGGACCGCTGACCTAGGAGCTGGGTATGCAGATGTTCATTGTACAATTCTTTTGACTTTTCTATATGTTTGAAAATTCTTGTAATAGAATTTTGAGGAAAAAGGAAACCTGAATCAACTAACTGATTTAAGGAAAACTGCATCCACATATTCATAGATAAATAAACACATAAACCATCTTGTCTATTCACTTCTATTCACTCTCCTGCTAAAACTTTATTTGAATCCCAACAATTTGGGGGGTGAATTCCAAGCCCCTTACCCAGCCCATTTTTCTGCTTCACCCCTTCTCACCGCTGCCTCCTGAAGCCGCTGTGAGCCCCAGGAGGGTGCTGCCATCCTTCACACCTGCATCCCTTTGTTCTCTCCTGGTCCTCCATAAGGGAAACTCCACCTTCATTCTTGTCCTCCCTGTTTGGCCATCTTGGACTCATCCCTTAAAAGCCACCCCTGACCTTCGGTCTTTGCACTTGGCATTTCAGGTATCAAAACTAAATGTGTTCTGCTAATTCAGTTCATAATTTCACCTGTTTGCCGTCCCAGTCTGTCATCCAAACTGCTAGCAGGTTCTACCGACTTCTGGTCACCAGGCAATACAGTAAGCAGGCATCTCCTGTCTTTAACCAATTCCCTGATAGGACTGTGAGCAGACGAGGCCAGTGACGGAGCCCTGTGTTGTCTTCTGGTCTCTTGTTCTTTAGTCCTCACTACTGGATGAGAATTATCCAGTCTGCAAAGGGCCCCTCAGACGTTTCAGACGTATAGACCACCTTTGTCCATCTTTCCCCAAGGGATGTCATGAAAATCTATGTCAAATATCTTAAAATCAAGATAAACAGTCTGCCATCTTCTTCCCTGATCCCAAAAGAAGAAATGAGGCCAAGTTAGCAGAAAAAGAGAAAGCCCATCTGGTCCCTGCTAGCCACGGCTTGATGCTGTATTTTCAGGGCCTGACTCTCCTTTTCCCGATGGGCGTCGTTCCTGTGCCTCTCTGTTCCTGTCCACTCTGCTCTCTGTCCCAGGATGCGGACCCCAGGGGAGTGCAGAAGCAGCTCCTTGGCTTCCTGGTGTCCACTGTCCTCGGGCAATTTTTTAACCAATTCCCTGACAGCATTGGTGAGCAGATGAGGCTACTGATGGGGCAATGGGTGGCACTGGCAGGAGACAAGTGAGGTCGGGTATTTGTATCCCCAGTCACCTCCCTGCCAGGTGCTGAGGTTGTCCGTCTCCCTCTTGTGAATCCCCTGCTCCTGGGAGACAGCAGTCCTATGCTGCTCTCAAGCTCTAGTCCCCCAGACTGGTCTCCTAGGCCTGGAGGTTGTAACAGCTTCCCAATGTTGCTAACCCCAGCCTGCTTCACCGCCCTTGTTTGCCCCAGACACACCTCCTCTGTTCATCTCTAAGCTAACTCAGTGCCCCTCTCGTCACCTCCCCTTACATTGCCCAATTTGAGCAGACCGTGTACATGCTGCTGAAAGTCTGATCTCTGTACAATCTGATTTTAGAATCAGCCTGGATTATTCTCAGGACTGGGATATCTCTTAAAGATGTGTGTCTTTTTTTTTTTTTTTCTTTTTCCTCTTTCAAAAATGAGTGGTGCTTAGCAGGGAATTGTCATATTCATGCTTAAGACTGGCCAAGCCTGAGCTGATTCTGAGAGTTCCAGGGCGTCTGTCTTGCCTGATGATTCAGAGTCTGGATGTGACGACAGCAGATGCCCCTGCACATCGTACATGCAGTCAGTTGGCGGATATTTTGAGAAGTTCTGTGCTCCTGACAGTATGTGAGTCAACATGCAGACAGACAATATGAATCCAATGTGGTCAGTGGCCCTAGAAGATGCTGAGGTGGGAAAGTCATAAATTTAAAAATGTAACCGTAAGGAAATGTGCACACACGTGCACACACACACACAGAGCGCTTTGGGAACATAGCATAAAATAGTCCTTAACTAACTAGGAAGAGCTTGGAATAAAAGGAAGCCTAACAGAGTTGTGGGATGTTTGATCTAGGTTTTGAGAATCAAACAGGAATTTTTCAAGGAGGAGAATTCCAAGCAGAGAGAATGATGTATGTGAGGACAAACAGATATAACCCCCTAAATCCCAGCCATTGGTGCAGGAGATAGACTCAAGCTCTAATTTGCCTTTTTGAAAAAGTTAATCCCCACCCTTGTACATGAGCTACTTAAAGAGTATCTCTTTTTTTTCCCCTGGATGTTATGGAACAAAATAAAGAGGCAGAAAGAAACTGAGTGTTCCATACCATTATTAGAACTGCTGGGTCAAGCCTTACCTGAAGCCCATACATATCTTGACTTCTCAATTCCGTGAGCCAATGTATCTTTTTACTGTTTACTGTTATTTACTATTAAAATACGGTAGTGTCCCCATCTATGGATTTACATTCCACAATTTCAGTTAACCATGTTATACTACAATAACGTATTTTGAGAAAATGTATATTTTTATTATAGTATATTGTTATAACCATTCTATTTTATTATTTGTTACTGTTGTTAATGTCTTATTGTGCTTGATTTATAAACTAAAATTTATCATAGGTGTGTCTATATGTGGAAAGCATCATCTGTACAGGGTTAGACACCATCTGCAGTGTCAGGCATTTATTGGGGGGCTTAGAACCTATGTGCTGAGGATAAGGGGGGACTATTGTATTTTAAATTAGTAACAGGAAGGCTGGATCCTTCCTGGAATATTAAGGGGAGATGGACATAGTATTGCTTGAAGCACAGAGAGCAGCAAGTGTGAAGTGGCTATAGGATATAAAAATCCATGGATGATAAAAGTAGAGATGACAGTTTTGATGTGAGCTGAGTCATGGTAGGAGAAAAAACAGGCAGAAGGAAGAAGAAAATTAGACTTGAGATAATTTCCAAAATGTCTTCTACGCCCTAAGTGGCAACCTGACCTTTCATCCCTCAGCAATAGGGAGCCATAGAAAGTTCTGTACAGGAGGGTGCAATGAGCAGTGTTGCATTTCAGCACAAACAGACTCCTGAACATGGGCAGTGCTCTGGGGTAGATGGTTTGGCAGGCTTCTTCCTCCTACCATGTTTTTTCTCCCTTCACTGAGCCACATAACTACCTTGCTCACAAGAAAAAGGCTATTAAAAATGTATTTTATCGATTATCCTTGGCCTACAAACCCTGCTCCAAGGAGAAATGTTTTCCCAGCCAAGCCCTTGCCTGCTGGGATCCCTTTTCTCCGGGAGAGTTTGAGGTGATACCTGCGTATCCAGTGAGGGTGCCTTCTCATTTGAGGGGACAAGAGAGAGATGGGAGCCCCCCTGGAGCACTGTTTCTGAGATTGCTTTTCCTATCCAGTGGAGTAAGGTGGTTTCCTGTTCTAAATATTTAACATGATGCTGTCGGTGTGTCCTCCAGGGAATAAGAACTTACAAGCTGATGTTTATGAAGGAGGAGGGGGAGGAAGACCAAAAGACACATACTCCAACAAATCCAACCAAACAACCTTAATTCCCTCCCCCCCAGAACTGGGGGAGCGCCTGTGATTTATGGCTCTGCTTTGCAGGGGGGAGGGACAGCTCTCCATTTTCCTAAGAGGGGCTGCAACTACAAGAAGCAGCTTTGCTCAGCTCTTTGAAACCAGAAACCCCTCTCCTTTGCCCTGATCGCTTCTGAGCGGAGCCAGAAAGAATGTTCTATGTACACTTTTAACCTTCCTCCCCTCCCCAAGAAAGGGCTCTGGAAGTTTTCTTAGTGGGTTCAACTCTTAGTGGGGAGAAGGGAGACCATCTCTACAATGGGCAAGGGGTTCTAATCTGGTATTTACATTTAGAAGTCTGGGAGGGGTGTGTGTGTGTGGTGTGTGCATGCGTGTGTGTGCGTGTGTGTGTGCATGTGTGTGTGCGTGCATGTGGGCATGCTTGAATCTCAAGATCAAATGGCAACTTTGGAACCCCAAGCACTGTAGTGGGACTCGTAACTGATCATTAATGTCTCTTCTCAAGCATATTTTCTGAGGACAAGGGGCTCGATGGGAGAGAAACTGAAGTTGCTGACTAGGAGTAGAAACAAGTTAAGGGACGGGACAGGTTCTGAACCCAGGGCACAGTCCCGTAGAGACTGAGCTTAGGAAGCTGATTTCTAGACCTGGGAGAAGTTAGAGTGATGGGCTTTGAGAGAGAATAGTCTTGAGAAAGAAGGAGTTGTTAGCAGAAGCAGAATTCAAAATTTTTAACAATCAGTAAGTATGGCCCGGACACAGGTCAGTCAGAATAGATAGATATCAACTGCAAACAATTAGAACAACGGTACCAGGGCATACTGGCTAGGACAAACCTCTGTGTTAGGAAAGGGACAGTGGCAGCATCTCGACTTGAGTGAATCTCAAATAATGTCATCAGTGTTGCATGAAAAGAAAGATAGAGGGAGGGAGGAAAGGAGGGAAGGAAGGAAGGAAGGAAGGTTGGTTCACTCATGAATTACTTGATGAGAAAACTTTGTAATACAGAAGAAATCTCCTCCAAAGTGACTCCACAGGAGGGGAAATAAAAGGAAACTCTACAGGCTGTCAAGAGGGTTTTTTTGATAAAAGAATTTAGAGAGCCAAAGAGTGACTTTATTTTCCTCCTGAGTGCAGGACTTCTCAGAGCCTTTAACGTGAGGATGGGCTTTATAAATGTGTGTAAGTGGGAGGTGGTTAGAGTATGGGACATTGCTCAGGCCTGTTTGAATGCTGAATTATTTTCTTAAGTAGCATTTTCTGGACATAGTAGTACTTGGACAACCCTTTGGGAAATGTGGTGCTAAAAACCACCAGTATTTATCTAGAAAGTATTCACTGTCGGTGGAGGTGATAGACTGAGAATAGATGGGGTTGCTGGGGGTGGAGGTTCCCTATTGAGGGGCAGACGTTAGAGGAGGTGAATTGCAGAGCTCGTTCCAAGTCTGGGATTCTGGGACTCTGACTCAGCAGGACACACTGGGAAAACCAGGTTTTATGGGCTTATGACCATCAAATTTTTATCCAAAAAAGAAATTCATTTTCCTCCTCAATGTGCACTGGCCTCTTCTAGATACTACTCATGGTTATCAATATTGTTATTATTAGTAGTTAATATTTATAAAGTGCTTACCACATGCTGGGCACCTTGCCAACGGTATCCATATTTTATCTCATTTAGTCACTTCAGCAAAGTGATGAAGTGAGTTATGTTCCTTTTAAGCACAAAGGCTCAGAGAGTTTACCTGACATTACCAATGTCACATAGTTAAGCCAAGAAACAAATCTATATCTGATTCTAGAGTCTGATGTTGGCCAAGGAATGACAATCCTGGAATCTGGATTGAGATCCAGAATGGAAAAAAGAAAAAAAAAAAAACCAACCTGACCTACGTCTATCACTCTATCATCAACGTGCTGTGTGACCTTTAGCAAATTACTTAACTTCTCTGTACCTAGTTGTCTTTGTCATAAAGTGGATCCCATCACATCAGCTGTGCTCTGAGGCTGCATCAGAAGAGTTGTTAGTGACTAGAATAAGGGATAGGCTCATTCATTCATTCATTTACTCACCCACCCAATAATTCAATACCTAGAGCACCTGAAACCTCAGATGCATATGAAATACTGAATGTCTCATTAAGTGATGAGGGAAGTTTGGGTGTTTTTTTTCCTCCTGATCTAAGAGTCCAGGCCAATTTGACTTTACAAAAGACTCACTGTATAGCAAATCACTTCTCAGTGCCTTGGTTTCCCCATCCATAAAATAAGGAGTTAGAGTTCTATGCCTTCCAACAGTTCTAAACCAGTATTTCCCAAAGTGTGTGCCCCGGATCACGCACATCAAAATCACCTAAAGTGTTTATTAAATTAATGTTTCTGGACTTCACCCAAGACCTGCCTCATTTTAGCGTCTGAGGTGGAAATGTGCATTTTTAACAAGCTCCTTGGTTAATGTGCATGCCTGTAATTGGAAAGAACTTTTCTAAACAATTCAAGAACAACATTTCTTCAAAGCATTTTTGTGAAAAACAATTTTTCTATTCTGCAAAAGGTGGGGGGAGGGATGGTCACAGCCAAGTTGAGGAAGGTTAATGTTGTAAACTGCTGGTGGAGATTTGTAACCTACATTAATTAGCACATCAAAGGCTCTGGAAAGCCCTGTAGTGGAGAAATCTGATGAAAAGCACTGAATCAAGTATTTCCCAAGTATCTCTTGTATTTGATGATCAAACATTATTTTTTCTGAATATCACCCCCTTCCTCCCCACTCTGGCCACCTACCCAGCATGCTGGAAAATTAGCATTCTGTAGAGCGCATTTTTAGAAAAATAACTCTAGGCAATTGACATAAATGACATTGGTGGGGGCTCCAAGTTAGAGCTTATATATAGCATTTGGTTGGTTGCCCAAAGATGGAAATGAAAAATAAATGGATTCTAGCTTGAAAGGTGTGTTGCAGAGTTAATAGGAAACTACTCACCTCTATTGGAAACTCTCCTCTAGAGCACTTAGGAACTCCCCAAAATAGCATACTTAATCCTTTACTCCTGACTCAGGCAAGGAGAAGGCAACGGCCTGGGTGATTCAGCCTTTTGCTCCCTGTTGAAATTGTTGACGTAGCCATATAACCTCTTTGATGGTGCTGAAGTCAGGGCTTTGCTCATCTCCTGGGCACCCAGGTTAGAAGAGCTCAGATTAGCACCATGACTCACGAGTTCACCCTGCCACTTGCGTGCGTTATTCCAGAACAGGACCCAGGTTGGCAGCACCATGTGTGAAATTCCTTGGTGCTGCCTAGCCCCAGCCCTGAGGCTTACTGGTCAGGTGGCCCAGTAAATGGAACCTCCTCATGCCGATCCTGAAGCTGCAGCTCAGCACCAGTGTGGGCACACTGGCAGGGCTGAGTGGCAGTGATGCAACCCCAGCTTCCTTCTCCCTAAACCCTCCTCCATTGTAGGTCCTAGAACTCAAAACTCACGGGGGAAACTGAGTGGGCCACAAGAGCTTCGGGCAGTACCCAGACCCTAACCCCTGTGGTATGTCGGACAGACTCGCCATGGAAAGGAAGAAGAAGAAAATCTGCCTCTTGCTATTTCAGAATTTCTTAGCGTCTGTCTTGAGGATGGGTGTGGCTTAGAAAGGGCAAATCAGACCTCCTGAGATTATTTCATAGGACACATGTACCAGGTCACGAGCAGGAGATTAGGCGTTCTCAACTTTCCTTTCCACTGTGTTGATCCACGTATTCCGGTTAGAATGCAGCCTCCTACTGAAATCCTGGCTCCCCGGAAGCCGAGCAGTTTTCTGTTTTGTTCCACTGTCCTCCCTGTGCCTAGATGGTGTCTGGCATCGAGTAGGTACTCAACAAAGAAATATTTCTTGAAGTCAACCAGCAATTTGTAGATTGGATGGTTATAACTTGTTTGATACTTCTTCTGTGAATTCTTTCCCCTGAATTTAATCTCTGTAACTGGTAATAGAATCCAGTAGTTGGACAGTATACGTGGTAACTCAGAGCTAGTCCCCCCACCAAAAAAAATGCAAAGTTTCTTATGATGTAGCCTTGGAAATCCCGGGATGTTACTTTTACCATATTTGGTTGATCAAGTGAGTGTCTGTGACCGGTCCAGATTCAAGGGAGAGGGGAATTCGGCTCCTCTCCATAACACATATAGTAGAAGATCTATCCCCAAGGAGTTGACTATTTCCTCAATAGGAGAAGCAGCAAATGATGTGTGACCATCTTTAATCTACCACACCTACCTTTCAGGGTTGTTGAGAGGATTAAATATGATGATTTATACCTGGTGGGTTTTTGCACATTAAGAAAGACATCTCTCTTCCTTGGGGGTGGATACGGCTATTTGGTGAGCAGAGGTTGAGCTTAAAGAGCCTCTGTGCTTCCCTTAGCAAGGTGGTCTTGTGCAGAACACAGCCCACACAACTGTCCATGGCAACAGGTAACACGTGGAAAGTGAAATGAACGATATCCACTGGTAAAAGTAGCTGACACTGTCACTACAATGGGCGGCAGCTGTTTTGGCCAACGTGCTTTTTTCCTTTTCCTTTTGGTCTCCCCTTTTGGAAACCATCCCCACCCACTTCAGTTCTGTGCAGTCTCAGTAGGACAGGCAGCCAGGTCCTGCCTACCTGGACCTGAGAAGCTGTCAAGTAACCCTAGTTGAGCTAATCAAACATTATCTCCCTGGCATCCAAATATTCATGAGATAAAGATTATTATTATTATATTATTAATATTAATTATTATTAAAGATTATTATTGTTATAATCAATAACAGGTCAGGTCTGTGTAATTAATAGTCAACACCTGGACTGCCAGCTGGGATCCTGGTTATTGGGTAATTTGAGGAGAAATGAATAAAGGGCTACTTCCAGAAGCATGGGGAGGGCATAGGAGTCTGCCAGGGTTTGTGCAGCACCGTGAGTCTAGTGGAGCTGGAAGCTGTTACCATTCTTAGGCCATAGGAGGAGAGAGAAGCGGGAGGTCACTGAAGTGCAGGGGGTGTGGATGGCTCTGGAAAGGGGGAAGTTGGTGGGAGCTCTGGTCCTTGGTCAAGGGACAACCAATCCATGGTGACTCTGCAGAGAGGGAGCTGAGAGACAAACACCTTGATCTTATTCTTGTCCTCTGGGGAAGTCCTGCTAGCACTCTCCATTGGCTGAGTCCAGCTGGGATCCCCAGGGCAGGGGCCCTTCAAAGCAGGAGAAGCCAGGGCACAGTGCAGGCAGGAAGGACAGGGAGACACCCAGTACACCTTGCGGCGACCACCTCTGCTGCAGGAGCAGACGGGGAAGGTGGGGATGAGCTGGTCTAGTCCAGGCTAGTCTAATCCACTCAGAGAGATGTGAAGGGCCAGGGCATTTTCCAGGTCACAGAGTTTTCTTTTTTTTTTTTTTTTGCCATTTTTGGCCGGGGCTGGGTTTGAACCTGCCACCTCTGGTATATGGGGCTGGCGTCCTACTCCTTGAGCCACGGGCACCGCCCAGGTCACAGAGTTAATACATGGCAAATTCTGGGGCCGAGAAGTTCTGGAACCCAGCTCTTTTGACCCCAAATTCCATGCATTTGCCCCCTTATCCCATCCCATTATCTGGGCAAGGAAAGTTTGAGTCCATCAGTAAAAGGTGAGTGCTCCAGCCGGGAAAGGAAAGTCTCCAGTGAGGGGACCTTGCATATGCGCTGGCCCACATCAGTTCATTGCCTTGTTCTACATTTATTGAGTTGTGACTGAGCGCCAGGCACTGCGCCAGGGACAGGGAACACAGTGACACATAGGGAAAGAGGCCTATCCCCTGTGATTCGGCTCTGGCAGAGGAAAGAGACAAGCACATGCGTATATTTAAAATGAATAATTCCCGCAGTACAAGTGTGAGCATACAGAGTGGGGAAAACCCAGACAGGCAGGTGCTCCTGCCTGGGAGACAGACAGGGCTTCCAGAGGAGGGGAGGCTTAGACGCAGTCTAAACACAGGTGGGGCTGTCTGCCAGGGAAGGGCATTCCAGGCAGCAGGAACGACATGAGCAAAGGTGTGAAGGCTCAAAATAGCTACGACCACTTGGAGGTGTCACGAGTTCAAGGTACCTGGAGTGGAAGGTGCCAGATGGGGAAAGAGAAAGAAACAGGGCCTGAAAAGTGAAGAGAGAGTCCCCTCCCAGATACCTAAGACATGCCAAGAAGTATGGTGTGGGCTTCTACCCACATCCCCAGAACTCTGGTGGGTGTCAGCACCTGAATCCATCACACATGGCCTTGTCTATCTGCTCTGCATATTCCAGAGCTGTGAAAGGCTTGCTTAGAGCAGTACAGTCACAATTCAGATGGGCAGAGACATGGACACCCTTGACGTCAACTCAAAGCAAAGGAACGATGGGATGAATCTACCCAAGATAAATGTTCTGTGCCTGTTTCCTCCAGTGGGGAAGTCATGAGGCACAGAGCATGTCCCATGCTGTCCCCTGGCCTCCCCAGCGAGGCTGGGAGTCAGTTTCCCGCGTGGTAAACAGAGCTCCGACACAGGGCCTGCGAGGTCTTTTCTCTTCCCCACTTCACTTTCCCATTCCCTCACTTTGGCCTCCTGAGAGCATCTCTCCAATAAGCTACCTATACCCCAATTTCTGGCCCTGGGTGTGCTTTGTGAAAGAATCCTCATTAAGACAGGGACACACCAGGAGGCTTTCGGCGGGGACCAAAGATAATGACTTATATTCAATGATGATCAGATCAGAAGCTTAGAAAGGTCACTTCTGGGGTCGCTGGGACAGAGAAAGATGGATTGACAGGAGGATGATGTGGAGCGACAGATGGAAACTAGCCAGGAGGTTGTTGGGGACACCTAGCAGGCCAGAGCAGTGGGAGTGGGGATGAAGGATATTAAGGGTGTTGGGGTACGTGTTCGACAAACAAAGCAACAGAGGAACATTCCTCAGAATTGTGCTGGTGCATTGCTCAGCTCCCTGGAGCCGTAATAAATCTCAAACCTAGAGTGCCTTTCCAAGCCCCTGGGTTCCAGAGTCTGGGAACAGTAATCCCTTCAAAAGAGTGTTTAGAAGTGGAGGGTGGAGACCAAGGTGCTTTTTACAAGGTTAAAAAAATATATAAATAAATGAAATTAAACACATACATGCACATACATACACCCTCAGTTGTGCCCACAGGGGGGAAACACAGCAATTACTATTTACTCCAGAAAGTCTGGAGTGATTTGTGAGTGGATGAGAGAGGGAGGTTATTTATGGTGGTGGGGGGTGTGTGCAGGGGGACACTTCCAGCTCCTGACTCTTTTCGGTAAGTGAAGACCGGGCCGGAGGTGAGTTTTCTCCCTCAGCTGTGGAATCCCTTCCACCTGAGAGGGGTGTTTAAAAAGTGAAGCAAACTGCATGGGGGCGTAAGAAAAAAAAGGAAAGAAATAAATAACTAAATAAATAAGTGGCTGCTGATTTCTGTGCTGTGCTTTGAAGTCTTACAACTGGAAGCGCTCGTAAATTCTCTGGTACTAGACGTGGGACTCATAAGGGCCTCTCTTCACGGAGGGGATTGTGCAGTCCACGTGGTCTCCATTAGCACCCAGGAAGCGCCCCCTACCCGCCCCCTGGCTTCCTCCAGCCTCCTCTGAACCACCCCATATTTCACGACCAAAATCCTCAATCGCCATACTTGGCCAGTGGCCCAGAAATAGTTTTAGTGAAGTCATTGTCCCTTTCTCCCTGCTCCATCCTGTTCCTTCAGCTGTTGTGGCCACGAATATCCGGGCACATGAATGTTCAGGGGGGTTCCCTAGGTGTGATCAGCTTCTGTTGCAGGCCAGCTGTGTGACTCAGGGCCTTTGTTCAACCTCTTTGAATCTCAGGGATTGCATCTAGGTAAGGGGGATAAAGAATAATACCCAGGTGTTGGAAAGAGGAGGTAAACCAGCTTGTGGGTGGGAAATGGGCTGGTATACAGTAAGTGCTTAATGCATGCTTTTAACCTTTTTACATAGACACAAAAACTTCAACGCAGCCTGGCTTCTCTCCTCACATCCTCGCTTGCCCAAACCTTACGTGTGTTTCGTAAAGGTTTGGTATGTTTATTTACCATGGCTCCTGAACTTCTGTTTGAGTCAGAGTCAAATGGGGAACTTGTACAACATACTGCTGCCCAGGCCCCTACCTACCACTGATCCTGGTTCAGGTGGTCTGGGAACCAGAGGATGTTCCCGCAAGGTAGGCGTCACAATGCTCTGCATTTTACAGAAGTCCGTGGAATTTTGGAAAGGTTGAGCCACTTGTTTGCGGTTATCGGCTAGTTATTAGTGGAGTGGACCTGTCTGGCCTCCCAAGTGTTTGCCAAGTGCCCAGCTCAAACACCTGGGTCATAGTAAATGCTCAATAAGCACTTATGCTTCCCCTCCTCTGTTCGATGGCTCTGTCACCTGTAAGTAGCACTACAGGGGAGAAAAGAACCTTTCTAGGGAAAATTAAATTTCTCCAGTGCTGCCAACTAGGAACTCCGGAGCCCCATATTGCAGAATGAGGGGTTTTTCCTAAACATCATTGCGTCTGCACTTGAGACCCTAAGTGCAGGCAGGAAAGACCCAGTTGAGTTTCTGCTGGTCAAGCGGAGACCAGCTAATGGAGACAGGGCCGTTCCTTCCCCTCCCTGCCTGCCTTGGTCGATTCGCATTGATCCCAGTTTGGCTGAGTGAGAGCCGTCTTTCAAAGTTTATTCTCGTGTCAATTTTTATAGTTCCCCCCGCAGATCAATACCATGCAAAAACATTAAGGCAAACTTTGTGAAAGCCAATCGTTCAATATGAGTTTTATGAATGGCTCCCAGCCCCAGCTCTAAGCATCTGGAAGTAAGTAGTACCTTTAATCAGATGAGTGATAGAAGCCAGTCAATAGAGGCTGCTTTCTCAGCCCTTGGAGGAAGAGGGGCTGGACCACTGGCTCCCTGGATCAAAACCATTTGTTATCCATGGTCGGATCAGTAGTTAAGAGCTCAGCCCTAATGATAAATACGCCCATTTTAAAATATGGAACAAAGATAAGAACAGGCATTTCACAGCAAAAGGAAATCCAAAGGGCCATAAATTATAAGTAAAGATGTCCATCCTGACCAAGAATCCGGGAAGTGCCAATTATAACCAAAACGAGAATTTTTTTTTTCTTTCATATCCCTCTGCTTGGCAGAAATTGAAAAGCAAGTGCTATTTGACAACAGATAGTCTCAGATTTTGCTGCTGTCACAGGAAGTTGATTTCAACCCAAGTCGAGGAGCAATTTAAAATCGTCATATAAAGATACAGTATACAGACCCTACAAGCCAGCAATCGTGCTTCTGGATATGTAGACGCTGTGTCCCAGTAGACATACACAATGATGTTCATTGCAGTACTGTTTAGACTAGGAGGAGCACACAGAAACTTTGATGTCCATGAGGAAGAGAATGATTAAATTCGCCATCACAACATCATATAATGAAATACTGTGTAATAGCAAAACAATGGAGCTGTATGTTCCACCATGGATCAAGCCCTACCCTGATAATAAGACGTAGTGATGGGCGTGG
>NW_003852433.1:12859039-12881776 GCF_000181295.1 Otolemur garnettii
AAAAAAAAAAAAAAAAAATCCCCGGAAAATAAGCCCTAGTGTGTCTTCTTGAGAAAAAATAAATATAAGACGGTGTCTCATTTTCGGGGAAACACAGCAGTTGTTTATGAAATATATATGTGTGTGTGCAGAGAGGAGAAAATGTCTGCACATTTTAAGAAAAGAACAAGCTGTATCAAAATTGTATACTTAGTATGTATGGATAATGTCTGTTATCTTATATCCTGTATCTCTCTTCATTGCAGAAGTCAAGGGGGACTTGAGCATTATAAGGTTGATGCAGTTTTTCCTTTCTCAAAATGTGTACACATTTTTTGGCACCCTTTGTGTATATTGGTAAAATGTCTAAAAACACATAGAGCAGTGCTGTACAATGTTAGCGAATGAGCATGAGAAAAAAAGAACCATGTTTGAGAAAATAATTGCAAATATGTGGGTGGTGCTTATGTCCCATTGAGAGGGAAACAGAGGAAGAAGGCACAGCTTCTGTTCTGTGAGTGGTAATGGAGTTCTGGAAAACCATAATAACAACAACAGCAAATGGCAGGATAATGGAAGCTCCAGAATCCAGCCCTGCATGTTTTGTTCACTACCGCGTCTTCATCGCCTGGAGCAGAGCCGAGCACACAGGAGGTGCTTCATAAATATTTGTCACATGCATGGATAATCAACTTGAAAAATATGGGTTTGGGATACTTGTTACTTTTATTGGTTTGCAATATTTCACTGGGAAAAAGGGAGAGTGGAGGGAAAGAGTGAGAGGGAGCCAGGCAGGCGTGGATTCGAATCTCAGTTCTGCAAGTTAATTTGAACCTGGGCTGGGGCTATTTTTCACTAACATATTCTGGGTGCAGGATTTGGTTTTCGGAGGAATTGCAGAGGTGGGGTCGCTGAAAATTAGTGACGTAAATAGATAGCAATGACATTGTGGATTTTTGTTAGGTGGGGGCATGCACTGTTACTCACTCGCGATCCCAACCCCTGGATATATGGCACGGCACCCTGACCCTTTTAAATAGATGACACTTTGTGATCCTCTGGAAGGTGCTCATTGTCCAGCCTGCTTTTTCAAGAGTTGATTGACATCCAGTCACCAAGCTAGGGTCATTCACTGCAGCATCAAAATAATAGTTGTTTCAATTTCCTTTTATTGAACACCTACAAGTCCTGGGTTTCTGCACGCCAGCTGTGGGAAAAACAAAGCAATTTGGACATGTTTTCTGCCCTCTGGGAGCTCCGGAGCTCCAGAAAACTCTAAAACAAGGCAAAGGAGCTGGCCCTGAAAGCAGAGGTATAAATAATGTCCAGTGTAAGGACAGAGAAGGAGAAAGAATTTCCTTCTTGGGGACGAACAACTCCTAGAAGAGGTGTGATTTTGCCTGCAAATAAATAAAACATTGATCCATCTCACTGAGCCTGCTGAATGGATGTCAGCAGCCTCCAGACCTTACCAGGCTCCGGCCCCTGAGGGTCTCCCGTGGATACGCCAGGGCCCTCTGTGTGTCTCCAAAGAGTATCAGGTGTCTTCAAAATATGAAGTGTGTCATGATGGGACATTTCGCTAAGATGTTCTGAGCAGGAAATGAGCATCTCAGTAGGGACTATATATTGGGAGAAGATTCTGGGTTAAGCAAACCAAATTGAAGAACTCCGGAAATTCATGGGCAAACAAGTGATGGGGACAGAGGATATAACATAACAGCTGTGCATATCTGGATGGCGGATGTGTATGCTATACACAGGTATGTGTGTGTGCACATGTGGCTGCACATATACAGACATACCTGGGCTTGCACATGTCTGTGGCATGCTTAGATATGCATGGTTATGTGTGAGGACATGGGTGTGCCTAGGTGTGCAGGTTTCTGTGTGTCAGGGTTCATGTTGGCAGAGATATTTGCATTTTGCACTCAGTTCTGCATGCAAGGACTGTGCATTTATGTATTCCTAAATATTACACGTATGTATTTATCTATAAAACTAAGATGCACGTATGTCCGAGTATGGGTGTGTGTGAACACACACGTATGTGGAGACGCGCACGTGTGCATGTGTATATGTTTATATGTGCCAGTACAGATATATAGGAGTGTTTTACATATGCCGATACAAGCATACATATGTATTAGTCTATGTGAAAATATGTGTGCAGGTTTGTAAGGGTGTGAATGTGTAGGAATGCATACATGTCTAGAAAGGTTTGCTTGGATAAATATGTGCGTCTGTGAGCTGCCTTCCTCTGTGTTTTTATGCCATGCTCCGTTACTAGGGTAGCGTGCTTGTGTATGAGTGTGCGTTAGATGGGAGTGTGTTTGCCAGGTGTGTGTAATGTGCACCTCAAGCTGTGTTGTATGGGAATGTGTGCAAGAGTGCAAATGCACACGTAGGTGTATTATACAGGAGTGTGAGGTGGATATAAGATGTGTGTGCATTTCTGTAGAGAGAAGTGATGAGGCTGATTTTGCACAAGTTTGTGAACGTGGGTGTGTGATTTTTCCATAGCTCACAGAGTTCTAGCGCTGAGGCATACAGGGAAGTCTTCACTCTGAACCCAGAGCCACCCATGAACTAGAAAAAATAAGTTACCAGTCAGCATGTCCAAGGGCCAGCTGAGCGTGACCTCTATTTTGTGAGTAAGCCCTTCCTATGAATGAATGCGCCGCACACCTATGGAACAGAACCTCGGGGCTGGGGCGGCCAACCTTTTGGGTAGGACTGAAGGGACTTCATATGTCATTTGCCTGGATGCAGACAGGCTGTGTCCTTCCGACATCCATGTGTTGTAAGCCTATGGCGTATGGTAGGAAGTGGGGGTGGGGAAGGGAAGGATGGAACCACCGTTCAAATTCAGGCTCTGCTACTCCTGGGATATGTGACTGTGGGGAAGATTCTCTGGGCCATGCAGGCCTTACGTGAGAATAGTAGGGTGTATCTCTTTCTTGGTCCCCTGTGAGGGAAACAGAAAACATCCCCAGCACGAGGACAGCCACTTGACAAATGCAAATGACTAGAATATAGGCTTTTATTTCACCCCTTAATAACCTCTACTTGCTTACGGAGCCACTGAATTCCTTAGAGAGCGACCTCCCAATTCAGCTCTTGTAAGTTCCAGTGTAAGCTGTGTGGTCTTGATCAGGAACCATCAACTAGTGCCCATCAACTACTGAGTGGATGAACAGACTGTACATCTCCATGCCATGGAATAGCACTCAGCAATAAGGGAGCAAACGCGTGACCCAACCCTAACCCTAGGCCCTAAACACCTGCACGGATCTTGAATCCAACATGCTAAGGGGGAAAGTCAGGCACGAAAGATGCTGCACTATATGATTCCACTCATGCGACAGTCCAGACACAGAGAAACTATATTCACAGAGAGTAGATTGCTCGTTGCCTGGGGCTGGGAGGAGGAAACCTTTCGGTCGAGGGCCCGGTTTTCTCTCTCTATTGTGGTGATAGTTATGTGATGGCAAACTAAAATTCATCCAGTAAGCGGTACACTTAAAATCAGTGGTTTTGATTGTATGTGAATACCTAAATAATCTCGAAAAGAAAACAACATTAGTATAATGTGACCTGAGTGACTAGGGGCTAGTTTAGGTGGGGTGGCACTAGAAGGCCTCTCTGAGTAGGTGCCATTGGTGCCAACTCTAAAAACTAAAAAAAATCTCAATCTCCAGTTAGCACTCTCCTGTCTGGCCTGGAGCCCAGCATGGTTCCACGCTCCTTCCCTTTACCTTCCTCCTGGTCCTCAGGCAAGACTCATTTCTGGAATCTCTTCCCCGCCAGGCACTTCCTCACTTCCCGGGCCAGGGCGCTTCCAGTCCTGCTGTTCCCTGGTAAATATCTCAGTGCCATAGAGATCAATGGTGCCTCATCGATGGCGAATCAAATGTAAATCATCCGGCTTTTCCATCACTCCAGGAATCAATATTCACGGGTGAGGGCTATTAGTTCATTAGGAGGCTTTTCACGGATGACACGGGCACCAGGAGCCACACCTGAAGTCCCGCAGCTGTCCTAGGAACATGAATTGAGCCAAAGAACAGGTGCCTCTGGGGGAAGAACATTTCTCAGAGACAGAATCTCCCTCAGAACCAGTAGGAACGGCCCTCAGGGGGGCGTCCTAGCCTCTGCCTCCCTCCCTCAGCCCCGCAGCTTCATCTGTGGCATTGATGGCAAGTAGGGGTAGATTCTGAATGGGACAGTGTCTGGTGTCTGTCCTTGTGGAGCTGGGCTGACACTCAATTGCCTGTTTTTTGATTCAATAATAATTTATTGAGTGCCTACCAAGTGTCAAGAGCAACTGGCTGGTAAAAGCCTGCAACATGTGGACACCTTTTGACCTGATAACACCTTCTCTTCACTTCATGCAGAAAAAAAAAGTACATGTGACTTAGGCTGAAAGAATGCTTTTATTGCAATTTTGTTTGCAGGGGACATAAATGATCCAAATGTCCAACAACACATTACTCACATATTTGTGGTGATACTGCTGTTAGTTGTGTAAAAGTCTAGTGCACACAATTGCGTACAGTCCGTAAGATTTGGTCATGGTAATAAATGACTGTGTTACTAGTTGATGTATTTCCGATACATTCACGCACCACACAATGACATTTTAGTCAATGAGGGACCACACGTGACAGTGGTCTCATAAGATGATAATACTGCATTTTTTCCTGTACCTCTTCTATGTTTAGACCTCCAGATACTTTCAGCTGTGTCCCAATTTTACTGTACTGTAACATTTTTACAGGTTTGTAACCTAGAATCCGCAGGATATACCAGCAGTCTCCAAACTTTTGGCACCAGGGGCCAATTTCGTGGAAGACCATTTTTCCGTGGACCGGTGGGGGAGGTGGTTTGGGGATGATTCAAGTGCATTATATTTATTATGCACTTTATTTCTCTTATTATTATATTGTAGTATATAATTAAATAATTATACCACTCACCATAATGCAGAATCAGTGGGAGCGCTGAGCGAGATCGCTGGCATGCACAGTTTACAGTAGAGTTAGAATCTAATGCTGCGGCTTGTCTGGCAGGAGGGGAGCTCAGGCAGTGATGCCAGCAATGGGGAGCAGCTGGAAACGCAGACAGGCTTTGCTCTCTCCCCTGCTGCTCACTCCTGCTGTGAGGCCCAGCTCCTAAAAGGCCCTAGATTGGTCCCAGTCCTTAGCCCAGGGTTTGGGGACCGCAGGACTATACCATGTAGCCAGGGGGTGTAACAGGCTGCACCATCTAGTTTTGTGTAAATATACTCTGCAACATTCGCACAAGGATGAAATTACCTGATGACACTTTTCTCAGAATGTACCCCTATTTTTAAATTGAATGTTCAAATATTCATCCATTTGTAATGCATATTTATGAAATATGCTCATTATGCATCCACTCATTTTGTATACATATATGGAAAACACCCACACATATACTCAGATACACATACAGCATGAGACAGAGTTCATGTGCAATTTAAAATAGTTCAACGTAGTGAATTGGACACGAGCTTTATGTCCACCCTTCATCTGTGTGTGTGTATGACTATATTTTTGGGTTTGCCTGATATCAGATATACAGTATGAATAATACTGACTCCATTCTTGCTCTCATGAAGTTTATATTTTATGACATCTGTTTGATAGGGAAAGACTAGAAAAAAATACTCAACGTATTAGCAGTGGTTATTTCTGGGTGGTGCGTTCACGCATCAGTGTTCGTATACATTTTATATTATTGTCCCTATATTACATGGAATCATATCTATTTAGTTTTATTTTTATATTATACAATCAAATACGCACTGTCTCTCTGATCTCTAGTTTTTTATGTACATATAGAATGTATACATACTGGTTTTGCATGATTTCTAGCTTTTATAAATAATGAACAAGTGTTACTGATGCAAATTGAGTGAATCAAAGGTTTAAAGATAACAGATCCCCAAATATGATGAAAACAGACACAGAATACAAAGCGGACACAGGTACAAATCAACAGATTCACGCTCATGTCCACGAAGGCACAAATATGACACATTACGCACGAAGCATACCCACAGGGGCACACAGCCACGCGCCATCACAGATACAGACTTCAGCTATGTCAGGGACAGGCACTTAGTACAGAAACCACCTCCCATGTGGACACTGACATACATGACCCTGAAGCCCCTGCCTGCGAATTCCCCGGATGGTCAGAGCTGAGCTTCCTCCTCCTACTTCTCTCCTGTGGACAGAGACTTGGGATGTGGCAGGAATTCGGTGCCGGTATTCACAAAGCTCAGATTGTGTCTGCAGACTTGTAATGAGGGAATGCTGCCCACACGGCCCCACCTTGGCCGGCAGAGCACAGGCAACAGGCCTGGAAGAGGACGATTTAAGCAGAGATGTGGGGTGCTTCCAGTTGTGGGAGGGTTCTCTGGGAACGGACACCCTGCCCTCCAGCCGGCACATGCCCAGACGCTGCTAGGCCTTGGGGCAGCCTCTGTGAATCGCCTCTGCCCTCGCAGTGGGCTGGGAGGCCCATGGGGACAAACTTGCTGAGATTTCTAGAGCTTCCTATTTGCTGAAACCAGGCTGTTCCCACAAATCCCAAAATAGAGTCCCTGGCAGAGACGTGAACTCTGAAATGCGGAGACAGCTGCAAAGAAAACTAGTGGGAAGGAGCAGGCAGGAGAGCCTTCTGCTTCTGCCTCAGGCCTCAGAAGATCTCGGGGGCAGGCAGGGGCACTGAGGGGTCACCATTCTCAGAGCCTCCCCCCTTGTTTCCAAACAAAATTATGCCTAGTTTAGAAAATATAAACTTGCTCAGCGAGCTCTAGGGAAAGGCAAGACATCCTCCAATGGGGGGAGGAGAGGGAGGAAACATCTGTAATTTTTTTGCTCTCCCTGGAAGCTCTTTTCTGAGTCTAACTTAAGGTTATCATACTATAGCTATCTCTTATCATTCTCCACCTTGTCCTCTTGGCTTCTTGCTACTCCGAGGGCACTAAATTCAGTCTTAATTATCAGCTGAATTAATCAAAGCAGCTTTTCAATATATATTTGCCAAGCAGCTACTCTGGGCAAAGGCACTACGGTCGGGCACACAGAGCGGTTAGACACAGACCCAGTCTTCCAGGCAATGGCAGCTATGAAAACACCAGGTTATTAGGCAATAGGAGAAAGGAAGAGAACGAGGAGCAGAGCATTTCCCATTTTGTTGAGTGCCTACTGTGTGCCAGGCACTGACCTTACCGATTTACAAACATGATAATATAACATAACAACTCCATAACTATAGTAACACTCACATCTTTATTTTGTAGATTAGAAAACTGAGGCACAAAGCATAAAGAAAACTTGCCCAGTGTCACAGAACTAGAAAATAAAAAAAGCTGGGGCAAGGCCCATAGGAGAAGTACTGAGTCGGTTTCTAGTCATATAGGTTTGGAGGAGTGACAAGCTCTCGGTGCCTCAGTTTCCTCATCTTTATAATGGGAATAGTACTGCACATCAGGTAAGGACAGACAGATGCAATGTTTATAAAGCATTTGGTAGGGTTTTGAGATGCATGGGAAGTATTTAGTAATAATAAACATGGTGATGACTGTACCGTTAGCTACTGCTGCATAATGAACCATCCTAAGACTCAGACATTTATTATCCTTCCTGAGTCCTGGAGTCTGTTAGGTATTTCTGCTGGTCTTGACTGTGCATGCAGTATGGTTGGTCTGGTCTCAACTGGGACTCACCCACACATAATGTGGTCGGTTGCCTGGCTATTGGCAGATCTTTGGTGGCCTTGACTGTAATAACTAGCCCTCTTCCATAGAGAGGAAACAGACATCTGCCTTATGCTCCAGCTGGTCAACATAAGACACATTCTTGTGGCAGTCGAAGAGGCACAAATGGCTGAGTGGTTTTTTTATTCAACCTTGCACTCATGTTACATTTGCTACTATTCAATTGACCTAAGCAATTTATATGGCTGTGTCCAGACTCAGAGAAGAGGTCAAAGGTACAAGATCCATAGATGCAAGTGACCAAGCCACCAAACCACCACTTAGTCAGAATTTACACTCAAGGGCACCTACTGGGCATCTTACTGGTGGTGGTTATTGTTGTTATTACACGTGATTGGTCCTAAGAAGGCACCATGCAAGCACAGAGCGGACAGAACCAAAGGAAGTTTCTTGCAAAAAAAAATGACTTCATTGGGGCCTCGAGAGCCAAGCAAAGTTTGAGCTGAGGTAGGCAACGGTTAAGAGAGATAAGCACTTTAGGCAGGAAGATCAGCTTAAGCAAAAACAAGAAGGTAGGAAGGTGGTGTGGGATGGCCACCTTGTGATGCCCTGGGAGGCGGGAGGGCTGGGGCATAGAGGCAGAGAAGGTGGAGCATAGCCACGGAGGCAGAGCATGAAGGGCATTGTGGGAGACACAAATGATGAAAAAGAAGTGAGAGAAAGGGGAAGTCAGCATTCATGAAGATTAAACAGTCTGGGGAAATCAGCTCCGAGGTAGGTGAGAGGTGAGAAAGGCAAGGAGAGGCCAAAGGATGAAGCCTGGAGTCCTCTTTGAAGACTCAGTGAATAGGAGGAACATGCCATCAGGATCCCCATTTTATGGGAGAAAAACAGAGGCTCACAGGCCTCAAGAACAACCCCTCGGGCTCCCCCACCAGCATTGAATTAAGCAGTGGAACTGCAATTCATCCCGCACACCTTCCATATGCCTCAATCCCATTAATTGCGTTGCTTTTAAAGGGAGAGGCCTGGAAACACAAAGTTACAGAGTCTCGGGTGGGAAAGGCTGTATCGTGGCTCCCCTCAGGAGGGGAGAAGATGCTGCTGACTTCACCATTCTGCCCTGCTGACCTGCACAAATCTATAGGCTGTCTCTGCTTAGCAGGCCCCAAATGCTGGGCCCTCCTCCCTCGCTGAGGTTTATTGGCAAAACCTGCTCTGGGGACTGCACCTCCGCCTCCCCAGCCCCTGTCTGGGGCTCCAGCCCCTGTCCTGCAGCCTCCTCCCTGGCTCCACGTCTATTGGATTTCTTTTAAGACAGCGTGCAAGCCCAGGAGCAGGGTCTGCCTTTGAGCAACGTCCCCTAGAAGTCTGGCAAGCGCTCAGGAACAGCCTGGGTCTCAGCAAGTTCATCTCCGAGCGGTGGCTGCTCCTGCCTCTACTTGGGGTGGGAAAATGAAGCTCAGAACAGGGCCCTGGCTTTCTGACAGGGTCACAAATGACAAGAGGAACTCTGCCAGCAATTTCTGTCTGTCTGGGTTTCTGGTCTGGAAGGGATTGGCCCCTGAGCGAAGGGGCAGGGGCGAGGGAGATCCTAACACAGAAGGTACAACAGTGGGGACATCACTTGTGCACGGTATCCGGCATGCAGGAAGCAGTGAATAAGTGTTTGCTGGTTGAATGCACAGAGGAATAGAGGAAGGGAGAAAGAGAAGAAAAAAGGAGAAGGGAGAGAAGAAAGGAAGGAAAATATAAGAGAAGGAGGAACAGAGGGCGAAGGAAGAGAAATACTCTGACGTTAGGGTCAGATTCCAGCTTTCTTACCAGTAAGCACATTTGTTTGCCTCCAGAGTCTGAGGATTACTTTCGGAATCTGAAAAATGGGGTTAAGAAAACGTAGAGCCCTTAAAGATTTAAGGAGTAAATAAACAGGAGAGCCTTGAAAATAACAAGTCATCATATACTAGTCAAGTATTGACTCTAGATCCAGGCTGTCGTGGGTTGAAGCTTGGTCTGCCATATGTTAGCTGTGTGACTGTGAGCAAGATGAATAATCTCTCTGTGCCTCAGTTTTTTGTCTGTAAAGTGGGATAATGAACATGCCTACATCATGGGGTTGTTGTGAAGATTTGTTAGATTGTGTTTAGAATAGATGCTGGGACAGAGTCAGGGTTTAATAAACGTTAGCTTTGACTATGATCAGAGAGAGGCAGTAATTTGTCCAAAGCCACACAGCTAGTAACTGGTAGAAGCAAGCCAAGTCTGTTTGATCCCAAGGCTAAACTTTCAAGCACAAGTGAGGTCCCTGAGAAGGAGCAGAGGCTGTGTGTAGGTAGACCAGAAAGAAATTCTGCAGGGGGCTTGGTTGCCTGGCCTTACACACTCTGTGGGATTCCCTTTCTCTTGGCTTTTCTCTGCATGTCAGGGTGACAGAGACCAGCCTAGGCCTGGCATGCCTGGGGACTGACCCAGCCTTGCCCAGAACACTCCTCTGATGCTGGAGGCAGAGAGCCAGAGAATGGGCTGGCCACGGGCTGGCCAGCTAATAATAATGCCAGGGCTACGCTCTTTACAACAATACCTCATTTAATCATGCTTCATCCCAGTGAGGGCTTTCTTAGTGGGTTCCTTTTCATAGACAAGGAAACTGAGGCTTGGAGAGGTCAAAGTTGTCCCAACTTCCCTAGTTTTAAGAGGCAGAACCAAGATTCAAAGCCAATGCTGTTGAATTCCAAAGTCTGATTGTTACTCTCCAGCCTACAAAGCCTGACTTGATTGGCTGCTCTGAACAATTTTCCTTCTGGTTTTGTGAAGTCGGTCCAATACCAAGGACCAAGTAAAAGGCAAGTGGTCACTCGGCACAGACATTGAAAGAGTGCCGAGGCCATCTGGCCCTGTCTCACTTTAGCCCCTACCTGTGCCGAGCTTGATATAACAAATGCAAATCAATGCATACCACATGCAGATTTGTCTGTCCAGTTTCTGAACTCCAACGGGGCTCTCCAGGAAACTCTACACCAGCCCGTGTTTCCCAAATGGTAGGTATTTAAATAGTACTTATCAATTCATAAGATCTGCGTTATGTACAAATATTTCTTCTTTAAACCAAATTTAGTTTCCTTTACCAGAATAAATTCACCCCAAAAGAAGAAAACAGAAATCTCTACCATAAATAGAAAACCGTTACCACTTACCACAAATAGAAATGAAACTGACCAATAAATGTAATGAAAACTCCAAAATGCTAACCCTGAATCTGAGCAGGATGTTTCTCCCTCTCTCTGATCCTCTCTCTATCTCTTTCTTTCTCTCCATTTTTGGAAAAGGAGAAAGTAAGTGTTGATTACCACAAATATAGCCATTTAAACAAAATATTATGCTACAGATCTTTTGGCATGGCCAACCTATGGTTCTTTCTGGAGGCATGGGGCAAATAGCTTCCTCACGCATTTAGGTGTTGGCAGAATTCAGTCTCACGTGGTTGAAGGACAAAGGTCTCTATACTCTTGCTGGTTGTCACCTGGGGTCCACTCTTACCTCCAGCAGGTCTCTGGTCCCTGCACGTACTACACACACACACACACACACACACACGTCTCAGGACCAACACAGTTGTTTAATCCTTGTCACACTTTTTGTTTCTCTGAAGCTGGAACAGGTTCTCTGATTTTAAGGACTCATGTGATTAGACTAGTTTCACATGTATAATCCGAGATACGAGATAATTTCTTTGTTTTTTTTTTGTTTGTTTGTTTGTTTTTTTGAGACAGTGCCTCAAGCTATCGCCCTGGGTAGAGTGCTGTGGCATCACAGCTCACAGCAACCTCCAACTCCTGGGCTCAAGCGAGTCTCCTGCCTCCACCTCCCAAGTAGCTGGGATTACAGGCACCTGCCACAATGCCCGGCTATGTTTGGGTTGCAGCCGTCATTGTTGTTTGGTGGGCCCGGGCAGGATTGGAACCCGCCACCTTAGGTCTCTTTTGTCGTGTTAGGTAACATCTTCGGGGCAGTGGGCATCTTTCGGGCCATTAGTCTGGCTAATGCAGCACATTAGCACCAAATTAAGATAATTTCATTGGTAGAATCAGAAAGGAAGAGAATGCAAAGGGGAAGGGAGATGAAGGGAAAGAGGAAGAGGGGAAACAAAGAAGGAAGCCATCTGTTCCCTGAGAGACTCTACACAGTTTTAAAGTCCTTTCTGTGAACCGAACCACCTAAAAGAATTTTTAGACAATGCCTCACCCGCTTATAAGTCTTGCTCTGGCCCTATCACAGCCGATAACCTTTAAAATTCTTGGTGGAAGTCCTTTAGTCCCTTACCCTGGTCTCCCAGTCTAGGTCTGGACAGGTGTCCTGAACATTGAGCTTCCATCTGAAACAGGAAATTAGTCATGAAATGTCTCAGAAAGACTCCCCAAGAATGTTTTTCTGAAGAGCCATGTCTTTTCTTTGGGCTGCCTAAACAGCCCCCAAAGTGCTCCAGGCCCAGAGTTGGCTCCTTTAAGGTTCACTTCCTGTCTGATAGCAAGAGTCCCCCCCCCCCAGCAGCCTGCACTCGCAACGTGCCATTTAGCCATGATCCATGAAGGCATTAACAACAGGCCTGGGGAAGACCAGCCGTGTGCGGAAGGCGTTGGGTGGCTGGCTTCTTTCTCTAACAGGCCTGGTCTCTCGCCCTTTGCTAATTACTTTGATCCTTTGCACTTTGTAAAAAAGCCCCACAACACCAATTGGTCCCCTCTGGCTTTAACCTTGCAACCCAGTTGGCCCTTGTAAAAAGTGGGGGGTGGGTACCAGAGGGGGGCCAGAAGAGCCCACATACAGGCACACACACGTACCCAGATCTGCACTTACTGCCCCAGGTCTGTTGCTTTAATGATTCCCTCCCAGGACTCTCACAAAAAGGGACAATTAAAACCCTTTTTACAAGATGGCAGGGTTGCTGTGTGCAAGAGCGACTTCATCAACAGCCAGGTTTTTTTCGTGAGTTCCTTTGCCTTTTAACGTACTTTCCTTCCAGATCCCACTTTCTGCAACTAGCTGGCTCCTTTTCGCTTGTTCCTGCTTCCCACAACTCTGGATATTTTCTTTCCCCACTCCCCGTCCCAAGCCCAGCCCCTACCCTTGACAAATCCTCACTTCCATCTGCTCCTGCTCCTTCCCCCATCCCATGAAGCTACAGAGGAAGCAAAGTGAATTTGCCATCTGGGGAGGGAGAGTACTTGTTAGCAGTAGCTCGTAAAGTGGGAAGCTTGAAGGAAGCCTGTTGAATGAGATGAGCTTTGGGCAGTCAGAAGTAAGGTTTTATTCTCTTGGCAAAATAAACATAGATACTCCAAAAACCCCATGCTTGTGTTTTCAAGAGTAGTTTTCCACCTCAGCCTGACTGACATACACAATTGTACCAGAATCATCTGTGATGTTTGTTGCAAGTTATGTTTCATGTATGATAAAGTCCCAACATTGCTGTTTACTTACTTTTTAAAAAATATAATTTACTTGGACAACTTCTAGAGGTAAGGAACTGTTACCTGCTCTCCCTATGATAGAGTATATGGAAGTCAACTTTTGCTGCATGACCCTATTTATTAGCTCACCATTCTTTGAGTCGGCAGGAGCTGAGTTCAGCTGGATGGTTCTTCTGCTCTCAGTTGGACTCACTAATGAATGCGTGGTCAGCCATGGTGTTGGCAGGGGAAGCTTTGGCTGGGATTTCTTGCCAGTCTTTCACTTACATGATCTTTCACCTTCCATCAGGCTAGCTCTAGCTTACTCTCAAGATGGTGGTAGAGTTCCAAGAGAAAGTGCAAGTGAGTAAAAGCTCTTGCGTGTTCCCTCTGTCACTTTTGCTCCATTCTATTGTCTAAACTAAAGCTTAAATGCAGGACTTCTCAGAGCCTTCCATCACCAAGATCTATGGTGAGCCTTCAAGAGTGGGAACTACATAGGCAGCCCAGGCCATTTCCAAATTCCCAAATATATTGCCCTCTTTAGAGGAACCTGTCCTGTGATTCATGTGCTGTGAAAAGTATCTTGGGTACATAACTTATGCTAATTTGCATCCGATGAGTCTTTATGTGTGAAAGATACAAGGAGACTCAAGAGGAAGTTCCTTCTTACCCGAACAACTTCCAGAGGTAAGGAATTGTTACCTGATATGTTAGTAGGAGTTGGAATGATTTCATTATCATGTGGATTTCCTCCTGAGATGTTTTTGCTGGGAGGAGAGCTGGGCAAAGGAGTTAATCAAATTGTTGATAAAGTGATCACCAAGACAAATGCATCAGGATATTTCCTTCCAGTCATTTTTCTTCATCTGCATTTATTTTCTTTATGTAGTTGAGTTCACCCAAGTTTCTGCCTGTTTTTCATTTTACATTATATTAGAAGCATTTTTTTAAAGGTCAGTTTAGCAACAGTTCAATATTTGTCATATAAAGGTAATATTTTGCCTAACAACAGCTTATCCCACTATGTTAGATTTTTTTTTTCCCCAAATATTAGTATTTGGAATCAGAGATTCTGTATGAGGAGAGAGTTCAGTTTCTTCTTGGTTTTCTTTGGTTGTATTGTTTTGTTTGTGAGCACAAAGCCTCAAAGACTTTGGGTTCTTTATTTTTCTTGTTTGCTTACACAGCACACATGATTAGAGGGGCAGTAAGATCAGACCAAGTTTTCAACATTTCCATTGCTGGGGTCCCAGTTGGCGGGAGGAAGAGGAAGATTCTTTTGTGTTTTCAGATAAAATGCACTTGTGGTCTTGCCAAACTGCATGCAGGATTTGGGGTTGGCTTCTGAGGCCTCTCTCACAGCTGTTAAATCCTCCCCAAACCACAGGCCAAATGATTGTGTTTGGGGACTCTGAGTCATTTGTCTCTCTCCTATTTCTTACTTGCCTTGAATCCAGAAATCACAGAAGAAAGCCTATTATTAGAAAATAGGTATTTTGGTTTTTGAGAGTTGAAAGAGCTCAGGAGGAAAGTAAAACACCCCCGAAGCCCAAAACATAGCTGGTGTTGAATGTAAGTTGTGTACAAGTTACTTTCCCTCCACTCCCGGACTGGATTAGACTTTTTCCACAGTTCCTAAAGAGCACGCTCTGGAGTAGTTTCAAGTCCAAGAAAGTTATATCCTAGGGGATATATAATGAGCATCACAGTTTCTCTTAGGCTTGCACCAGGTATAGGCTGTTCTTGGCACTCTCCTAGATTTCCCCAGGTTCTTAGACGACTCTAGGGTTGGACATCCATAGTGTGTGTGTTCTGAGCCTCAGTTTCCTCATCTGGAAAGTGGAGAGGCATCATATGTAAGTCGAGTGGATAGCAGATGTATGTACCATGCACTATTCTAAATGCTTTGTACTTAAAATTCATCCAATTCTCATACAGCTCTCTGAAATAAGTCTTATTGTTTGCTCCCTGTTTAACAGATGAGAAAAACTAAAGTCAGAGAAATTGTAACAAGTACCATGCACAATCCCTGTCACCCAGTGGGCATCCAATATATCCAGTGATCACTAAGACCCCCTGCCAGGCCGTTTGTGAGGTATTTTCATTGATTGTTGTTTAACTATTGGACTTCTCCCATAAATGATAAACTCTGTGAAGACAGGGGCTGTGCCCAGTCCTCCTCTCCTTATAGCCCTAGCACTGGTCCAGGTCCTGGCCAACAGTGGATGCTCCACAAATGTCCATTGACTAAAGACATGAATAAGTGAACAAATTCCAAATTGGTAGTAAGTTAGTTTCCTGCTCGCACTGCCAGCAGCCTAGTCAAAGCTACAATTCCTCACCTGGTCAGGTTTTTAGGGATTTCTCAGGAAAAGAACAAACAAACAAAAGAAAGTGCTAAGTACTGCAGCAAAACAAAGGTAGAGGGTTGGTTAGTAGGATAAAGATCCCTCTCAGATCTGGCAGCGCAAAAGATATTCCTCCCCAAATTGCCTAAACAAGGCCTCCTGTCACTCTCTCTATTCCCCTTGCTTTTGAAAGGCTGGAAATTAGATACAATCCCTGTCCCCCATAAATAATAACAAGTTGGATCAAACATCTGAGTTCATGAAGGGAGCCCAGACTCATGAAAATATTTATAAAACTGAAGAGATAATTGCATGTAAGAATAAGCAGCATCTTTCGAGGACATTGCAGAAAACACAATTGCTCACTTTGTACCAATAAACACTAGACCCAAGACACAATAGGCAAGGAGTTCATTTGTCCCATGTACTAGTACTATGTATTTGTACTAGTCCTATGGCAGCATATGCAGAAAGCAACTCTTAACTTGAAAAACACCAATAGAAGTGGGTGGCAACACAGATCGAATCTTTGGAATAAACGTTTTTGCCAAAAAAAAAAAAAGATTCTTCTTGTCCTACAATAACAAGTTATTTAAATGACACAACACACAGGCTAATAAAATATATTTATTGTTTGTCTTTATACATATTGGGATTGTTGTCTTCTCAATGTTGGTGATCACAGAACAGCATCCTCAAACCTGTACTCGTCCCACTATAGGCTTTGGCCCAAGAAATACCATTTATTTCTGAACTCTCTCAAGTTGGGACACCAAAGTTTATATCTAAAATTCAGCAGTCTTCTCCAATTGCTAAATATATATCCAGAAATTATGTAAAATCTTTACATATAAATACTGGAGAGCTAAGACACACAAAAATAAAAATGTTCCAGCAAAAGAAAACTAACAAGAAGAACAGCATAATAGGGTTGAGTACATTGGATACTCTTTCTTGCATTCTTGAGATACTTTGCTAAGAAGAATATGTTCCAGCTCCATCCATGTAACATTAAGGAGGTAAAGTCTCTGTCTTTCTTTATGGCTGCATAGTATTCCATGGTGTACATATGCCACAATTTATTGATCCGTTCATGGGTCAACAGGCACTTGGGCTTCTTCCATGACTTAGCAATTATGAATTAGGCTGCAATGAACATTCTGGTACAAATATCTTTATTGTAGTGTGATTTTTGGTCTTCTCAGTATATACTTAGCAGAGGAATTATGGAATCAAATGGCAGGTCTATTTTTAGTTCTGTAAGTGTTCTCCAGATGACTTTCCAGAAGGGATGTATTAGTTTGCATTCCCACCAGCAGTGGGAAGTGTTCCCTTTTCTCCACAACCACTCCCCATCTGTGATTTTGGGATTTTGTGATATGGGCTAATCTTACTGGCATTAGATGATATCTCAAAGTAGTTTTGATTTGATTTGCATTTCTCTATAACCCAATCTTAGCCCAAGAATACGGGGAAGAGGGAAAGGGAGGGGAGGGGAGGGGGGAGGAGTGGAAGAAGGGTGACTGGTGGGATCACACCTATGATTTATCCTATAAGGGTGCAAGTGAATCTTTCTAAATATAGAATATAAATGTCTTAACACAACAACTAAGAAAATGACATGGAGGCTATGTTAACCGGTTGGACAAAAGTATTTCAAGTTGTATATAGAAACAACACAAGGTACCCCATGAGAGTATCGATGAACACAGCTATGATTTAATAAAAATAAAAATAAAGAAAAGAACAACAGCAAAACCTTCATTCTTTTACCATTCGTGTCTCAAGGAAAAGTGGTAAGACAATCTACTCTGTTGATTTTTCAAAACATCAGGGAGTCAATGTGCTTTATTGCGTTTTACCTTTCACAGCAAATCTATCCCATGAGAGTGTCGCTACAGTCCTGTGTCTAAATATTTGACCTCCCTGGGGACCACCTTTGTTCATCCTGCCATTGCTTCTCTCTGTGACGTGTGGGCTTTCCCCAGATGTCTGATACTACTTCTTGGTTTCCTACTTGAGAATAAAGCTAAGAGACTAGATGACAAAACCAAAACAAAACGAAAACAGATTGAATCCTCAATTCAGCAAACATCGAGTGAGCGCCAACTAAATACACACACACATATATATGTATATTTATGACATATCTATAGATATGACAAGGGCTGCATGACGTGCTGAGGTCACGACAGTACACAAGGTATGCACTCTTCTTTGCTCTTGGAAGGCCTATATCAGATGGTGAAATCTAGAAGAAACTGGGATTCAAACAGCCCTACAGACAATCCAGGAGAGTACAGATTACCGTAGTCAATGAGAAAGCGGATGACCAGGTTCAAAGCTAAAGAGAAAGCACAGGGGATGAGTTTGAGAGCAGTCGGTTATTCATTCAACAAAAACATGAGCTGCATCTTAGCCATATTGTGAAATGGGGAAAGTCTGTCCTGTGGGTTACCTACATCTGCTTTCAGTACATTTTTATTGCCTGCCGATTGCCCTCCCTGTCACCTCACCAACTTCTCAATCCCCTCCTGCCCCATCTCCCCTTACCCCACAATTTAAAAGTTGACTCTCATCGACTTGGTAATGTAAATAGGAATCTAAATAGGAAGGGACAGAAGCTAACTTCATGCACCAGGGTGTAAGTGATCAAATATAGCTTGATGCACTCCGCATAATTAGTAGACAGACCTAAGCCAGCGTTTGCACTTAATTTTGTGCTCATTTCTCCTAGGGAAACAAATCTTTGATTATAGAATTTCCAGACTAGAAGTTTTGTGGTGGAAAGACACAGGAGATGCAACCTTTCACAGCTACGGACTTTGGGGGAAGGTGTTTGTTCCAGAGTCAACATTTTCAGCAAACACTTTATTAAGCTGCAAATACATGCCAGGTGCTTGAGTAATTGCCATTGGCTTATTCCTCACAGAAGCCTCGGAACTGAGCCTTTAGAAGGCAGGCAGGCTTTGTAGAATGGTGAGAAGCGGTAAGCAAAAGCTATAGCGTTTGCGCAGGAGTGAGGTCCCCAGGGTCAAAGGCTTACGGGGTGGGCAGCTGGGGCTGTGTGGGAAGAAAGGGAAGAATATAGTAGCAAAGCATGAAAATAAGAGCCAGACAGTGGAAAATGGCAATTATAATGGCTGCTATGTGTAAAACGCTAAGCTGGGGGGCAGGTTCTTCATTCCACGTTGACATACGTGTACAACATGTCCATGAACCCTGACAGCAGACACTGAGATGTAGGGCCAATTTTCATCATCATGCCTGTTGGACAGTGGAAGAAACAAGGGAGCTCTGGGACATAAATGACCTGACCCAGGCGGCACAGTCAATGAATAGCACCACCAGATCTCAGCCTCCTACGTCTAGAAGCCAGTCCGTGAGCCCACGTGGTCTGGCACGATGTGGCCGGCACGATGTGGCCCGGGCACTGTTCTGGCTTTATTCTGTAGATTAAACAGGAACCTCCCTGAACAGTATTGAAAAGGTAATAGGTATGCTCAGGTCAGTCTTCTGACATGAGAGGAAGTCTCAGAGTGAGGTCAGAGCAAGACCTCACCCTTAAAAGTAAAGCGAGAAAGATCAATTCCGTGCTTATAAAATATTAGTATAGAATCATCCCCCCCCATGAACCTCTTTACGAATGGTGCCACGTGGGAAGCCAGAAGAAGGTGAAGATCTCGGTGAAAGTCTCTTACGGCAGTGGTCCCCAACCTTTTTTGGCACCAGGGACTGATGCCAAAGACAATGAAGACATGTCTTCATGGAAAACCACCCGTCCAGAGTTGGGGGAGGGAGGGGTCATTAGGAGCACACAACCTAAATCTCTCTGGTGCATAATCTATGGTAGGGTTTCTTCTCCTATGAGAATCTAATGTCCCAGTCTGGTACACGTCTGTAGCCCCCAGGGGTTGGGGACTGCAGTCTTAGAGCACCTTAGCAAGACCTAATTCCACATTGGGCCCACTGGCGATCTGCCTTCTCCCTCACCAAGAGCCAGATTAGGAGTGTTTGTTTATTTGTTTTTACTCACTGCAATTCAAACAGCAGGAAGACAAGGGTGGGGGGCCCAAGCCGGCAGATCTTTCACCCAATATTGTCACAAGCATAACACTCGGTTCCTCACAAACTAGTGTTGCAGGTAAGTCCCTGCATCCTCAGTCTAAGTGGAAGTTTAGCAGCCTGTACAACTTCATATTGGAACATGGTTAAACACGCAAAGCTTAGTTTCTTTCCAAGCGTTAGTGTAAGGCAGTGAATATCTTTCAATGCCTTTAATTCCTCACAATGACATCATCCTCTTTCTCAAAGTAGGCTCAGGCCCTGAGTTGGAAAGTGACTCCCAGAGAAACCTAGATGGATTTGGGTAATATTCAAGCTGTTCTCTTGGCCCCCAACTCCGAGGCAGACCAATAATCAGAGAGGGCAGATAATCTCTGGTATTGTCAGAGATTCTGATCTCTTGACTGAGATGAAAAGACTGGCCTCCATTTCCCTGGCTCAGTGGTCAGTAAGAATGCATCTCATCTTGCAGGAGCCAGGGGAGCCCCAGGCCTTGGCCAAACTCCAATATACTGTGTCCTCACTAAGTAGGCCCCAGATGGTATCGCAGAATCCCAATAGAATGTCAGAGGCCCTTTGAAATCAAATTGCACTCATTTTTACTGCTTGAGACCCCAGAAACTCAGCAAAGTTAAAGAACAAACTACCAGGCCAAAGAATCATTTATTCTGTTAACATATATTTGGGGGGAGTAGCCAGGGGACTCCAGGCCCTGATGGACAGCGGCTATGAGGTAGTGGACAAGCTGATCTGCCACGTGGGGCCCACCAGCTGGTAGGAAAGACAGACACTAACCCAGCTAGTACACGCAGTGAACTAGATCAGTATGAGAGCGCACAGGGCTGCACGGCAGGCGGAGGTCATCGGGGTCAGGAGGCCCTGTGTAAGGTGTGGGTGGGGACCCCACGGGTGGATTTCCTGATGGAGGGAAGCATGAACGGGAACATGAGGAGAGGAAGCCAGGTGACAAGCTAAAGGAAAAGGTCAAGGGAGTGGCCTGTGCAAAGATCTGGAAACAGGAGGGCGCACACTGTGTGAGAAACCACAAAGCCCTGCGCAGGGAGAGGGGAGAAGCTGACAGACGCAGTCAGGGAAAAGCAGCAGCAGCCGGCCCAGCCCTGAAGTCCAGGGCTCCTGGCTCCAACAGGGAGCACGATTAATGGCAGAGGGGGAAAACGCCAGTGCAGACCCTGCCCTCGCACTGGGGTGGAAAATCTTGCCTTCAGGTCTCACCCCTTCCTTTATCCTGACCCCTCCTGTGTCCCCTGTTTTCCCCTGGGGTGATCATATTCTCTCAGGATCTCCCCTCTGCCAGTCTGGAAAGCTGAATTTAGAATCCTGAAAAGCTGGCAATGCAGGGACAAAAAAGCTAAGTCGCAGGAGGTGGACGGAATGAGAACACCTTACGGAGCCCCGCGATAACCTGGAACGACCCACCTTTCAGAGTCGACTTTCAGAGACGCAACTTTGGTTAGAAAGAAAGAGCGCAACAGGAGACTCTCATAGCTACTGCTTCTGTTTGTTTGTTTTTAAATCAGGGTCTGCTCCAGGGCAGGAGATATTTATTAACAGCTGTTTATTAACAGTTCCCTAACACCTACTGAGTCCCTTCTGTCTGCTAGGTCTGCGGAGCCAGTTGGACATCGTCCCGTTTTACAGATAGCCGAGCAGACAGGATGTGAATTTGGGGATTCAGATTCTCCTAAAGTTGCTTTCCTCTGGAAACCTCACTGCTCAGCATGTGTGCAAAAGAGGCAACCTGCACAGCTAAACCACCTGGCCTCTTTGGGGGAGCCAGGGGCCATTTCACATGCATTGGGGTTATGAACGTTTCACATACTGGGATAGTGATTTTCAACCAGTGTGCCATGAAAATTTTTAAAGATCATTAATTAAATTATTTTCAAAAGAAGTTCAAAGCACCGTAAGTATATCCTCTTTTTTTTTTTCGATCAACATAATTTTAAGTGTGTTAGAAGTATAGTCAAGTGCACCATGAGATAAAAACAGTTGAAAAACACAGGTCTAGGAGGAGGTTGGGGAAAGTTGAGCAATTTCCCACCACTTCCATTTTGATGATCTTGGTCCAATCCATGACCTTGCTCACCTAAAAAGCTTTCCGACTGGCGTCCCTACTGCCGCCTTTGCTCCTCTGCAGTTTTTTCTCTGTATGGTACACAGGGTGAGCCTGTTAGAATGTAAAGTCAGGTCACATCACCTCTGTCTTTAGACTCTCCACTGAGTCAGACTCGTGAAGAATAAAGGCCGTGTGATCTGCCCCCTCTCCGACCTGTGAGCTCCTGACCTCATCCTCTCACTCATCTGCCTCATCGTCACTGGCATTAGGAACACACCAACTACATTTGCACCCCAGGGCCCTTGCACCAGCTATTCTGTATGGCGGGAACACCTTACCATCTCCAGTTCCTCTGGGATTGTCCTGCTTTTCTCCATGTCATTCATTACATCATAACAACCTATGCAATACACTCACTTTTGTTTATTCTCTCTCTCCTTAAACTGAACAAGGACAGCCATTTTTATCTACTTTTTCCCTACTAGGGTTATTTCCAGCACCTAGAGGAATTGTTTGGGAAAAAATAGGCTCTCTGTAAATATCTGTTAAGTAAATGAATGAATGGTAAGACTGAGAAGGTGTGTTATAAGGATATTAACGAGCACACAGTGTTGCAAGGAAGTATCCAGTTATTATTCTGAGGCTGCTGAGTATTCTTGAGCCTACTGGGAAACTCCCCTTAGGCCTGAGCAGGAGAAGGCCACAGGGAAGAGGTACCCTAAGTTGTTGCTACTCCACAAAGCAGCAGTGACTATACTTTGGAGAAACTGTGGCTTTCTGGGCATGATTTCTAATCACCTTGGAGATCAACATATTGTCACATTGGTATCAGTGCACCTTGCTGTGTGACAGGGTTAAGACTAGACTGAGGTGAGGGAGGCACTCACCTTGGGGGTGAAATTGAAGGGAATGTCAAAAAAACTCCATAATAGAGGTAAAGACAGTAGAACTTCTGTAAGTTGACCACCCAAGGGATTATAACAAACTGGTCAACCCACAGAGGTGGTCAACGTAAGGAACTAGGCCTACTGTGCTGATATGTACATGTGGTGCACGTCTGGTCTA
>NW_003852433.1:12881897-12913632 GCF_000181295.1 Otolemur garnettii
CCAGCCCTGGGTTGGATACCTCAGTCTTACTAGCCTCACTCTGATCCTGGCCCTAGTTTCCAAAACACTTTATTTACAAAATCAAGTGGGCAGTTTTCAGGGCATAGTTTGCCAGTCTGATATAATATGGTGTTAAAATGCTATTTATCTTGATGGCTGAGGTGTTGGGTGCTCCTTCAATTTTTGGTCTAAGGCAAGTGCTTTGCCCTCCCCATGGCAGTCTGGGTCCCATTGCACAAGCTCAGGGAAGATGACTTCATCACCTAAAGCAGGTGTCTTCCCTTGTAATAAGTGTGACAATGACGGTTCCCACCCACAGGGCTGTAGTGAGGATTATGCGTATAAAGTTCATTTTGCGTAGCTACTAGCATTTGATAAATGATGATTATGGTGTAGTTGATGTTACTTTTATAAGCATTCTCTCCAACTAGAACTAATTCTGGGCTTTCAGGGGACTTTACAGGATGTGGCATTCTCTATGTGGCTATTTTCTCACATAAAAACAAGTCTCATTTTGGTCCTGGGCCAGTTGGGGCTGCCTGAGAATAACCAAGGCCAGAACCAGGTGCCTCATGGGCTCCCAGAGTTCAAAACCTCATCATGGGGTGGCCCAGACTCTTACTATGAATTTGAACTTGTCCTGCACAACTGAAGTGTTTCACGACCCAGGCACGCAGCATTGTAAAAAGGAGCAATTAAACCTATAAAACCAGGGTTTACAGGGGAATTTATAGTGTCAGAGACCTTTTATAGCTTTTTTAGATGAGTTTAAATAGAGGAAAAAAGAACAGGGGGAAGAAAAGAGGGGGGTTGAAACTTGAGGAGACTTAAAAGTTCAGAAAGAAGCTTTTAGGAAGCAGAGAGGGGTCATGATCAGAGGCACAATTTCCCCGTCTTGCTGTCTCTCGCAAACTGAAGCAAGAAAAATCAAGAATGATTGCTGTCCCTAACCATTCCTCTTTTTCCCCTTCTTGGCTGCCTGAGAAGACCAGAGGAGATTGGAAAGGTCTTAGACGAGATGCTGAAGAAGGAACACAGACTTTAGGGGAAACTAGCAGATCCCTTGGTGAGTTCTCTTCTCTAGGCCTCAGGAATAAGCAGCCTTCCTGTGTCAGGTCCAGGGAAGAAGGACTAATCTTCAGTGAGAAGGGTCTTCACAAGCCATAAAGTGACTCTGGGCCTTATGGTATGGACCTCATGGAGAATGTGAGCAAATGCGTGGTCCCTAAGAAAGTGGCGGAGAACCAGTGATCCACCTGGTCACCCTCTTCATCCTTCCCTTCCCTCTAGACGCTGTGATCTTCTTCCTCTTTGCTGAAGGATCAGCGTCCTTCCTGCCTCTCAACACTGGTTCATGCTGTTCTTTCTACCAATGACGCCCTTCCACCCCACCCTCAAACGCATCTCTTTGAGATACTGAGTAACACAAGCAGGATTCATAATTACAGACGCAGTGTGCTCTTACTATGCAGAGGAAAAGAATACACACATGCAGAAGATTATGATATTCGTAAATATACAAAGTGTTTGAGAAAGGATAGACAAGAAACTTTTAGCAACATTTGACTCCAGGGAGGACAACAGGGTGCATGAGAGGAACACCCTGTCTCCCCGTCTCCCCTTCTGTAAATTTTAACTTTTGTTCTATGTGCATAAACAACCTATTAAAACCCATTTTCAATTTCATTTTTAAAGATATTTGAATTTCCTGAATGCAGTATGTATTATGGTTTTGCAAGACGTTATAGGGAAACTGGGGGAAGGGTACATAGGATCTCCCTTATTACTTCTTACAAGTACACATGACTCTTGTTAAAAGAACAAAACCATAGATGAATTAAATTTAACAGCATTAAATTGAGTAAAAATACCATTCATGAATCTGGCAGCCCTGAGAACCAGAAGAGGTTCAGAGAGCTTCCCTCCACAACATGAGCAGGGAGCATTTATGGACACACTGAGATAGAGAAGCAGTTTAACCAGTTACAACCCCACGTTGCCTTACCTTGGACATGGTCTGAACAACTGGCTGCCTAAGACTGGCTGTGACTCAGCTAATTGCTACAAAAATATACAGTATATGCTCCTAATTAGGCTTTCACTTTGTTTACATACTAACTTAAATTGTACTTCATTACATCGGTTCTCAAGGTACAAGGGGCAGCCTCAGGCCAAATTCAGTTTTAACACTCTTTTGTTATCTCAAAATCAAAAGTTTAATTATGAAAAGTCAACTCACTGCCTCAAGACAACCATCACCATCCCCTGCTGACAGGTGTGATAACTGTTTAAGCCTCACATCAGTTCTAATTGTTGGTAGGCTGTTCTGATTGTTACACATTTTGCGTGGATGTATCTAGGAATGTATACATTTATACCATATTTGATGATACCTACCTCAATTTCACTTGTCTAAAACTTAATTACATAATTGAAAAGGTTTTCCATTTCTGTCTTTCCCACTAGAATACAAACTCCATAAGGATAGGAAGCCAGATAGTCACGGATCCCCACGCCCACCTCCCCTTGTCTAGCCTAAGCCTGGTGGATAGTCAGATAGAAGACTTCAGTATATGTTTGTTGAATAAATAAGTGAAACATTACCTGGGAGAAACGATTTAAGCTCAAGTAAGCAGCTTTCCTTTATGCATCTAGGATACAGTAATCAAGACTAAAAGAGAAACGATTGGATTGTTCTGCCCATGTACTTTGCAGCACTCCTATTGGTCTGATTTGACATTCTTCAGTATAAAGCCTTTCCATTGGTCCAGTTTGCCACCATTCAGTATTTGTGTGTTTCAGCAACAGAAATAAGGGCTTTATTTTGCCAGAATCCATAAAAAGTAGATACATGATAGGAAGTAAAGGTCATGGTTAAGTACAGGCACCTGGGTTGGTTCCTCCTCTACTGCTGACTAGGCCAGTAACTGAATTTATTTGTGCCAACATCTGTAAAATGAGGCTAATAACAGTACTAGTCTCATGGAGCGTTTGTGAGCACTAACTGAATTAACACATCACAAGTTTAGGACAGTCCCAGACATACATTAAGCTCTTCACAAGGTTAGCTAAAAGCACTTTTCAGATTTGAAGAGCTGTCAGGGCATGGTTGATTTTCTTCCCAAAGCTGATCTAACTCAGTTTAAAATTTTGGTTCTGCCACAAAAGTCAAATTCAGTTCCCTTGGTGAGGGGCTGAATCTACTATTTCCTGTCCTGATTACAGGCTTGTTTCGGCTGATGTAACCCTTGTTTTCCATTAAATGTACTCAAGAATGTCTGGGTTGATTATTTCTTTGGCTAGGCCCCTAAAAAGTTATTGAATATTTATAGAGTTCCAGGAATTCTATTAAATGCTTAAATACATTATTTTATTTCATCATATTTAATTGTAGTCCTGATTCTGAAATAATAAATTTTTAAAATTTATCAAGCAGTAGGTATTATCTTAGCTCATTTAATTTTTGAAAGGGCCCTATAAAGTAGATGCTATTATTATGTATTAGATTAAGTAATTTTCTCAAGATGACAAAACTAGAAACTAATACAAGTATGTTTTGAACTTATATCTGACTAATAATCTAATCTTCAGAGATTTCATCTCCATGCTCCCTATTCTAAAATAATGACAAATTTAAATAATTATTGTGCACAATGGCAATCTATAAACTTCATATCCAAAGGTCTCTATGCTTTTCAGGAGGAGGGAAATTTATTCACAAGTCAGCCAGATTATATCCCAAACTATGTGCACTCGTGTGTTTGTATGTTCTTTTCCTCACCCATTAGGTATTTCCCTAGTTGTCTTTTAATTAAAGACGAACATGAACTGCTGGGACTCAAAGATGCATTCATGTTTTAAGTAAACTCCTGAAAAAGTACTGTGCATCGGTTGAGTTTTTAAAAAATTCAACAAAAAAATTAAGTTTTTTAAGAAATTTAGCTGTTTGGAAAACGATATCGAAAAGAATATGTGTAAATCACTTTCAGAAAATTAGCTTTAATTTTAACTGGGGTGCGTATCTATTAAAAACTACTGTCCAAGAATATATGGCAGTCATTTTTTGTAAATGAGATCCAATTTTAAGTACAGGGTTTAGCTATCAAAACCATTACAAAATAAGTATCACTCAGTTTTTGCAAATTAGATAAAATTTTAAGCAGAGGATTTAGATATTTAAAAAAATTATAGTGTATTCCTGTAGAAAAAAAATGAATTTTTACTAATATAAATATTCATCTGTACACATCACCCCACACCCCACAGATATACATCTTATCTTTATGTTTCAAGGTTCTAATATTGGGTCCATCACCAAAATATCCTGGTAAACAGGAGTTTGGGGTGAGGATTCATTGCATATTTTCATAACCAAATATCTTCAAGGGCTTTCCAGCACTACAGAAGTCCCAACTACTTAGCCTAGTAATTCAAGCCAGCCACGATGAATCCAAATATATGAGTTAGTTTTGCTTCTTTGTGGTTACTAATAGCCTCCCCTTCATCCTGCACCATTTTTCCCCGGCAGGAAACCCAAAGGGACAGCAATCAGGAGGGAGGTTTCATCCTTGCCTTCTCCTTCTGGGTGGAAGTGGAATAATTCAATCAGTGCACATATGCAAGGCCTCGTCATCCAAGGAGGAAAGGTGCCCGTGAAGCCAAGTCCTTCAGTGTTCATTGTTTTGTCTCTTCCTCTCTTCTTCTTTTTTTTTTTCTCCCTTGTAAGCTAAATCTAATGGAAGTAAAATCAGTCCCCAAAGGGGGGGGAAAAAAAATCAGGCTTATTTTCACAATTTTTTTTTTTTTGGCTTTGTTTTGTTTCTTTGGATCAGAAACACAGGACTTCTCAAATCAAGTTAAGTGAGTCCCAGATGTGGAATCATTGCAAATGAAAAACACACCCCATCATTTCAAGCAGAACTCGGCTTGAGAAAACGGGTGATTGCAATGCCTGAGACAAGAAGAGGATTTCTCTAGAGAGTTTGTCCCAGGCTGAGGAGAGGAAGAGGAATGGGGGAGCTGAAGGGTGGCATGCTTATCCTCTGCCTGGGGAGATGAGAGATAGAATTCAGATTAGATTTGGGGGGAGGGGGTGGTCACTGGTGAAGCAATCAGAAGAATGGAAGGCATCTTTGAATAGAGCAGAAGCCTTGTTAGAATTGAAGCTGCCACATGTTGAGATCTGGTTTTATTAGAAAGAAGGCACTAAATTCACATTACACATCCAGGGCATGTACCGCCGGGGACAACAAAAAAAGAAAAAATCAGTGAGAAGTGACAGTGACGCTCACACTTGTAGGCATCGTAGAGAATTCTTTTTCCAAGGGAGAATGGTAGATGGCAGCTGGAATGTCGAGAAATGACGTGATGTGCAAATTAATATATTTCTCTTAAAGGCCAAGAGAAGAAGAGGGCCTTTTGACAGCCTTTGGTTCAGGCATTGCTTTTCAAAGACCCATCAAGACATTCACGTGTCACGGGGACTTTCTTCAAGTGTTTGACCAAAATGAGAATGTTGAACTCTGCAACCAAAGACATCTCTTGGTGAAAGATCCTCCTTTTCACAACTCTAATTCGCGTTTTCATCAATGTCATGCTGCACGTAGATGAAAAAAGCCATTTCAATGTGTTTCTTCTGTCTCCTTGTAATAGATTTGATTTTACATTTCTTGCCATCTGGTTTATGGAACTGAAATGTGGAAGTACTTTTACTCTCTATGTATTTCTGATGGGGCTTAGTTTAAGGCGTGGTGCTTTCCTTTTTACTGATCTGAACTCTAATCTGGATTTTCCCCACCTCTTCTCCTCAAGCAAACAGGTCATTTGAGTATTTTAGCAAGGCTCTTACCCTTCACTTAGCAGCTGCATTTTATGATGAACATCTTATCCATTTCTCCCAGAGAACACCTTGTATCCTACCCAGCTATGCCTCCCCCATGCTATCACAACAGAGTTTATTAAATTAAATTGAGCTGGATGTGTCCATTTACATTTTCAATAATTATATGTCTCACAACACCATTCATTGCTAGCATGTATTGTGTACCATAATTCAGTTTAGAGCTTTAAACATATGTCCCATTTCAGCCTCATCTCTACCCTATGAAGTTGCTGATGTGCCCATTTTACAGAAGAGGAAACTGAGACTCCAGTGAGCAGCAGAGCTGACATTTGAAGCCATTTCTGCTTACAAGTTTGTTGCACTTTCACTTGTATCCTGCACTGTCGCTCAGGGCAATAGACCTCAAAGAGGACACAGACACTTAGGAGGGAGTGTGTCCAAACCACCTGGGAAGGTTAGAAAGACGGTGTGATAAGGGGACACCAAGTGCATTGTTAGGTGCTAGTCTTGTAAGGGAGGCACATGAAGACAGACAAGGGTGAGCCTGAAGTGGAGGCAGTGAAGGAGGAGGACAGAGTTCTGGAAAGTTCAATCCAGTGACCATAATACACAATTTCAAAAATGTTTTAGGCATGAATCTATGTAGTAATCTCTCAGACCACTGTAACAAATTGTCACAAATTTTGTGTCTTAAAACAGCAAAAATTGATTCTCTCAGAGTCTAGAAGCCAGTAGTCTAAAAATCAAGGGTGCACTCTACCCAAGGGTGCACTCTCTCCAAGGACTCCAGGGGAGAATCCTTCCTTGCCTATTCTGGCTTCCAACGGCTCCTGAACTCCTTAGCTTATGGCTACTAATCTCTGCCTCCATCTTCACCCGGCTTTCTCCTCTGTGTCTCTGTCTTCTTTTCTGTTTCTTCTATGGCCACTTGCCATTGAATTTAGGGCTTACCTGAGTTAGACAGTATGATCTCATCTTGAGACCCTTACCTGAAGTCCATCTGCAAAGACCTTCCTCCAGATAGACACTGAGGGTTAGTCTGTGAACGTATCTTTTTAGAGACCCACCACTCGACCCACTACAACCCATGAATCAAATATTAGATAAATGAACTACTGAAAGTGAAGACTGGTAAAATGGGATCCCATGGAGAAGACAAAGACCATGAATTAGCACTTGTCCCTCCCCTCAGCACTCAGCCCCGCACCTCACATCCAGAAGGCCTTTTCAAGAGTTACCTTTACATGGATGGAGCTGGAAAATATTCTTCTTAGCAAAGTATCTCAAGAATGGAAGAAAAAGTATCCAATGTACTCAACCCTATTATGAAACTAATTTTTTTTTTTTATTGAATGGTAACTATGTACATTAATGCACTTCTGGGGTACAGTGTGGGGTTTTCACATGCAATCTGAAATACTTCCATCAACTGGTCAACACAGCCTTCATGTCATTTTCTCAGTTATTGCTTTAAAATGTTCACATTCTACTCTTAGAAAGATTCACCTGTACCCCTATAAGGTAAATCTCACTAATTTTTAGCTATCATAGGAAAGCAATAATCCAATTTTAGCCTAAGATTACGGGGAAAAGGGAGAGGGAGGGGAGGGGAGGGGGGAGGATGGATGGAGAGAGGGTGATTGCTGGGATCACACCTAGGATTTATCCTATAAGGGTACATGTGAATCTTTCTAAATGTGGAATATAAATGTCTTAACACAACAACTATGAGAATAACATGAAGGCTATGTTGGCCAATTGGATGAAAGTATTTCAAATTGTATATGGAAACAACACACTGTACCCCATGAAAGTATCAATGTACACAACTATGATTTAATAATAAAAAAAAAAATTCTGTTGAGAAATAAAAAAAAAAAAGAGTTACCTTTAGGGGCCAAGTACAGTGCTGTGGAAGTGGCATATGCTTTGGCAAACCTGAGCTTAAATATTGACTCTGTCATTTCCTAGTTCTGACTTCAGGTGGTTCATTTCACCTCTTTAAGCCTCAGTCTTCCCTTCTGCTAAATGGAACTGGTCCTGACACACACCTGACCAAGTGGGTACAGGATGAAGGTGAAGTAAAATTTCCAGCTTCACCCAGTCTGCATTAAAATGTGCATTAGTGAATATATCAATATACACTCGTGCTTATTTAGTAAAGACGTTTATTTTATGTGTATGTCACACTGATTTGTTAGGCACTTACTATGTGCTAGCTACTGTCTGAGATGTTGAGAATTTAGTCATGTAGATGATTGATTAATGGTGCCTGCTCTGATGGTGTTGGCATTCTGAAGTGGGAGAATGAACAAAGACAATCAAGAAATACAAACACAAGCACATACCTTTTTAAAAGAAAAACATCTTTCCAGATAGTGATAAGGGGAAGAAAGATTATTGAAATGATGCATTATAGAAAGACTGGGGAGTGGGGGGTCACATTAGAGAAGGTGGTTGGGGAAGGGCCTATACATGGTGATGGCAGGTAAGTTGAGAAGACACAAAACAGAGAGCAGAGAGAATGGTGTCATGGATAAAGGGGGACAGCAAGTGCAAAGGCCTTGGGCCTTGAAGACCATGACAATGAAGCCCTTGTCCAGTAGCGTCTCAGTAGATACCTATTTCGGTATGGTAGTCCCCCATTAATTTTGCTCACCAAATATTTCTGCTTGTCTGCAATTCCTGGCTCCCTGGAATTGACAGGTACATATAACTAATTTCAGAAAACGAGCAGAGTGTGAGAGTGATGTATCACTTCTGGTGAGAGCATTCAATTACTGATGTGCGATCCCTGCATTGTTCTCTTGCTCTGGGAAGGAGACTGACAATTTTGAGGATGTTAGCTAATCCATTATCCTAGGAATCTGAGTAGAGCCACCCTACAAACTCTCTCATGACATGTACAGTGAATGAAAACAGTGTGTGAGACTGAACTCTAGCTGTTTGGCATTGCAGAGATTCTGGGGTTGTTTGTTACTGCAACAGCATCTTGCCTATCCTGATTGATGCACTTGATTTGGGTGGTACGGCTTTCCACGTTCCCATCAGACTCTCTCCACACCTTGTTGGCTTTAGGTCATCGCTGAGAACTAGATGTCATCTCAACCCAAGTTGCCAGTGCCACGGGCAGGTTCCCACGCCTCTTCCAGACAGAGAAATTGAGAATCCAGAGGAATTGTGTGGGCAGCAGCAGCTTAAATGAAACAGGAGACTCCCCAGGAGAAGCAGCTGCCTGCCTTCACCCCCACAAGCCCAGGCATCCCTCACAGGGCACGGGCTCCGCAGTTCCTCCTACATGCTCACTCCCTCCCCTCCCTTCATGAATCCCTTCAATACTCCCTTAGTGGGCCTATACAGTCCCACTCTTGCCAACAAGCTGGAGTATTCCGGCCATTGGGCCTGATCTTGGGGCCTACACAGGGTACTTCTAGGGCATTAACATTACTCATCTCTGGGAAGGGAGTAGATTACAAGTGCATCTGGTATTGGGAATGAATTGTCCAAGCCAGCACAGAGTGGTGACTTTCATCCTTTTAAACCAGAAGTCTGTACACCAAATGCTCTTAGGAGCCAGACACCAAACCAAAATGAGTGAAGTGGGCCAGGTGTGATGAGTAGCAAACTTGTGAGTGTGCATGCTTCTTCTGAAGGCAGCTGCTGCTTGATGCCGATGGGTTAGTGTCACCAGATCCGTCAATTCAGTGTGAAGGAATCCAGACATCTCTCTCTCTCCCTCGCTCCTTCCCTCTCTCTTCCTCCATATATACATATATTTATTTATTTTGAAACAATCTTACGCTGTTGACCCAGGCTACAGTGTTGCAGCATCAGCCTAGCTGATTGAGACCTTAAATTCCTGGGTTCAAGTGATTCCCCTGCTTCAGGTTTCTTAGAAGCTGGACCTACAGACACCCACCATCACACCCAGCTACTTTTTCTATTTTTTTAGTAGGATGGGGTCTCACTTTTTCTCTAGCTGGACTTAAACTTCCTGAGCTCAAGTGTTCCTCCTGCCTTGAGTATTAAGATAATGACTGTAAACCACTATACCTGGCCCAAGTATCTATATTTATGGAGAATATTTGGTTATAAAGTATTGCAACTAATTAAAGAACATTTAAATACTAGTTTTTATTGGTGTTATTTACCTATATTTCTAAAGTATTTCCAGAACTACCCCTGCCAAGAAGCAAGGTAAAATCACCCTTTCCTTGTCCCCTTGAGTTAAGCTTTGCCATGTGACTTGCTTTGGCCAATAAAATGTCAGCAGAGGTGACTTCATCATTTCCAGGTGGAAACTATGAAACCGAGTAGGTCATTCAAACAGACTCTCCTCAGTGTCTTATTCACTATGGGAGCACAGGAGCAGAAAGGCCTCTCGGTAGGTTCTTGAGTTCCCATAACAACAGATGGACAAAGTCAACCCGGGAATTCCATCAGCAGGAACACGATGAACATGTAGCATAAGCAAGAAAAACGTGTTTTCTATTCACGCTTCTAAAGTGCAGGAGCTGTTTGTTACTGCAGCATGATGAAACTTATCGTGACCCATGAAAACACTGCCCAGATGACACACAATGAGTCTATGGGCAGATTCTCCAATTTGCGGTCTTAGAAGAGTTGTTTTACTGCTCTTTTGCTCTTTTCTTTTTTTAAAAAAAAATTTCCTTTCTTTTATCATCCTTATTTATTCTGCCCATTCAGCAAATGTTTTCCAAGACTTCTATATTTGGGGTTCTGGAGAGGGAGCAGGGAACACGACAGCCCTGTTCTTGCCTTTGTGACACGTGCAATTCACAGGAGAGACAGATGTCTACATCAAACAAGGAAGCATGGGAGGGGTATTGTTGTGAGCGCAGATGAATCATTTTTTTAAAATAAGTTTTACTGTTTATATTTGAAGTTCACAGTATGTTGTGATATACACATAATAAAATAGTTACAGTAGGGAAGTAGATTTCCGAATCTGTCATCTCACATAATCACTTTTTTGTAACAAGAGCATCTAAATTTTGTTTTGTTTTTGAGACAGAGTCTTACTCTATCTCCCTGGGTAGAGTGCCATAGCATCATAGTTCACAGCAACCTCAAACTCCTAGGTTGGAACAATCCTCTTGTCACAGCCTTCCAATTATCTAGGACGATAGGCACCATGCCTGGCTAGTTTTTCTATTTTTAGTAGAGATGGGGATCTCGCTTTTGCTCAGGCTGGTCTTGAACTCCTGAACTCAAGCAAACCACTAGCCTCAGCTTCTCAGAGTACTGGGATTACAAGCATGAGCCACTGCACCCAGCCTAAAATCTTATTTAACAAAAATTCCTAATAAAATATAATTGCATTAATATTAATCGTAGTCCTCAAGTTGTACATTCTATCTCTAGACTTGTTGACCCACATGTCTGCTATTTTGTGTCCTTTGACCTACATCTTCTCATTTCCTCCTGAGCCTGCCCATGCTAACCCTTGTTACAGTTTCTGTCTCTGCATTTGAGCTCTTTTTTAAAATCCCAGATTTAAGTGAGATTGTGCAGTACAGCAGAGCCTCCATGGTTGACCATCTCCCTACACTGACCACCTCCTTACCTTGACCTACTCTTCACAGACTGGACATGCACCACACGTACATATCAGTACCGTAGGGCCTCGGTCCATGTGTTGACCAGTTTGTTACAGTCCCTTGGTTGATCACCTTACAGAGATTCTATTGTCTTTTTCTTTCTTTGTCTGGCTTATTTCACTTGGCCTAATGTTCTCCAGGTCTGTGCATGTTGTGGCAAATGGCAAAATTTCCTTCTTTCTCAAGGCTGAACAATATTTTATTTTATAAAAATTTATATTTATCTTATGAAAATACATATATCACATTTCCTTTATCCATTCACCCCTTGATGGGCATTTACGTCATTTCGGTATCTCGGCTATTGTAAATAATGCTGCAGGGAGCATGGGAGTACAGATATCTTTCTCAAGTGGTGATTTCATGTCCTTTGGGTATATATTCAGGAGAGGGATTGCTGGATCATATGATAGTTCTATTTTTTAATTTCTTTAGGCAGTTCCACATTGATTTTCATAATGGCTGTGACAATCTACATTGCCACCAACTGTTTGCTGGGATTTTCTTTTTTACATCGCATCACCAACATTTATCTCTTGTCTTTTTGATAATGGGCATCCTTAATAAGTATGAGATTATATTTCACAGTGGATTTAATTAGTGATTTAATTTTTCATATACCTGTTTATCATTTTTATGTCTTCTTTGGAGAAATATCTATTTGGGGCTTTTGCACATTTTTTAATTGGGTTGTTTCTCTGCTACTGGCTTTTTAGGAATTCTTCATACATTTTTCATATTAAACTCTTATCATATATGTGGTTTGCAATTTATGTTTCTCCCAGTCTATAGGTTGCCGTTTCATTTTGTTGCTTGTTTCCTTCGTTATGCAAAACCTTTTTAGTTTGACGTAGTCCCGTTTATTTATTTCTTTTTTGTAGACTGAACTTTTGGCATGATATCTAAAAAAAAATCATCACCAAGGCCAACAGTGAGGAGCTTTCCTTCTCTGTTCTTTTCTAAAAGTTAAACATTCAGGTCTTACATTTAGATCTTTTATCTATTTTGTGTTGATTTTTGTATATGATGTAAGAGAAGGTCCAATTTCATTCTTTAACACGTGGAAATCCAGCTTTCCCAGCACCATATATTGAAGAGCTGATCTGCTCCTCACTGTGACCTCTTGCTGCCCTTGCTGAAAATGAAAAACAGAGACACAGACCAAGGGAACACACTAGAAGCCCAGAAACAAAAAGATTATTCCCTTCAAGATCTTTGTTCCCAAAGTTCATCTATAGCAAACTAGGAAACTCTTTTCAGGGGCCATTTCCTAAAAGCCCAATCAGTGTGGACCACTCAGTTGTAAAACACATTCAAAGGCCTTTTTAAGCTATAGTAAGTCTCCAAAATCTCCCAATCTCCCTCCTTTCCTTACTTCTCTTTTTTTCTTCCTTTTCTTACTCCTTGTCTTCCCTTTATTTCTCTCTTCTTTCTCCCCCCTTCCTCCTTCCCTCTTTTCTGTCTTCATTCATTTCTCCCTTTTTCTTTCCTTAAATAAATGAAAATAGATTTGCCATCAATCCCACCCCTGCTTGCTCACAGCTAAATGTGTTTTCCTGAGTAGGACCAATGAAGGTAGACCAGTGGAAACTATGCCTGATGCCAGTGCCTACAGCATAAGATCCCGGCACGATTATATAATGTGGAACCATAACTGGCAAACTGCAAGCACGTTATAGATGCTACCTCTTATTAATGAAAGGCCAGGTATGCATGTCAATGTCATCAGAGTGTTATATAAGTGACCATCATTTTTCACAGCGCCAAATGAGGAATGATGGTTGATATAATAAGAGTGATCAAAAGTTAGCTTCAAGGATGTGCCTAGCATGTGTGCAGAACTGGCCTGAGTGCTCTAACGGTCATTATCTCATGGGAGCTGCACCACAAACCTACAAAGTGCTTATTGCTATTTGCATTTTATGGATGAGGAAACTGAGGCTTTGACAGGTTCTGTTCCTTGCAAAGTTTTCCCAGATAGAGAGATGAAGTATAGGGATCTTTAGAAACTCAAATTTGCTGGAATACAAACCTTGTACTCAATCATGACTTTTTACCTACCCAACTAAGTCACCCTCAAGGGCTTGACTTGGGTCTCTTCTGAATTTCAAGGTGATTCCAACCCTTTGTAGTTGGTTTACCCCACCCAACTACTCCACTCAGCCAGAGCTCAATACCAACAATGACTCATAGCAGGAAACGCAACTCAGGCCTCCTGGAAGTGTGTGCCTCATTCTTCCCACTAATCCTCAGTTTTGGAGAGGCCCCTTGCTACAGGAGCAGATCTTGGAATTTTTATTGTCTAAACACACAACTTAACCAGGATCTTTGCTCAACTGGGTGCATGGAGGTGGGAACCAAGAGATTCAAAGCCCATCCCTTCAACTCATCTCAAACAATCCATCCTGGGAGCCTCTTACCCTCCACCCAGAAGACAAAAATCCCACCTGCAATTAAGGAACAACACATTCTCTCCGAACTGTGAGACTGAGTGATCTGCTCCTCTCCCTCCTAGTCTTTGAATGGAGTTACTGCCTTTGAGTCATAACAAGCAGGGTTTTGTTTCTTTTTTTGTTATCCCTCATTTTTTTTATTAAATCATAGCTGCGTATATTAATGCAATTATGGGGTACAATGTGCTGGTTTTATATATAATTTGAAACACTTTCATCAAACTGGTTAACATAGCCTTCACCACATTTTCTCAGGGTTTATTAGCCTGAGTCTCAGTTTTCCCATCTGCTAAATGGGAATAGTGGCATTTTTTGTATAGGGTAGCTGAGGGAATTTAAAAAGATAACAATAATGATGGAAAACTGCTGATGAGGATACCATGGCAACCGTAACATAGCAACAACAAGTGTAATAATAGAGGATGCCAACCTCAGACAACCAGATCATGCAGGGCAGTGTACTCTCATGGACCAACAGGGAGAGACTGTCGAAACCCCAAAAGGGCCAGAGCCCAAAGAGCCTCACAACCCTCAGCCAACCCTAATGTCTAAACCCTTACATGGTTTCCAAAAGACTCTGACCTACAGCACTGTGCTTACTCTCAGACCCCCCCCAAAAGATGCTTATTTATCATTTTGCGTATCATGTGTGCAGTTTTGTTGCAAGCATGTTTGTTTTAGAATCAGGACAACTTGGTTCTATTTGCTGTTTAGCCACTTATTAGCTGAGTGGCCTTAGGCCTTGATTTTCTATTGAATTAATACATCTTCAGTCTTGCAGGCTTACAGATGGGGATTAGGCATAACATATAGCAAGCACTGAGGAGTATGAGGCCAATAGAAGGTGCTTAATTAATGGCAGCTTCCTTGGCAGGGGTCAGGGGGATATCAGCAAGATGAAATTAGAAGTTGTGACCCAGTGTAAGATAACACATTGAGTGTGTGAGCTTTGGAGCCCAGCTGCCTTAAGATCTTTGTTGATAAAGTTCCTCTATAGCAAACTAGGCAACTCTTTCCAGGGGCCATTTCTGAAAAGCCCAGTCAATGTGGATTTGGTTCTCCCAATACTCTCCCTAAGTATGGCTACCTGGGCCAGGTGCAGTGGCATAAGGTTGTAATAATGACACTCTGGGAGGCTGAGGTGGGAGGAATACTTGAGCTCAGGAAGCTTGAGGCCAACCAGAGCAAAAGTGAAACCCTGCCCTACTAAGAAAATAGAAAAATTAGTGGGGTGTGACGGTAGGTGCCTGTAGGTTCAGCTTCTAAGGAGGCTGAGGCAGAGGCATCACTTGAACCCAGGAGTTCACAACCTGGCTGGCTCCATCCCTCACTCCAGCTGTGTGACAATGAGCAAGATACTGTACTTCTCTGAGCCTCAGTTTCCTCATATGTCAAACAGGAATAATACCAATAGTATTTGACTCCTAGTGTTGCTGTCCCAATTGTCAGGCATATAATAAAGGCAAAATATCGAGCCTTATGTCCACAATTATTTTAAAATCTGACAACATCCCCTGATTTCAAGTCTAGTTTGAAACTGGTCAGTCTGGTGCTGGACAAAGTTTTGCCTCCAACTCCAGCCTGGCCCTCCGGAACCCACCTTTTAGATTGAAACGGTTTATATGTCCGACAAGGCCTCATTGTTTTCATCTCAGCAAGGAACACATGTTCCTTCCGTGTGCACTTACCTTTGAAACGGTTAACTCTAGGGTCTCACACTCAGCCTCTTCCGACTCTGAGATGCTGGATAGCGGGGCCAAGGCTGCCCTGGAAACCTGATTCCCTCCCCAAGCCCTCCCCAAACCCTCAATTCCAATCATGTTGTTTCTTAGACTTGGGTTCACCTATAAATCATTTTTAATGACAGTTTGAGAAGAAAGAAGTTGCGAAGCAAATTTTACATGACGTTCTCATCACCAGCGGCATTTAATATCCTAAATCAAATGCTTTACGGTGCGGCATTGAGGGCGTTGTGCAGAATGAAGGAAAGCTATTAATTTTTTTTGCCTTTGTGCACCTTTTGTGTGCTTGGGGTCACTCACTTCAGGGAATTCCCGGCTGTTATGCTTGGGGCAGGGAGGGTTTGTGTTGCGGGGTGTTAGGATGGTCGGAGAGTCCACCAGGATTCTTGGGGGACTCTCACACAATGAGGCGGCCTGTGCCGTGGCATCCAGAGCTGGTAATATGAGAAAGTTATGAGAATATAAGCCAGGCCTCATCTGGGGTTCCTCGCCATTCACCTGAGGGGCCCCTTCCCTTCCAGGGAAGTTGATACAGTGAAAATCAAACCAAACCGACAGCAAATAAAAACAGCTCCTACCTCTCCGCCCCCCCCATCCAAACCCAAGCCAGACTTGAGAATCAATGTGAAAGAACATGGCCAAGTTGAACTTCTGTGTTCCAGTTCCCTTCCCTGTTTCCCTTCCACCTGACACATGTTTTCGGGGGGCCTGCAGCGTGCCTAAGCTGTGCCCATCTGTGAGCTTAGCAGGATTCCCAAGGTCAGAATGTGTCTTCTGAGCGCCCCCGTCCCCAGCTGCATTGTGTTCTTAATGCTGGCCGCTGTTTTGGGGAGATTCGACACAACTCTTCCAGAGTGACTTAATTCAATTCAACCATCGATGTTTGAGTGCCAACCGCGGGCCGGGAGCTGGACTACCTCCTGGTGGAAAAGAGGCTTTTACAGTGCTTGTCTCAGGCTGCGGGCTTCAATGAGTCTAAGGCACAGAAATGTGCAAAATGCCAGCAAAGCGACATCGGGGCTCCTAGACTCACCCAGGACAGTGACTAGCCGTGGTAGGCATCCTGCAAATGCTTAGTGTGTGCATGATGTGGCCGACGAAGAACCAACAATACAAAAAAAAAAAAAAAAGTGATCGGAATGGCGCTGATACGTAGGACAAGCTTCACGCATTGTTCCACGTCAGACGATGGCGGAAGAGCATCCAGAACAGCGGCTCCTCAAACCCACCGTGCAGGGCAGCTCCTACTAGCAAAACAGAGAAGTGTTCATGTTCTACAATAAGAAACTGGAAAGATGTCAGTCCCTCCCCACCTTGGATTTCCTAGGAATGACAGCCCTATTCTTGACCCGCTCGTGTCTGCAATGAGGAAGGGCGTTTCACAGTAACAGGCTGCCTTCTGCCCTCCTGTGCCGATGCCGTGGCTCATTCCAGAATATTTCTGATAATAAGAGCCACATTCACTGGGCTGCTACCGTGAGCTCAGACCTATGCATTCCTCTTCCACTTGGTTGTAAGGCTGAAGCTCTGAATAATTCCCACATCCTAAAGGGGCTGAGTTCTTAGCACAGGGCCTGGTGCATACTAACTGTTAAATAAATGGCAGATTTAGTCCACTCTTGTTACCTTCAGTTTACAAGTGAGGAGACTGAGGCTCAGAGAAGGGAAGGGGGAGAGAAGCGGCTGTGAATTGATGCTGGGGAGGTCACGAGCTTCCCAGCCATGGTAAAGACTTCAGTCTAGAGCCAGAGCTGGGTGACTTCGGGGGAATTAATTCACCTCCCTGCAATTCAGCGACTATGTGCTACTCATGGGTGAATCATAGCAGACCTCCAGTTTTATACCTTTAAAGTGTTTGAATATCAGTGATTTCCCCAGGTTCCATTTAGTAAAAGGACTTCCCCCATAGCGTTCACGTGGAGAATTAAAAGGGGAGGTAAAAGCTGAGCGTGGCACCTGGCAAACAGCAGTTTTCAGTACCCAAGACTTAGTTCAATTATCATCTCTGTGGCCTTCCTGGACAAGGGAAGGAGAGAGATATATTTATACTAGCACTGGAAACAAAGCTGCTACCATAGTTTCCACTCCTGGACAAGGCTGCGCCGAGGGGCCCATCCTTACCTCCTGGGCTTGGTGATAGGGGATCAGCAATTTCCTCTGCCAGCTACACGGGTCAATTATTCACTAGCTGCTCTTAAACTCCGTCTCCACCTCGGGGCAGAGCTCGCCCAACCGTCCTTTGAACCAGAACTCCGGGATTGATGTTGGGGGATCCCAATCAGCTTTATTTTCTTCTTGTCCTGGGGAGGTGGGGGGTTGGGCAGAGGGCAGGTGTGCACTGCAGGTCAATGCACAGTGACACGAAGGTGGCACCATCCATAAGCTGGTGTTAACTACAGCTCGGCTTCCCTGAAGCTGAGCCTTGTCGGAAACATTGGTACCTTTTGATCTCCATGACATCATCGTCATCGTCATCATCCTATTTTGCGTCACCTCCCACTACCGCTTCTTCTTCCCTACCTTCTCCTCCTCTTTCTCCTCCTTCCCCTTGTTCTTTCCCTCCTCCTCGTCCTCCTTCCCATCTTCCCTCTCCTCCTTTCCCCTTCACCTTTTCCTCCCGCTTGTCACTCTCCCCCCTCCAATTCTTATAACTTTCAAAATGGTCAATTAAAACCCAAACAATAAGAGCCAAAAAGTCCAAAAAGTTCTGGGGTTTGTTATAATAACTACCTTAGCTTATAAAATATCAACGGTCAAAGTCACTTAAAAAGGAGAAGAAGGGAATGGGAGTTTGGTGTCTGATTTCCTGGTGTCCTCGTATGCTCTGGGATAGTTTTGGAAGAATAAAAAGAGCACGAAAGACATCTTCATATATGTGACCATGTGGACACGGACACTTACAAAACACACTCACACACCGGGCACACACATGTGCACACACACTCCCAAACATTTCACAGTTATACACTTACATGCGTGTACACACCCTAAAACACACACCCAGCAGTTACTCTACACGGTCTCTACCCACGTGTGCACATGGAAAGTCACATATACATACAATTTCACACAATAGCACATACATCTCCCCAGAGGCGCATTTACAGACACAAATACACAAGTGTACCCTCTTAGGTTCCCCCACATGTGTGTATTTGTGTTTGTACACACATCCACACATATGTGGTCACCGCTCATGAAAATATGTACATGCATGTGTGCACAGGTACAGACACATTCTGGCCCACTGTGAGACCTCACATACACTCTCACACACTCCCATTCACGCACACAGTCACACACACGACACCCTCAGAAATGCCCATATGCATACACGTACAGATATATGCAGGCACACGAATGTGTGCACCCAGGGTCCGCCAGCCTTGAGCACGGGCCCTTAGGAAGGCCGCCCCCTCTGCAGGCCTGTGCCCGCCACCAGGAAGCCTGGTAAAAATCATCAGGGCAGCTCCACAGTGATAACAATTTCCAGAGCTGACAGAAGGGAGACTAATCCGCAGTGAGAAGCTGACAGGGCGGGCGCCTCTGCGTGCTTCCTGCCACTTCCTACTAACTCAGCCCAGCGTGGGGAGGTGGCAGACTCTTTGTCCCCTCAAGCCATGTCATCTCCTCTCTAATGATGCCAACGTTTTGACAAAGCCGAGCCACACAGCCAGTAGGTGTGAAGTTGGAATTAATTTTCTTTTGGAAGGTCAAGTGAATTAATGAGCATTTGGCTGGCTTTATATTGTTCTTTCTTTCTTTTTTTTTTTTTTTCCTTTTTTGCAAGATGGAGAGAGAGAAGAAAAAAAAAGAGAGAGGGACATTCTTTCCGGAGCTGTTTTGTTCTTTTCTTCTCCTCCCTCAGAAGACTCGGCCCCTTTTCCAGAAGCCCAGCAGACCCCTGTGGGCAGACAGTTGGTTTCTGATAAGGCCTGCCTGGAGGAGTTTAATTTGCCCAGTGCATGTGGAAAGTCTCAGCATTACACCTATCTTGATGGACAGGGTATGAGTAAAAAAGAATAAAATACACTCTTTAGCCTTTAAGGAGTTTAAATAGATACAAATTTAGAAGAACAAGTGACTTTTAATGTACATGCCAGCTCTGATTGATTAGTACTGGCTGCCTGCAGCTGTGTGGGCAAGCAATGGCGGCTCCCTTCAGGCTCTCGGGACAGAAAGGTTGTGATCCATTAGCAATGTCTGCCTTGGACGTCACCTAAGGCAGTTGTAGCACCAGAAAGCTAATTTTTTACTGTTGTCATTAAAAAAAAAAATGCATATAATCCAGCATGTTAAAAGTAAGGAAGGAACTCAGGAAATAAATATATTTAAAACATTTTAAAGAAGAGCCCACAAGGAAACTTAAGGAAGAAACTACCTGTAAAGCAGGAATTGTAAACTCGAATGCCTTTAGGAGCCAGGAAGGTGATATAAATGATTAATGTGGCCCAGATGGGGCCTCTGCTGAGCTCCAGACTGTACTTCTCATTTAAGGAGTGGAGTTGCTACTTTGTTCAATTAATGTCTGCAGTGGAAGAAGCTGGGCCAGATATTATCTTATCTACCAGGATTTTTTCCCCACCAAGGGAAATCAGAAATGTAGGTGCTCTTTTATTCAATGTGAAATCTCTTGATTTTTGGTGTTGCCAAAAATTCTTCATTTTTTTTTTTTTATGATCATTCTGCAGGTTTCCAGAAAACAGCCAGTTTGGACCTCTCTTTTAGAGTAGACTGGAAGTAGTGCAGGAGAAAGCTCTGCTGATGGTGTAATTCCACATCTGTTTTCTCCACCAGACTTCACACTGACTGAGAGCAAAAAGCATGTGGGTGTGAGCATCTAATTCACGACTCCTGTGCCCAGCACCTGCATACCTGGCATACGCTCACCGTCAGCAAGTACATATTAAATGAATAAGATGGGTGGACCAAATCCCACCCTAATTCTAAAGTTTCATCAGATCGCCCAAAGGTTTCTCGTCTTGTAATGACATATCACCTGCTTTGCTTTAATTCTCTAAGCTAAAGACTATTTCCTCTTATTCTTTCTTGAGTGCTATGGATCCAATCTGTCTGGATTCCACATCCCAACCCTGCCTCTTTCTAGCTATGTGACTAGGCAACCCACTGCATTTCTCAGAATACCAGTCACCCCACTTGTAAAATGGGGCTCATCATAATTATCTGCATCCTATCTCACAGGGCTTTGTGAGAAATAAGCTAGGTGAGCTTACAATATATCTTGTAAACCAGGGGAATTTTGAGAGTGGAGGGCAACACTCTTAATAATTGTGCTGGGATTTTGAGTATAAGCTAGAATTGCCCCATGCAACCTGGAATGTAGGGTCACCCTGTGTTAAATAAACCCATCCCTATAAAGCACTTAGGACAGCGGTTCTCAACCTGTGGGTCCTGTATTTAAAAAAGGCATTTAACTGTATTAAATAGCATTAGGAAGGTTGAGAATCACTGACTTAGGACAAAGTATGGTGCTTAGGACTCAGCAGTGTTAGTTGACCTGATGGGAAGGCCACTATCAAGCTTGTCTTTCACTCCTTGTTAGGCTTCCATGGCATGGAGGGGTGGAAGGAGCTTAGGTCTTCAAGTTCAAGGTTTTCAGTTCAGCCAAAGTCTAGTTGAGCACGTACTCTTTCTTTCTCCTCCCCTGCACTACACAGGTGGCACCTGAGTCACACGTTGAAGATAGGTAATGATTTTGACAGACAACATGGATAGAGCCAGAAATGGTGACTTTCTGGCAAAGAGGACAGCTTAGACCAAAGGTTAGTTAGTGTTCAGGGGATGGGCACCATCCATTTGGGACCAGATACCCACGGTCTGCAAGTATCAGGGGTTCATAAGTCTGAAAAATCAAGCTTGGAAGATGGTGTATGTGAGTTTTGGACACATTTAATTGTTTGGTTTTTTTTTTTTTTTACATCATCTGGGAAGGACCTGCCAAGAGAGGATTGTGCACCACGACGCCAACATGAAAACGACTTACTTTCCTGGGAAGAATCTCAAAGACCAGTGACCCAATTACCAGATCATATTTTAAAAGGATGTTGTAAAATTCCCTTATTCAAAATAGGAGAGAAGAGAGAGTCGCCCCTGCACCCCTTCTTTCATTACTATTTATTATTACAGAGCTTCAGGGACAGAGAAGGCAAACTTGTAAAAACAAACTCTCCAAAGAAAACCAAGGCTTCTTTCTAATGTGGGAAAACTCAGTGGGACTTAACTGAGACAAAGTTCGGGTCTCTTTGCCCAGTGCTACTCTATTGCTTTGCAAGCTTGACAAGTGCTCATGTCCATCCACTGTATTTGTTCATCCATTCCTGCTTCCCATACAGGGGGAGGATGCTGATGGGGATCAGGCAGCTCATTTGCGACCAGAACCAGCTGGGTGCCCTCAAACCAGGCACCTTTACAACAGAATGTCACCAGGGTCTGTCTGACTTGCTCTCTTCCAGCCCACAGCTTTCTCAGAAAGATGCCCACCCCCAAATAAGAATGCCTTTATTTGCCCCTGCAGAATCTGAGCTAGGCATTCCTACAAATTGTATCTGTACAAAGAAGGTTTTTCCTGGCCCGCTTCTTAGGTATATTTTTGCTCCCCTTTCTCTTGCTGACACTTGCAGCCCAGATTGTGGAAAAGCTTATGTGATATCATGGCTCATTTCATTTGTCCTATCCCTGAGCAAGAATTTAATGAGCATATACTATTTGCCAGACACTGTTCAAGGCCCTGGAGATGTAGCAGTGAGCAAGGCAAGATCCCTGTCCTCCTGGAACAGACATTCTTAGTACAATGATAGTTGCCCAGTTAGTACAGTATTTGGGAGATGGTAACAGACATTCTCTTTTTTTTTTTTATTGAGTGGTACCTGTGTACATTGATGCACTTTGGGGGTACAGTGTGGTGTTTTCACACACAATCCATGACATTTCCATCAAACTGGTTAGCATAGCCTTCATGTAACTTTCTTAGTTATTATGTCAAAACATTCATATTCTACTCATAGAAAGATTCACTTGTACCCTTGCAAGATGAGTAATAGACATTCTCTAAATATACTCTCCTTATTTGTCTGTTTGATAAATTCTTCTTTATCTTTCAAAATCCATCTCAAAGACCAACTCTATTCCCCCCAATTATTCTGTGATTGCCTCAACTTTGGACAAATTGACTCTATTCTGTTTAACTGTCTCTTGCCTGGCCCCTTTAGTACTTGGGACTTTCTGCCTCCGAGTATAGTGAGTAGCTAATCTGCCTACACAGTAGTTAAAGTGGGTGACTTGCTATTGAAGGGGCAGGCTCTGGGATCTGACGGCCTTGATTTGAAGCCTAGTTCCTCATCTTTTATCTATGTGAACTTGAGCAACCAGTTTTGCCTCTCTGTGCCTTCAATTGCACATCTACAAAGCAGGAATCACAATCATGCCTGCCTATGAGTATGAAAGATCATGAATAAATCGCCCAGTTATTACAATATTTGGCAGATGGTAAGAGCTCAAAAAATATCATCTGCTATTAATCTTTTATTAAAAGATATTATTTGCACACCATGGTAAATATTACTATTACTACCAGTGATTCATTTTCTTTTTTTTATTTTCTGAGCAAACAAGAGACTACATTTCACAGCCCCTTTGCAACTTGGAAAAGCTGAGTGACAGATTATGACTAAAGAAATATTAACAAATTGGCATGTGTCAGTACCAAGATAAATAGTAAAAATGTGCACAGTACTTTGTAGCCTGGCTCCTGGCTTCCTCTGCTACAGAAACCAATTAATTCCTTAGTAGATCAGTCAGGCAGGCTCTTTCAGCTCTGTTCTTCTAAGCATGGGTGGATTTGTAGGATGCCGGCAAAGCCAACACTGGAGGGTACCAACATACACACCCGAGGCCAATCACATTTGAGCTGGAGCCTTGGGAAAGCCAAGAGACTCATCTGTACCTCAGCAAGACTGCAGACATCCTTTGGCTTAGTTTGACCACTAAAGGCAAGCACCCTTGTTTGCCAGGTGATAGATATCAGAAAGGAGTTGAGAAACAAAAAGTTGTTCTTTCCAAGAAAGGGGAAAGATCTGGAAAGAAGCATTCAGGCCAACAGGATTACCATTGCTACCATGGTGTAGTGGCTCTCTATGCAGGAGTAGTATTGGAAAAATTATAGTTTTCTTTTTTTTTAATTAATTAATTTTATTTTGGGTTAATATAAGGGTTACATTATTTTTGTTTGTAAGATAAAGTCCAAAGTCCAAGTTGTAGTTGAGTCCTTCCCCCAAGAAGTGTGCCATATATCCCTACATGATATCTGATTGGTGGCAACTTACCACGCCCCCTCCCTCCTTCTTGAATTTCATTGTGTTTTTCTCTCACGTGGATCTGTAGTTGTTGATCTACTAGTTTCAACTTAGTACTGAGTACATGGGATGCTTGCTTTCTCATTATTGGGATATTTTATTTAGGAGAATGTTCTCCAAATTCAAGGAATTGAATTCAAGAGAAAGGAGAACACTTATACACTGTTGGTGGGACTGAATACAGAAGATGCAAAGTCTCCATCATTTCTGTGGCTGAATAGTATTCCATACTATACCTATATCACAATTTATTAATCCATTCATAGATTGATGGACACTTGGTTATTTCCATATCTTTGCAATTGTGAATTGAGCTGCTATAAACATTTGAGTGCAAATGTGTTTATGATAAAATAATTTTTTTTTTCCTTCTGGACAGATAACTAGTAATGGTATTGTGGGATCAAATGGGAGGTCTACTTTTTGTTCTTTGAAAATTCTCTGTACTTCTTTACAAAAAGGCTGACCTAGTTTGCAATCCCACCAACAGTGTGTGTGTGAGTGTTCCCTTTTCTCTTCATCCACACCAATACCTGCAGTGGGGGGCCTTGTGATACAGAAAAGTCCTTTGCAAACCTTATTTTATGAAGTTCCCATTACTACCCTTGAGCGTCAGTGCTTACTTTGATGATGAGAGAACTGTCTCTGAGAGGTGGTAATGTGGCCGAAGTGACTTTTGAACCTAGCCCCATCTGGGGACCAAGCCCCTTCACCAATGTTTCAGCTCTGGAACCAGCTCCCAAGGAGAGCAAGAAAAATTATTGACCACTAGGGGCTTTAAGACGCCAGACACCTTGGTTTGGATCCTGACATTCTCTTTAGCTAGATGTGTGATCCCTGGCAAATTGCTTCACTTCTCTGAGCCTCTATTTTTCAATCTGGCGAATGAGACCACAAAGTCATTCAGTCTTACTGTGAAGATTTTATAAGGGACATCTGGGAAGGTGTATAACACAGGACTTGGCAGGTATTCACCACCGCGGTAATGTGAGTTCTCTTCTCTCTTCTCATCAGGAAAGAAAGAGGAAGAAGCATTTCCTTCCCTCCCTGACCATGAGAAGCTCAGGAAAGGAGGGAGAGCTCCCTTTCAGAGGGTCTCCTGTCCTGGCAGACAACTTTGAATTTTTCAGCTATCATTGGGAGCTTGGAGTTCACACACCTGTGATGGATAAACAGGGAATACAAACACCTAGTTAGCGACTGAAACCACTAGTTGGAACTGAGAGGGAGGACAGGCCAAGGTCCAGGACCTTAAACAAAAAAAGAATATATACTTTCCCCCAAATGAAAAAAAGGTGACCAGAAAAGGAAGCTTCACAGATCATTGAAAAGAGTTGTTTGACCTCCTTGAAAATTTTAATTTCTGGTAATGGCCAACCAGTTGGGTGGTATTTTGTTAACGTTAATAGATTTTTACAGGGTATTTCTCATATTGCTCTCCAAGAGCCTCAGGAATTCATTAAATATTAAAAAAAAAAAAAAAGTCATGTTCTGCGTTGTTCAGTTAAAGATAGCCCCCCTGATGAGGTTTACCACAAGTTAGAGACCTGGAGAAAGCAGGCCTGCATGGGCAACCTCAACAGGGAAGCAAATAAAATAAAAATAAGCATGGATGCTTACTCTATGCCAGGCACTACCCTAAGCACTTGGAGTGTGTGTGTAAGTGGATTTTAATGCACACAATAATCCTGTAAGGAAGGTGCTCTTCATATCCCTATTCCACAGATAGGAAAACTGAGGCTTAGATTTCAAAGGTAGTAAGAATAGAGAAATAATAGCTAGAATTTGCAATCAGGCAATGAATACTTTTCCAGATCTTCTTCTTATTAGCTGGGTGACCTTAAACAAATTACTAGGGTTTTTTGTGCCTCAACTTCCTCTTTTATAAACCTGAGTATTATGCCCATTTTAGAGTGAATAACAGAGATTCAAGCTCATAGAGCTAATAAATGGTGGGGCCAGAACTCACTCAAGGGTCCTGAATCAATCCCAGAACTCAGTGGTTTAAACCAGTCATATAATCTCACATATGACTTTGCAGGTCAAGAATTTGGAAAAGGCTATGATCTGATCTGCATGGAGTTAACTGGGGAATTAGGGTTTGAGGTTCATTCACATGTGCTTCTCTTTCTCCACATGACACCTCATCCTCCAGGTCCTCTCGCTGTGGCTTGCGCTTCCTCACAGCATGGTGGTGTCAGGTAGTTGGACTCCTTATGTAGTCTTTGGCTCAGTACCAAAATGAGCATTCCAAGAGACAAGAAGTAGAATTGTCACTTCCACTCTAAACTACTGATTGGTCAAAGCACTCATAAATCACCTCTGTCTCAATTCAGTGAGAGGGGACACAGATCTCAACTCTCAGTTGGAAGGAATGCCAAAGTATTTACAGCAATGTTGAATGTGTTTCATGCATACATAGTAAGAATCTGATAAATGGTAGATTTTACTTAGAAAAGCCAAGAGAGAAAGCCCCTCCAAGGCTTTGGATACCACAGGTAGATATGCCTCTTTCCGGGACCCTGAAAACAAGCCTTACAAGATGGGCCTGATGAATTTTGCATTTTGCAAGTCCAGGCTGTTGCAATGGGAAAGAGAAGTGAGCAAATTAAGATTAGAGACAGAGAGGCCTTTACATTATTCCAGATGGCAAAACTCAGATTTAAGGCAGTAGAGGTGAGGACATGAACAAGAGAACTGCTGAAAGAGAAATTCCAGATACAAAGGGAATGGAGGAGGACCTAGTTTTTAGCTTCTGGCCAGAGTGGGGAATTTGTCTTATACAGTAAAACACTAGGAAAATACTTTATGCAAAAATATCTCCTGAATTCACAGCATGAGTGTAAAAATAATACCTACAATTTGAGGAAATTGGAACGTCTATTTTCCTGGAAAACACTGGAGAGATGGGCAGCACCTATGGCTCAAAGGAGTAGGGTGCTGGCCCCATATACCAGAGGTGGTGGGTTCAAACCTGGTCCTGGCCAAAAACTGCAAAAAACCCAAACAAACAAACAAAAACACTGGAGAGACCATTTCCTCCAGTGCCCCTCTTATTTTCCAGTGGAGGGCTGATCTTAACAGGAAGTAGGAAGAGATGCCCAGGAAAGTAGTGGTCTGTAGTTATACCAGTGGTACCAGGTCTAAGGCTAAAAAGAAAATCCTAATAATTTAACCACTCACCATCCTGACTCTAATGACAACTTTTGTATATTGGGCCATAAGCTTGTGCCAAAGCTGGAGTTATAAGTTTGAAAGTTATGTTATTTTATTCTCACAGCCATCCTACAAGAATTAGTTAAGATCATATTCATTTTACAAATGAAAAAACTGAGACTTTGGTTGTTGCCCAGTCATTTAGGTAGTGATTGGCTGAGACCCAGTCTGAATTCATGCCAGATTTCAGCATTTCTCAAACACCAATCTATCATCATTATCATCTGTACACCTCCTATACTAAGGTTAATATAATATTATTTTTAATTAAGTAAATTTTGACTTACTTCAAATAATAATGTGATAAATATACACCAATCTATAAATATTAGAACTGAGTACAGCCATTCAACTGACTGTTTATATAATCCTGTGCGTTGGTGTCAAGAAGTCAGCACAAAAGAGAGCTTAATCTATGAATCCATGTCTGTGAGGTTCAAGATCAGGCAAACTAGTCTACAGGAATAGAAATCAGAATAGTAGTTGCCTGTGGGAGGCAGGGTGAATGGACAGGCTGGAAAAAGACTTGAAGAAAGCTTGCAGGGTGATGGCAATGATTTAAGTCTTAATTGGGACCTTGGTTACTTGGGGGTGTAACATTTGTCAAAAGTCATCAAACTATAAACCTGAGATCTGTGCATTTTATTGTGTGTGTAATTGTACTTCAATTTTTAAAAGGCCTCAAATTTAGACTTTTGACATTATCTTCAAATGGGATTCGACATAGACTAGCATTGAAGTACTGACTTCATAAAGCTTAAACAGGTGTGCCCTTTCTAAACATTTGTACCACATAAGGATTGATTATTTTGTATATAGCTTGATTGTTCTGCGTTGCATTTTTGTGTAAATATTTTAATTTTTTAGGCGTAAACATTTAAAGTATGCCATACTTTATGTTAAAAAGTATGCAAAGGATTGTCTTGCTCAGAAAAAGTTCTAGACTCTATCACTAAGAAGCTGTGTAACCTTAAATAACCCTTTCTTTCCCTTGAGTTTGTTTCTTCATGCATAAAATGTGTTGATGAGAATGTATCCAGCAGGAGTGGTACCCACATTACAAACGTAGGTGACGGGAAAAGTGCCTTATAGATACAGAGATGATACAGAAATATGGTTAATATTGTGGCGTAAAATGTCCCTTTCTTACTTAAGAGAAAACAATTTCCTGATTAACTGAAACCTGTGACTATTCCTTCATTTATTCATTCATTCTATTCAGCTAACACTCAAGTGCCCACAATAAACCAGGCACTATTCTAGGCAGAGAGTACATTGCAACAAAAGCAGCACGAGAGGTAAATTGATCATATATGGAAAATGCTGAGCTCTTAGTCTATGCTTCATAAAGGATGGTAATTATTATTACTATTAATAATAGCCTAAGCAACAGACCTTCCTTTGAGGCTCAGTTACTATGGTTAACATTTATTTAACAAATATGTTAAATCTCTGCTATGTAGCAGACACTACCCTAGCCGCTGGGGATATAGACATGAACATAATAAATTTTTAAACTCTCTGTTCTTAAGGATTTTACATTAGTGAGGGGAGAGAAAGAGACACTAAACAAGTAAGCAGCACATATGTTGTTTGCCCTGTGTGGCAGGATTTTTTTGTTTTTTGGGGGTTTTTTTGCAGTTTTTAGCCAAGGCTGGGTTTGAACCCATCACCTCCAGTATATGGGGCTGGCGCCCTACCCCTTTGAGCCACAGGCCTCGCCCCAACCATGTGTGGCAGTTTTAAATACCAGGATCAAGCAAGGCCTCACTAACAAGTCAAAATCTTAAGGGGGCTGGAGAATTAGGGGTGCAGATAATTAGGGAAAGACCATTCTAGGCAGAGGTTACAACAAGTGCAAAGGGCACTGGTTGAGAACATGCCTAGCATATTTAGAAATAAGGAGGATAGTGATGCTGAAGCAGAGTAAGGCAGAGGGGAGAAAGGAAAGGAACAAGTTCAGAAAATTCCCTAGAAAATGTCCACCAGCATGGTCATGCTAGTTAGCCTCAGCTGCCCACATGTTATTACCCCCTAATATCTCAACTGCTCCTCATGCTTCCCGTAAGAATGAAGACCAACTGAAAAAGCTTACAAATGAAAACCATGCAACTCATTCAAGTCCAGAACTGAGGTTCCCAAACTGTGTCCAGGCTTTCTAGAATGACTCACAGAATTCACAGAAGTGCATGAGATGTTTTCTTTTCTTTTCTTTCTTTCTTTTTTTTAAGGGAAGCAGAGAGAACCTTAAAGTTTGGTGGACATCATGTGAACTACATTTATCAAAGAAGTACAGTTTCAACACTAGATTGTGCTGCATTTATTTTGCACTTAATTCTTTCTCTGTTATCAATATGGTCACTTCTGCTTTTTCATTTCATTTTATTTTTTAATTAGTGCCTGCTTTGTATATCTGGCTCATTCCTTTTATTTTTAACCTTCTAGTACATGTAAAGTGAGTCTCTTTCATTTAATCAGTGTTTGTGGCCCATTTACATTTAATATAATTATTGAAATGCTAAGACGTAAGTCCGCCCTTTTATTATTGTTATTTTGTTTCTTTCCTCTATTTTTCACCACTGTGTTTTCCTTTTCTTGTTTTCCCATAGGTAAGTTGAATAATTTTTACTATTTCATTTTAATCCATAGTATTTTTGAGTATATTGTTGTGTACACTTTAGTGGCTGCTCTGGGTATAGAATTTAGACTTGGCATTTTTCTTCTAGTGCTTTGCAAATGTGATATTTCCTTCTGTTTTCCATGATTTCTGATGAAAAATCCACTATCATCTGAATTGTTATTCTCCTATAAGTAGTGTATCATTTCTCTGTGGCTGATTTTATTTTTAAAAATTTATTTTAAGTTTCATAAAATTGATTATGATGTAGCTGGGTGTGTATTTCTTTAGCTTTTTCCTGATTGGAGTTCAGTCTATTTCTTGAATATGTAGGTTTATGTCTTTTGCCAAATTTAAAAGTCTTTATCCATTATTTCTGAAAATACCTTTTCAGTTCCACAGTCTCCTCTGGAATTTTGATGAAATTAATGTCAGATCTTTTAAATGATCTAAGAGGTCCCCCCCAGCTCTGTTACTTATTGTAAATCTTTTTTTCTCTCTGTTGTTGAGATTGGCTAGTTTCTATTGGTTTGCCTTCAAGTTCACTGATTCTTTCAATCTGTTATCTGCAATCTGCTAGTGAGATTTTTTTTTTTTTTTTTTTTTTTTATTGAATGGTAACTATGTACATTAATGCACTTCTAGGGTACAGTGTGGGGCTTTCACACACAATCCAAAACACTTCCATCAAACTGGCTAACATAGCCTTCATGTTATTTTCTTAGTTATTATTTTAAAATGTTCACATTCTACTTTTAGAAAGATTCACTTGTACCCTTGTAAGATAAACCTCAGAGTGATCCCTCCAATCCCCCAAGATTTTTTTATTTGCAATTTTTATTTGTAATTTTTTATTTGATTTTTCTTTATAGCTTTTATTTATTCACTGAGGCTTTCTATACTTCCTTTTGCTTCATGATTGTAATTGCTCATTATAGCATTTTTAGTGCTCACTGCTTTAAAATTCTTGTTATATAATACCAATATGTATCTGTGTAATCCTGTTGTTCCAACTTATTGGTTGTCTTTTCTCATCTGAGTTGAGATTTCCCGGGCTCTTGGAGTAAGTGATTTTGTATTGTACTTTAGACATTTTCACTATTACATTACGTAACTCTGGTTTTTACTTAAATCTTATATTTTAACACATAGTCAAACTGTTGAGGTTCAGAATGTATATTCTGGCCCATTTTTCATGGGCCCTGGTTTGAATAGCAATTTAGTTTTTCAAAGCCTTTCAACACTACCCTGATATGCTATGCTTGTGTGTTACCTGGAGGTCAATATGAAGTCTGGGTAGTATTTTCCTTCATAGTTTAGTTCTCAAAGGTTTTTTTCTATCAATTCTGGTTCATTCCACACATAGTGCATTGGAGCATGCTGAGGACTTCATACTCAGATTTATTTATTTTTCACTTCATACACAGATTTGAAGAATCCCTTTCTCGAGCTCCCTTCTCTCTGTAATTCTTCTCCCTCTGCATGCTCTATTTATAAGAGGATGGCATACCATAACTTTATCATTATCTGTGGATAGGACACAGGGCTTCACTCTACAGTCTCAGTACCCATAGTGTCTAGTGAGGGTGGAAAGGGCACTGTCTGCACTAGCTTTAACACAGGTTAGCAAAGATCAAAAGTGCTTCACCCCAGTGCCCTCAGTACTTGACGGGAAGGAGAAGGGGCACTATCATATGTGCATATGACAGGGATGGTCCACAGGGCTCTACTCCATCATCCCTATAGTACCTGGAGGGAAGAGAGAAGGGTACAACTTCTTTCGTGGAGTTCACCTAGACTAGAGCAGGTATAGTTAAAAAGGCTTTGCTCTTTCTTTAGTCCTTTGACTAGAAACAGTAGGTTTTTCTTGAA
>NW_003852433.1:12913701-12938488 GCF_000181295.1 Otolemur garnettii
CATCTATTGGTGTTTCTGGGTTGCGGGCTATTCTAGCGTCTAAATTTAGCTAAACAGAAGGTTGAGTTTTCTTTGCCAGTCCACTTTCTTTTCTCTATATTCAGAGTCTTCGGATAGTTGCTTCATGTATATCTTCCATGGAGTCTAACTGCATTTAGCAAAAGGAATAACATTGGATGAGCTCACTCCACCGTGTCTCACTATATTCGTTTGGATAACTCCATATTTTGAGAAACTAGATTTTTGTAAGTGGCTATGATATAAAAATAATTATCCCATGAAGATCAACATAGAACAGAAAATTAAAGGGGTAGTGACCAATTGGATTCCAAGGTTTGAAATATTTTACAGAACCCAACAGGTGCACATAACCTAACAGTATATAATTCAGAGTATTTAAGTTATGATATAATAATATTCTTTCCCTTCTGTTATGTTTACTACTTTTTCAAATAATACTAATTTGTAGTCTACATGCTTACTAAATACTTTGGAGTCAATGACTTCATAAACAAGATTGTTAGGGGCTTCCTAAACAAACAAATCACTAAGGTATAGGGTCACTATGAACTAAGAAAGTTTAGGAACCAGTGCTCTAGACGAAAGGACTTTTGAAACTCAGAAGCAAACAAATGAATTAACATAGGGAGAATTTTGAAGGCAAGCAAGACCTGGCACTTCTCTGGAGTGTTGGAATAGGGGGGAAGAGGTGGAGGAGGGGAGGAGACACTCAAAAACACAAAACAAAGCTCGTGTGCTGGTCCATTAAAAAAAAAAATCCGCTTTGAGCTTTGTTACTGTAAAGCTCTTTATCTGAGGAGCTCAAAGAGCTTTATTACAGGTAAATATCCTTGTCTCCAACTGCTAATAGGAGAGGCCAGACCCAGGGAGATTAGTGGAGAATGCCTATTTAAGGTCACGTAACAGTCAGTGACAAAGTGGAGACTGGCAAAGTGGTCTGTAAGGGGATTTGTCTGCTGTCTGTTGTATCATCCTACGACCTGGGTGTGCAAGGACAAGGCTCCAACGGGGGAGCTCACAGGAGACAGGGTATCTTAGGATGGCAGAGCACAACCCCAGAAGGGACTTTGGGAGTTACTGAAGGTGGGCCCCCTTTGTTTTCCAGATCTCATGCTGAGGCTATGAGATGGTGAGTGATTTGTCAAGTTTGTCTAGCCTATTATTTGTCAGACCAGAAGTAGAATTGAGGGCGCCTAACTTCTACCTACTTCCCTCTCTCTTTGGGTTTTCCTAGTTTTCAAGGAATTTGTCTAAGAAAACCTATTATGGAAATTCCATTTCTTCAAAGCTGGCTCACTGGAACTTGAGTTGGAACAGATCTGGTAGTCTGGTGAGGACTGGTGAGGATTTGGAAACAGAGAGGCGTGGTAAGCACACTTAATTCGGGTTCAGAATCTCAGCTCTGTAGAGGACTGGCATGAAAGCCAATATTCAGACCTCAGTTTTCTCTTCTGCAAAATGGAACTATGCATAGCATCCATCTCTTGGAGCTCAGAGAGATCCCATGTAAAGTGCTTGCCATAGAGTTTCATGCCTAGAATTGTTCAGCATTGTCTATTTTCATAACCTTGGGAACAGTTTGCTGAGACTATTCAACTTGAAATATTTGGGATGGGTCTACCCATTCTATAATTTGCCATTATTCTATACTTTTTTTCTAAGAGCACACTAATGTTCAAGCTTTTAATCCAACTGTGGTTGTCAGAAAAAAATATAGAGACAGTGCCTGTGGCTAAAGGAGAAGGGCGCCAGCCCCATATGTCAGAGGTGGCAGGTTCAAACCCAGCCCCAGCCAAAAACTGCAAAAAGAAAAAGAAAAAAATATAGAACACCCAGATTAATTTGAATTTCAGATTAATGAAAAATAAATATTGTATGTCTCAAATATTACATGAGATATACTTATGCTAAAACTTTAATCATCATTTTTTTGTATTTAAATTTATCTGGCATTTCATATTTTTGATTGCTAAATCTGGAATTCCTGTCAGTGAGTCAGTCTTGGGTCTCATATTTTGGTTCTGGAAAAATGTTTGCCTTATTTTCTATGCTTCAACTGAAGAGCCGAGGCAGTCAGGATTTAATCTGTGGCTTTGATTTTTTTTTTTTTAATGTGGTGAGAATGGGGCTAGAAACACCCTCCCAAAGTTTAGCCACCCTGTAGTTCAGTTTCCCAAATTTTAGCAGCACAACAGATTAGAATAGGAAAGGGAAGAAATTTGCAACATAAATAATTTTTGTAGTCTATAGGATGATTCCAGAAACTTCCGGAAAGAGAATCCAGAGAAAGAGCCTCAAAAGTATGCTGCTAGAACTACCTGAAATTGTAAGGACATTTAGATTCATGCTGATTAAGACAGATGAAAGAAAGATCTGTAGATGTTTAAATTTTGAAGGATGAAGCTAAGTAGCTAGGTCTGGGGCTTGGGAATTAAAAACGATGAAATCTTTCTATGGTAATGTATTGTTCTGTTAAATGGGGCAATAATTCCTGCATATTTCGTCGTTATTTCCTCACTTCTCCAAATAAGCTTTTAAAAAATGAGGTCAGACAATTCAGTTCACAAAATCATCCTAGAAAAAGGGCTACTTACCTCACTGCTGAATATCAGCACAGTCGCCTTCAAGGTACTCCCCATGGGAAGCTATGCACTGACACCAGTGCCTAGTCCACCCTTCACAGCAATTTTGGAACTCTTCCTGAAATGGCCATCAGAGTTGTCATCATAAGAGGTCTGCCACTTAAGTTGGCAAACCCATCCTAGAAAAATTGCTACGTGCATAAATTATCTCTTCTCCTGAAGATCTTGTTTTAATTGGGGCAAAATCAGAAGAGGCAGGAAATTATATTGTAATAAGGATAGTCCCAATGGAGATTTACTACCAATAACACTCATGCTGAACGTCTTACATGCATTAACTCATGTAATCCTCACAGCAACTGTATGGAGTCTGGGCCAGAACTATCTTCATTATATGGAGAAACTTAGAGTCATAGAGGTGGAGTAATTTGACCAAGGTAGAGAAAACAGTGATAGCAAGATTCCAACCCTCGTCTGCCTAACTCCAGAACAGTGAATAACCACCACTACCCTGTTCTGAGTGGCAGTAAGTGAGCTCTGAAACATTCTTAACCTGAGGTCAAATTCAGACAGGAGCTTTCAAGGGCTTCTAATTTGCAAATTTCATCTTCTGTGCACATTTTTTTTTAAAGAAAAGAGTGTGTAGCTATCAACAGAGTATCAGGAGGTCCATGACACTGAAATTAGGGACCCAGGGTTAAAGCAGTACCATCATTTCAGCATACTGAGTAAAAGCATTTAATAACATCAGAACCATTTAGCTCGTTAAACCATTTGGTTCTCTGCCACCAGATGTAGAGTTTTTCTTGGTTTTGAAATCTGGGGCTTACCCCACTGGCGACTTACTTTGGATAAAACTGACTAAATGAAGGAACCAAGTGAAGACGCTGTAAATATTATAGGAGGCAAGAAAAAGCCGGTGGGTTCAGCGTTCCCAGGGCCCCAGAGGAGCAGGACTGGCCCAGCTTGCCCTAGGATCAAAGGGACAGGGCAAACCCTTCATCACCAGGTTTCCACATCAGCACCATTAAGGGCAGGAAGATGTCAAGGGGGGAGGCTTTCTTTGAAGTGTCAAGATAAGAACCATCTCCACCTCCTTTTAGTGTGAAAGTCGTTCCTGCAGAAGTCAGTGGAGGGTGTGAGGCATTTGGCTGTCTGTATGAGGGACTTATCGACTGAGGCAGACACCTTGGTGGCTCCAGGATGTTGTCTGGACCCTGCCAAATATCTCCATGGACATCAAGCCTCCAAATACATGAAATACTGAGCCATATGACCATTTTCCAATTGTACACATCTTGACTTGTATATACATGTACACTAACTTTAAGCAGTTGAGTGCTCAAAACCTGCACTTAGATGAACTGGGTATACCTTGTCCTTTCTTGGCTGGGTGAGTTTGGGCAAATGACTTAGCCTCTCTGAACCTCAGTTTCAGTGGAAGTAATAGTAATAGCTCCCATATATAAAGTGTATATACAAGTTAAATGAGATTATGCAAATTACTTTCTTTCCACAATATTTATTGCATAAAAACATTGAAAAACTATATTACCTGATGTATGACTTTATATATCTGGTCTAGGTGGGTTTTAGAGTCAGAAAGTCGGAGGATGTGATATTATCTCCATAAATATTCATTTTACTCAATTTTAAGTGCTTTGAGTTGAAGGATGAAATCCCACGTATTTTCCTTTTCCAACACAGGCGTAATATAGTAGCTAAAAGCAGACTGCCAGCATTTGACCCTTGTCTTTACCATTGAATAACCATTATGGACATTGGGAGGTTACTTAGCTCCTCTGCATGCAATTTCCTCTTCTGTGAAATGAAGACACGTCACAGGTAGTCATTACCAAGGTTAAGTGAGGTATTATGTTATCCACTAGGACAGTGCTTGGCACACAGTGAGTCCTCACTAAGTGTGAGTTATAGTTTTGTACTCCTGCTGAAGCATCCATAGATACAGTGACTATTTATTGAGTAGAATGTATTGAGAAACTCAATAAATAGTCAACGTTGGGCACAACAGGATTTAAAAGCATCCATTGGCCTTGTGTCCCTAAGATACTTACATTTTAATAGAAGAATAAATATTCATCCATTTTTTCATTCTATTAGAAGATTTAGGGGTTGAATTAGGCTAGGCATTTATGCCCTCTATTGTAAGGATAGCCTTAATGTGTCAAGCTTTGGTTTTCATGGATATTTTTCTTTTCTCTGCCTGAAACACACTGGAGCAATTTCACCACCCTCCCTTTTCAACCTGATAACATTTTCAAACCCGTTAGGTCTCAGCTTCACTCCCACTACCTCTAGGAAGCCCTAGAGGTAGCCCTTTACTGTTTTAAAGTCAGATTTCAACATTCTTTAAAACTATAAGGTTGGGCTGCAAATCTGCCTTTCTTTTGTTGTGTCTAAAATCATCTAACATGGTGCATGGCACATATGGGTATTCAAAAATTAGTTGTGGAGAGAGGGGAACACTTAGGTACTGTTGGTGGGATGGAAAACTAAGATAGCCTTTTTGGAAAGAAGTATGAAGAATCTTCAAAGAGCTAAAATTAAACCTCCCATTTGATCCTGCAGTCCCATTACTAGGTAACTATTCGGAAGGGGAAAAAATCATTTTATTATAAGGACATTTGCACTCAAATGTTTATAGCAGTTCAGTTCACAATCACAAAGATGTAGAAATAACCCAGTGCCCATCAACCCAATGGATCACCCTTCAGTGGATTAATAAACTGTGGTACATGAATACCATGGAATAATTCTGAGCCATAAAAAATGATGGAGACTTTGCATCTTTTGTACTTACCTAGGTGGCTTTGGAGAACATTATTCTTAGTAAAGTATTTCAAGAATGGAAAAGCAAATATCCCATGTATTCAGTAGTGAGTTGAAACTAGTAGATTAACAACCATAGGTCACATGAGAGAATAACACAATTATATTCAAGAAGAGGGGAGAAAGAAAGGGAGGAGGGAGGAGAGAGCTCAGTAAGTTCCCACCTAACTTGCACAAGGTAGGGGTATATGACACAATTTCTGGGTGCAAGACTCAACTACAACTCTGGGTGAAGGACTTAACTACAACTCGGACTTTACCTTTGAAATGAAAACAGTGTAACCTAATTGCATGTGCCCTCATATTCATCCAGCTTTTTTAAAAAAACTTTTTAAATCCAAAATTAAAAAAAATATATTTGTGAATGGATAAATAAAAGAAGAAATTTCTGGATGTATATTGCTTTTCCCATTGAAAAGGAATCTTAATTTTCTCTGGTCATCTCAATAGTTAAATGATACTTCCACACGGAAAGGGTAGCATCAGTGAGCTTGGAAACCTTTATAGAGCTCAAAAGATCCTCTGAGTTAGAGCAGACTTGTTTTTCAGATAAAAAAAAACTGAGTCCAGAGTGGCAAAGACACCCTTCTAATTCTACTTAAGGGGCACAGCTATGGCTACAACTCTAATCTTTTGATTCCTAGAATCTTTTCCAAGAAAAAAAAAACAAGAGTGAAATACCTTCACCAAAGTCTGTCATTCACTTAGTGTAGAATAATTAGAGCTTGCCGATTAGAGATGCAGGTGACTGAGGCAGTTGATTGAAACAAAGTAGATTTCTCATTAGAGGCAGGCAATGGGGTACAGGAAGAAAAAAATTAAAATTAAAACATGGGCTCTGAAAAACAAGGTTCTAATCTTGGATATCTCTGGCTATCCACAATGTCTTTATTTTTAAGTGGGTGCAACAGTGCTTTCTTACAGGAATGACTGTGTGGCATCGTAAAGAATTGGGCTGTCCTTTGTCCCCGATTCCTGGGTGAACTAAATCTTTGGAATTTCCTGAGTAGTAAGATTGTCTTTGTTACTCAAGAGCCCCTCAAACCATACCTGAGTTTATGCTAAGAATAGGAGCTAGTCAACCAGAAAGCCATACAGTAAGTGAGTGAGTTGAAGTTTGAGCCAACCTAACTCACTGCAGGCTGGGCACAGGGGTTGCTGAAGCAGATCAAATCCAACCATGTGGCCAGTGATTCAAGTAGTTATCCTTACTCATTGTAACCCCTATAAAAAAACTCTGGACACCAAAACAACTAGTGGGACTTCCTGATGGGTAAACGCACTGATGTGTCAAGAGAGTGACATGCCCTTGGTCCCATGGGGAGAGGCACAAGAGCTCTGTTGGAGACTCTCCCAGACCTCATTCTTATGTGTCTCTTCTTTGGACTGGTCCTGATATGCATTCTTTGGAATGAAATTGCAATTGTAACTATAGCACTTTCCTGTATTCGGTGAATCATTCTAGCAAATTATCAAACCCAAGGAAATCAGAGGATCTCCTGAATTTTTAGCCAGCTGATCAGAAGTGTGAGTGACCTGGATAACCCCAAGCTCGTGGCTGACTTCAAAAGTGAGAACAGTCTTATTGGGGACTGCGCCCAAAGCTCGTGGAGTTTGTGCTAACACCAAGTGGTGGTTAGCATCAGAATAGCATTGTAGTTGAGTCACATGTGAGGTGCCCGTAAGAGACTATGACCCCACTGGCTTTGTCTTTATAGCATAGCTTCCCCAGTTCCCTTCCTCTGGCAGTCTCAGAGGCCTGCTTCTCTGCTGGTAGCCCATTTCATATGTTCTGGTTAAGGTCAGTAATTCCTTCTCCCCTCCACCAGAGTAGTGGACACGTAACCCAAACCAAAGTATTCAAACACTCCCAAGACTTTTTTCTAGGAAAGAGGGTGGCTTTCAGCTGGACAATGTGAACTGGATGTCATGTTTGTTCTGTACAGGGAGTCTGCCTGAGAATTGGAGAGAAAGAGGGTGATTCCATGAGTCTGGGATCAAATGGTACTTTGGAGGAGTTCCCAGTTATACAACATGGTAAATTTACCATTGCTTTGTTGTTGTTGTTGCTAACAGTAATTTGAATTGGGTTCAAAAGTAGGTTTCCAACCCCCTAATTTTCCTTTTAATTTGTAACCCTCAACCCACATTGCTCCCTTCAGTGAATAACAATGAAGAAGGATACAGATTCTTTTCTCTCTATTGGGAGAAGTGAGGTCTAATACTTAGACAGCTGGACCCTGTGCTGGTCCTACTGACTTGTTTGACTGATAGACGGTAATTAAAAAAAAAGTTCTGGACTTCTGATCAAAAGCAGCCTGGGGCTTCTTCCTAGACTTCCTGGGATGCTTGCTTTTGGGGGGGACACCACTATGTAAAAGTCTGGCCTCTCTGACGATGCCATGCTGAAGAGACCCTGCAGGAAATCCTTGGGACATGCTCCTTTGTCGCCCAGCTGTTCTAGCTCCCAGACCACTGAGTCACCTCAATGGAGACACCAGACAGTGTGTGAAGTGGAGCCAATTCATCTACACTAAATCCTGCCCCAATGCCAGGCCCAGAAGCAGGGTGCCATGCCTTTGAATTTTAGGGTGGTTGGTGAGGCAACAATAGGTAAATGAAATAGGTAATAAGAACAGTAGCCCTTTCCCTGGTTCCTATATGCCAGGTACTTAAGAGGTGCAATCTCATTGATTCATCAGAGCAACCCAAGCAGGTGGGTACTATTACTAACTCCATTTTAGAGATGAGGAAAGTGAGGGTCAGAATGACAAAGTCACACACACACACGAGATTACACAGCTTGGAAGTAATAGAATCAGGTTTCAACCTCTTGGATTCCAAAGCCCAAATTCCTAACCACCACATTTTACTGACCCTTGATTATGCTGTAAAAAGCAGCAGGCTGGCCCTCTTCTGGAATTTGGCCAAATTCATAGAACTGTAACAGAGCGCTGGAAGTAACCAGCACACTCCAAAAGACGTTTATTCATAAGTTTGTGGAGAAAGTAAAGAGTTGGGAACCAGCAATTGCGTGGAACTCTCTGCAAAATCAGGAGCCCATGACCTACGCCTGTAAGGTTATCAGGACCTGGTAAGAGTGGAGGTTGTAAGAGAGTCACAAGAAAATAGGCAACCCTCCTCAGAGAAAAACAAACCTGCCACCTGCAAGGAGAGTGCGTCCTAACCTCCCTCCCTGACTCTTTCCACTCTCCAGCCAGTGCCTTCTGCTGGGCAAACTCACCCAGAAGCCAGCAGGCAAGGGAGCCCATTGACGCAGCCCATGCAGGTCAGTTTCTCGGACAAAGAAAGAGGTGAAGAAGGGCGCAGAAGGACCCTGAGCCAGCGCACAGCACATTATTCCTGTTGTTCCTCATTTCCTATACTTGGTACAGGTGGAAATCAGACATCCCCAAAGTAAGACGAAAATCCATGAGATATATAGTTCTCCTGAGGTTTCTGGAGTAACTAAACCCTAAACCCAACCCCATTGGTTTCTGTCACCTTTCCAGAGCTCATTTCCAAAAGGAAATAACACCTGCCCTCAAAAACTCCACCTGCTGCGGCCACCTCTCTGAGTCTCCAGCTGCCAGGGGCTGACAGTAAGTCACAGAAGCAGACTGATTTCTCAAGGGAAAGATGAGCGAAGTGAATGCCGAGTTCCTCCAGGCCCTGTGCAGGAAGGTAAGTGAGGAAAGCTGGAAGAGGGAGGGGAGGGTGGGATAAAACCTGGCAGTCACAGTTTTTTCCAAGGAAAAGAAAAGATCTGAACAATGTCCTCTATACTGAACACAGTCAACAGTCAACTGAAGAACTTCTGGGCTTTGCATTCGACTTCATTATGTGCTTTTTGATTTCCTGGACTAGCAGACAGCTATTAATTAGTTTTTGTTCAGGTTAATCCAGCTTTTCATTCATTCTCCCCCTAAGAGTTTAAGTTTGAAATGTCACTAACAACCTAGATGATTTAGTGTTCAACTCCTCCATGGTCAGGGAATTATAACTAATGAATAATATGGGCAACTAATTTAATTCTAGAAGCAGTTCATTAACATATCAAAAGACTTCCAAATGTGTACCCTCTTTGACCCTGAAATTTCCTGCCTAGCAAATGTTTTTTTTCCTAAAGAAATAACTACAGATGTCTACAGATACTCAATTTAAAAAATGCTCATGAAATTATTGTTTAGGACCACAAGGACATGGAATAATCTAACATTTAACAAAATAAAATGTAATCATAATGGTGGTAATAACAGCAATAATAATCAAATATATAGTGTCAAATGCATAGTGTTTCCCAAATACCAGGCACTATTTTAGGCACTTTATCTAGATTACCTAGTTTTGTTTCCACAACAGCCCTGTGAGGTGGGTACTGTTATTTTTGTCTACTTGAAAGCTAACAAAATCAAAGCATAGAAGTTAAGCCGTTTGCCCAAAGTTACCCAGCTTGCTCATCGAGCCGTGCAGGCTCACGTTCAGGACAAGAACACAAATGAAAGTCTGCAGACCATTTGAAAGGTTATAATTCACACTAATCAACCGTTGAATGTCACTTTTTCTATTCTCTTGTCTGGAGAAACATGCTTTTGTAATGACCTGGCAGGCCAGGTTTGAATGAGGTGGTGTGGGGCCAACCAGCCCACAGCCGACCCCGTTCTCTTCCCACTCCCAGTTCCATCCCACACCATCAGGGACAGATGTGTGTGGACACACCAGCAAGCACATTCAAGCTCTGCTGAGACACTTCCATCTAAACAGGAGTCACGTTCAACCACCTCCCCGATCTGGAGGTGCCAACTTCGGAAGCATAGCTCATCCTCGGGAGGCCCAGAGAAAATCTGGGCAAGGCCCCAGAAGCAGAGTCAGGCAGAGCTGCAAGAGCAGGAACCTGCATCCTAGGTACCCACAGTGGTTTAGAAGGGGGCAGGGTTCTATGAAACGACCTGGCCTCACCTACAGAATCCTCACCCTGTGGGAGGAGGGCTTGAGTGAAATACTGATATGCTGACTTTTTAAGGGAAATCCTTAAGAATTAAGTTTGGGTTCAATGCAGGGATTCTTTTTCCCATTTTTAAGAATGGTACTGTAGCTGGCATTAGAATCCAAATTCCTAGCTCCAAAGCTTATCCATGTAACCATTACACCAAAGTTGCCCCTCGAAATAAGATTCTCTTAACAATCTTATAGGTACGTCTATAAAATAGAATCCTATGGCACCATCAAAACATATGTGTGTATGTACATATATATACAATGATGGAAAGTTATTCTTAAAATCTTATAGCTGGTGGAAAAACAGGTTATAAAATAGTAAGTATATTGTGATACTTTGTGGAAAAAATAATTGCTACATGCATAGAAAAGGCATAAAAATAATATTAAAACATTGTAATATTGGTGATATTTACAGTGAATTGTTCTAACTAATGCCTTCTGGATCAGAGGGCCTCTGAGATCATATTTGAAAAGGGATGCTTGATTTGGATCGTCATTGAATAAGAAGGGTCACCAACCATTCTGGTTTGCAGAGAACTATGGGAGTACCTCTATACTTTAGTCCTGAAATCAGAATATTCCTGGGGAAAACAGGGGCAAGTTGGTTACTTAGGTCAGCAAGGAAACAGTTTTTTTTTTTTTTTCTCAAGCCTTAGAGATTTCTAGATTAACCTGACACAACAGCAGAGCCTAGCCTCTCCACATTGTCACAGGAAAAAGCTCAGGACTCGAAGCTGAACGTTGCAGCCTAATGCTTACTTTGAGATATCATGCACCCTTGAGGGCACTGACGATTCACTTTACCTCTCTGGAAAACAGTGTTTTGATCCACGAAAGAGATGACAATTAAACCTGCCTCACAATGTCACTGTGAGAATTAAGTGTAAATTTTGTGCAAAGTATTTGGAGCTGTGCAAATGTGACTTTTTATAATTATTAAGACAAAATAAGACTCTAATAAGAGACAAACTTACATACAACTAATAAAAATGATAGATAACTGATACTAGAATGGTGATGTAAATTAATTCTTAGAAGCAAAGAAAGGGGGAGGATAAATTCTGATGAGGTGGTAACAAAATCCAGAGTTGGAGAAGGTTCCCAGAAAAGGTGGTGGTTTGGAGGGTTCAGGACACAGGACAGCATATTGCAGCACTATTCATAATACCCAAGGTACGGCATCAATTTAAGCGTCTAACCATGGGTGGATGGATATGTGGCATATATACAAAAATGGAATACTATTCAGCCATAAGAAGAATGGTAGAGTGAAATTCTGTTGTTTGCAGCAACAGGGAGAAACCTGGAGGGCATCATGGTAAGTTAAATAAGCCAGATACAGAGTCAAATAACTCGTGATCTCATACATGGACTCTAAAAAAGTCAATCTCGTAAAAGTAGTAAATAGGAAAGTGGTCACCAAAGACTGGGGCGGGGAGGGGCAAAGGGGAATGGAGAAAAGATGGTCGATGGATACAAAGAAAGAAACGATAAATATTTGAGATGCAGAATATGCAAATTACTCTGCAATATATGCAAGTATTGAAATATCACATTGTACCTCATAAACATGTAGAATTATTATATGTAAAAATAAAAAGATACAGAACAGGATTTGAAAGGAAAGGAACTACTAAGTTAGTCAAGTGGTTCCTGAATTTCAGTCACATGTTAACTACCTATGAGGGGGATCTGGACTAAAATCTGGGGCTGAGTTAATGAGTAAGACAGAGTTTCTGTTCTCAAAAGATGAAAAATATATGAATGGATAATAGTAAGATGATATATAGACAGATAAGGAGTTAATATAGTGTTTTTTCTCTGGTTTTAGCCACCTTGCATCATTTGAAAAACTTTTCTCTGTTAAAAGAATTTCTCATCATGAGTCCCACCTCCCTAAGATGGAAGCTAGTTTCATTCTTCCAACCTCCCTTCCAGTTAGATATTTAATCTGAGCTCCACCAGTCAGATATTCCCAACACAAGAAAAAGGGGCTTGGATAGAATTCATCATTTGGTTAAGGTAGAGGTAAAGGTGTCCAAATCTCAAGGACACTAAGTAGTCTCCCTGTGCCATGGGTGAGAAGTGCAAAGTGTGTGCTTGGTGGTGCCAGGAAAGGAATGGTGGTTTTCACTGCAGCAGCCATCATAGTGCTCTTTGGATGTTATTCCAGTTGTCTATGCTATAAGCTTGACTCTATGACCCTCCTAGAGATTCAGTGAATCACCCTGTATCTTTTTGGGCACCAGGGATCAGTGTCATGGAAGACAATTTTTCCATGGACCAGGCAGAAAGAGGGGACAGTTTCAGGATGACTCAAGTGCATTACAACTCCACCTCAGATCATTGGGCACTGGACTCTGTAAAGGAGAGCACCACCTAGACCCCTCACGTGTGCACTTTACAGTAGGGTTCATGCTCCTGTGAGAATCTAATGCTGCCACTGATCTGACAGGAGGTGGAGCTCAGGCAGTGATGTGAGTGATGGGGAGCGGCTGTAAATACAGATGAAGTTTTGCTGGCTCACTTGCCCACCTCCTGCTGTGTGAGTGATGGGGAGTGGCTGTAAATACAGATGGAGTTTTGCTGGCTCACTTGCCCACCTCCTGCTGTGTGAGTGATGGGGAGCGGCTGTAAATACAGATGGAGTTTTGCTAGCTCACTTGCCCACCTCCTGCTGTGTGAGTGATGGGGAGCGGCTGTAAATACAGATGAAGTTTTGCTAGCTCACTTGCCCACCTCCTGCTGTGTGAGTGATGGGGAGCGGCTGTAAATACAGATGAAGTTATGCTGGCTCACTTGCCCACCTCCTGCTGTGTGGCCCAGGTCATGCACCAGAACAGATCTGCCACCCAAAGGTTAGGGACCACAATTTTTTTTTTCTTTTGCAGTTTTTGGCCAGGGCCAGGTTTGAACCCACCACCTCTGGTATATGGGACTGGTGCCCTACTCCTTTGAGCCACAGGTGCCACCCAGGGACCACAATTTTAATACATTTAATTTAATACATATTCTGACAAGATCAGGCACATTCAGGCTGGTTTGGCTGTAGACTAATTTAGTACATATTCTGATTAAATCAGCTACACCTGGTTTTGTTGTTTGTAACTAAGAGTGCTAACTAGATAGATAGACAGATAGATAGATGATATACAGGTAGATAGATGATAGATAATAGGTCGGTAGGTGATAGATAATGATAGAAAATAGATGAATAGGTAGATATGTAATTGATTGATAGATAAATAAATTGGTCAAACTCTCTGGTAGATAAAAATTTTCCTTGAAAAATATAAAAGAATAACCACCTAAAGTCACTGGAGAGTGAGTACCTGAGGACAGATGGGTTCTAAAAGACAGCTGGCACTGGTGAGGGAAGAACTGCACTCCGTGAGCTTCTTGTTTTGAGTGCTTCTAGACTGGGAGCAGGCACCAGTCTGCACCAGCACAGAAAGGAAGGGTCAGAGCAGGAGGAAGAGCCCCAGATGTGAGTATCAACTCTGCCCAAGTCTCTAGCTGACCCCTGAACCACACATATGTGGGGTGGACTCCATGAAAGCAAGCAAAGGCTAAATTCAGCTTCTATTTACCAGAGGAGAAACGGAGTTTGCACTCCAGATTCAAGCAAGTTGGTTGCCTCTCTGTGGTTACCTATCTGTCTCCCTATCCATCCTCTTCAAGGGAATACAGCAGACTTCAGAGTTTCCAGAACATGACACTCACCAAGTCTAATCCATACCCTCCCCTTCCAACTCTGAAGACAAATGAACAATTTAACCTAAAGTAAGCCTGAGTCTTTCATTGGTGTCTTGCAGACATCTTTTGGGCTCCTTCTCTATGCCAAGCATGCTAGATGCTGGGGCTAATTATGCATCCAGATTTCTTCACTCATTAACAGACATTAGCCGAACTCCTACTGCACGTAGGTTACTCTACTGGGCTTGGAATGTCATGGGTAAGTACCAGGGTAAGCACCTTACCCTCATGGGTCTTTTATTTTTGCAGGAAAGGCGTTCATTAAACACATACTTACCAATTAATTCATGCTGATGGGGATGTGTGTTATGAAGTTCAGGAGAAGGAAAGATCCAACAGATTGTTCCCCAGGGAGCACGGAAGGCTTGTTCCATCTTGTTAGCGCTTGAACGGAGACAATTGTGCTGAACATATTTTGGCCTTTTACTCCTTTGTAGCTATCCAAAGGGCCTGGAGCTTTTACATTTGTGCCTTTCACACATTCCTTTGTATTAAGATTTTTTTTCATAAAGAAGAAAAGCAAAGAAGCAGGAAACACACACACACACACAGACCCCACACCGACCTTTTTCTTCCAATAATTACATAACTGTGAGAAATCCTTCCAAGGTGTGTAACTCTACCAAACCCATAAACTTGAAGCTTTGTTGGCAAGCAAGTCTATGCCAACAGTACATAAAACCCGTCCGTGGCTGAGTGTCCCAGAAATCTGAATTCATATTAAAAAAAATGTCTGGGCCCCTAAAACGCACTCAGCAGAAGCTGCTAGCTTAGACACTGGCTCTCTCCAACAATTACAAATTGCAAATCCTCATTGGAAAGGTAGGATCATCCTGGAGGAAGGGAAATGGGGAATTATGATGAGAGGGACCCCGGAGCAGAGGTGGGAAGGGAAGAGGTGTAAACTCCAGTCAGGAGAATCGCTTGGGGGAGAGAGGGATTATTCGAAGGAAATTGCGCCGGAAAATGTAACCTCGAGTAGGTGGCTGATGGTAAAATCAGTTTTTAGTGTGGGCAAGCTGCTGGACTCTGGAGGCGGAGGGAGTGTGAAAAAAATATACTGTGAGTCAGAGACTGCAAGTACCATGCCAGGACTCTTGGGTGGTAGACCAAGGGCATAAGGTATAAAAATTGGAGGAGAAACAGAAAAGAGGTTTAGGGAAGGGAGGGAAGCCCAGGTCGAGAGTCTGCCAAAGGAAACGCCTGCCTTCATAGTGGAAGAACAGCTGCCCGGTTTGGGGAAGGCTGTAGGCCTTGGCTGTCCCTACCCCACCCTTCCTTTCAGCCCCGTTAATTCTAAGGATTGTGGGAAGCCACCGTGGGAAGAAAAAGAGGCGAATGTTCCACCAGAAGCAGAAAATGATGGCACCTTGCGTTTCCCCCTTCCCAACCCATCTTCCAACCAGCCTCAGATTTGCACAGAGACCTTCTGCCTTATTGACAATGAAAACAGAAAGTGGAGGCAGGATTGCTGGTCAAAGAGAAAGTGAGAGGGGGCTTACAGAAGATTAAAGAATGTGGAAGGTAGAATTCCATATGGAAAGGAGACCCAGAAGCCACTGAGTATTGACCAAGAGCCTCTGGGAAGTTTCATACTCCTGAATTCACCATCCCCTGCCCAGACCTCTGCCTGACCTGCTGGGATGGGTAAACATCGCCGGCTATTGTAGCTGGCCGGTCCATGTTCCGAATGTCAGAGCCTGTGTCCTCAGCCCCTCCCTGTGAGAGGTAGGTCAGCTCCATCAGACGCTGGGGGGCTTGATGGGGTGGAGGGCACTGGGAAAATTAGATTCCAGGCCTGCCCCACAGGGACTCCTGTCAAATTGGGAGAAGGAATAATCAACATATAGAGATGCTGGAGTGAACATTATTCTTTTACGTCTGACTTCAATAAATTTGTATGCTGACTGTGGCAGGAAAGGTAACAGGTTTTTTTTTTTTGAAATCACCCTTTCAATAGGGTGAATAATAGCTAATAATAACAATAATACCAACAGCTAACATGAAGGCATGGGACAGTATTTACAGTATGCTGTCATGCATGTAAAAAAAAAAAAAGGAGGAAGAAGAATCCATTTACATATTTCCTTGTATGGGCATAAAACATGTCTAAAAGGGTAAAGAAGAAACTAACGTCACGATCTCAAAGAAGCAGAGAACTTGGTGGCTGGGGGGAGTTGAGGTATTTGTCATCATAGTCCCCTTTCTACCTTGTGAGTTTTCAAGCAGGCTCATGTTTCTCCAATTCTAAACAAAAATAACTTTTAAAGCAATTTTCAAAGATACAAAACCTTGTTAGTAACTATAGTCACCACGCTGTGCAGTAGATCCGCAAATTATCCATCTTTTCAAACCAAATCCCCTTGATTAACATCTCCCCATCCCCCACCCCTGGTAACCACCCTTTTACTTCCTACTTGTGTGAGTTCAACCTTTTTAGATTTTGAGTACTTGTCTTTCTGTGCCTGGCCTATTTCACTTAACATAATGTCTTCCAGATTTATCCATGTTGTCACAAATAACAGGATTTCCTTCTTTTTACAGGCTGAATAGCATGAAAAGTAACTTTTGAAATGTGTTACTATTCACCAAGAGCCTACTGTGTGCAAGGCATAGTGCCCAAATCTGAAGTTGAGGGGTGAGAAATACAAAATCACCCATCTGTGAATACCTGAGAAGCTGGCAGGGGAGGTGACAGGAGCACCATTAGCCGCTGAGTGTGGACAAAGGGGCTTTAAGGTGGAATGATTGACAGAGAAGCTGACAGGCAGGAGTTCTCATCAATAGACTAAGACACAAGGCCTGCTTCATTCACTTACTTTGTGTGTGACCTTGAGAGTAAATTACTAGACCTTTCTGGACTCAGTTTCTTTGCTTACAAAGTGAGAGTAATAATGGCAGTGGAGGAGAAGGAACAAAATGAGGAGGAGGAGAAAGAAAGACAAGAAAACCATGTTGATGGTGGTGGAGATGATAAAGCTGATGATGATGGGAACAGTCTCAGTGGATTTGGGGAGGGATTAAATGAGATAATGTGTGTAAAGGACTCAGCACAGTATTTGACACACGGTCACCAGATCACCTAGGGCAATGAGTAATGTATAATAGCAGCAGTTATGGGAGTTATCCTCATCTCTTCAGGCTTCTATAACAAAATACCCTAAACAGAAATGTCTTTCTTACAGTTGTTGGGGCTGGAAAGTCTAAGAGACCAAGGTCCTGTCAGATTTTAGGACTTGTGAAGGTTCATCTTCTCACTGTCACCTGACACAGCAGAAGAGCTCAGTTAGGGAGCTCTCTAGGCCTCCTTTTATAAGGACACTAATCCCATTTGTGAGGGCTCCATCTTCATGACCTAATCACCTTCCTAAAGCCCACCTGATACCATTACTCTGGGAGTTAGGATTTCAACATAAAAATGGGGGGGGGGGACGGGTGGTTCATAAACCTTCACTCCATTGCAATAGTGTTACCAAAGAGACACTCAAAGAAGAGTTAACCATGGTGTAGAGGATTGTGAAAAGCTTCATGGGGATGGGGAATTTGAACTGGTTCTTAGCAGATGGAAAGATGGGTTGGATTTCAACATGTATAAAAGGTTAGACAACACACAAAACAGCCCAAGCAAAGGCTTGAGGCTAAATTGGTGCCCTTGGACTCTCTGTTGGGTTAGGTCTTCAGAATTGGGTGGGAGGAGAGGCAAAGGATAGAGGGATATTTGAATTGGAAATGCCAGATCTTGTGACACCTCAGAGGTTATAATAATATTTTCTTCTCTTTCTGTCTCTCCATCTTAACACCTGGACATCCTCTTGTCAAGTCAAATCCATTCACACTTGGTGGAATGTTTCATATAAGCTCAGTCACTCTACAGAATGCAGACCTAGTTTTTTATAAGGGTAAGAGTCCTGTTATATTTATTTATATTTCTTACTAATAACAGAGAAGTTAATTAAATGTTTGTACTTTTATGCTGTGGTTGTTTAAACTTTATACTACTTTTATCAGATGCATCCTGAAGGATAAAAGTGGTTATAGTAGTTCATCTGTATTCTGGTTTTTTAATTACTTTTTTTTTTATCTTAGGGGAAGAGATTCCCTTGTAGCTAGGATCTACCTTAAATTATTGGGCTATGATAAAAATCAAATGTGGACCATATTATGTTGGGATAACATTTTATTGTGAGTGGTTATCTCTCTGACAGCTACTAGATATTTCAGGGATTCAAGCCTAAAACATAAATTTCTTTTTTTTTTCAAACATCTAGATCAGGTGGATTGAAGAAAATTCTGAGATTCTAACAAGTCCTTGTTACATAATGTTACCATTTGCAGTTACCCAATGGTCTTAAACCATACCGTCTTGACACCATGATAACTAAGAACTGGAAGAATTTGTACAAGATTTCAAGTGTGATAAATAATGTCTGATTTCCTATTTTTATTCATTACAACAGACTTGTTTCCCTAACGTCTAATTTTATGTTTGATACATATTAACATTTTAAGTGTCCAAAACTTATGTTGTAAAAATATTAATTTTATCTGTTTTCTACATTGATATTTTCTGGAAGTTCTATAAGAAGGGTTTTGTTCCTAGATAATGATGATGATGATGATGATGGTAAGAAAGTTTGAAACACATCATTGAATATAAACACATCTTCAGGCCTGGGTTCAAATCTGACATTTGCCATTTACGAGAGCTGTGTGACTTTGAGTAAGTGAGCTAACCTCTTCAAGCCTCAATTTTCTCAACTGTAAATAGAAATAACTCTCGTTACTTTTTAATGTTGTTAGGGAGTTAACCAACTCTGACTCATTCGTGAAAGCTGCCTGGAGAATTATCTTTAAAAGTCATTTGAGGTGTAGTCCAGGTTCATCAGAGAATAGCTCAGACATCAATTAGTGATGTCTGCCACGGCTACAAAAGGGGAAAATGGCCTCCCAAAGGCCCCAGATGTGCTAAATCTGATGCAGAAATAGGCATTTCTGAAAAAATTAAATAACTCACACATTAAGAACCCCAAACCACCATTCCACACAGACTTCCCTGAAATTATTTATGTAAAAATGTTACATATATATATACATATATGTGTATGCATGTACATCCATATCTATATTTATCTGCCTAGAGAAATTTTTCTTTTTCTTTTTCCTGAGATAATGTTTGTAATTTTTAAAAGATGAGTCAATTATTTTCCGAACCTTTGGTGTAAGAAACTAGGGGTATGCAAGATACAGTTTTTCTTAAAAATTCCAGGCAAAATGTTTGGAAAAATAGAGTATTATCCAAGGGTTAGATAATTTCTCTTGTGTTTGATCTACATCATATAAATTTCCATTTCTGGAGATTTCATAGCATACACATATTTTTTATTCAAATTTCTTTGGTATACAGAAAGCTGTGTATACCCCATGTGTTGACCTTAGATCTAAGTATGTACCTGTGAAACCATCACTACAAACATATCCATCACCTCCAAAAGTTTCCTCCTTCTCTTTTTATTTATTTATTGTTTTGTGATGAGATCACCTTTTTTTTGCAAATTTTGAAGTATACATTACAGTACCACTAACTATAGGCATTATGCTATATAGTAGATTTCTATGGCTTATATATTTTGCATAACTAAAACTTTGTACCCTTTGACTAATACTTCTCCATTTTTCCCTTCTCACACCCTCATGAGTTCAGCTATTTTAGATTTCTCATATAAGTGGGATCAAGTAGTATTTGTCCTTCTGGGTCTGGCTGATTTCACTTAGCATCATATCCTCCAGGTTCACCCATGTCACTGCAAATTGTAGGCTTCCCTTATTTATTAAGGATGAATGATACTTCATTGTGTGTGTGCACACATACACACGTATATACTTAGATGCACATATAGTATAAAATATACACAATATATATGGGTCATTACAAAAGTCTGGAGATACATAAAAATCAAGAAACATAAAATCCTCATGGACAGAAGCAAATGAAGCTGTCCTAACAATATCAATAAGCTGAGCAAGTTGGAACTTGCACAGGTGAATCAGAAAGGATGATGTCAACTGTGTTTCTTAAAGTGAAATAATAGACCATAAGACAATCTGTCTCAAAACTTTCATGGTGACCCTGCATATATATATGTATGTGTGTGTGGGTGTGACATTTCCTTTATCCATTCATTCACTGATGGACATTTCAGCTGCTTCCATATCTTGGCTAGTACTATAAATAATGCGGCAATAAATATGATAAGGTAGATATTTCTCTGAAATACTGATTTTTATTTCTGTTGTATACATACCCCCAAATAGGATTGCCAGATGATATGATAGTTATAATTTTTATTGTTTTGAGGAACCTCTATTATATTTTCTGTAGTGATTGCACCAAATTACATTCTCATCATCAGTGTACAAAGTTTCCCTTTTCTCCACATTCCTGACAACACTTCTTATCTTTTTCTTTTAATTTTACAATATCCATCTTAACAGGAGTGAAGGGAAATCACTGTGGGGTTGTTTTGCATTTTCCTGATGATTAGTGATGTGGAGCGTCTTTTTACGTGCCTGCTGGTCATTTATATATCTTCTCCTTCAAACAAAAAGATTCTGAACAGCCAACGAAACAAGGCAATAAAAAGCCTATAAAGTGGGAGAGAAGATTTGCGATCAATCCATATATCCAGTAAAGAGTTAATATCCAAAATATATAGAGAACTACAACTTGATAAGAAAGAACACAAAAAGCCCAGTTTAAAAATAGGCAGAGGTGCTTGGTAGACGTCTCTCTGGAGAAGAGAGTTTGCAACGTGAACCATCAGCATGAACAAGACAGACGTCCAAAAGCACATGATTCTAAACCCTCTGTTTTCCCCATTTGCAAAGCTGGCACTGTTCATACATGCACACACACATACACATCCATACACACGTATTTACATATATGTGCATACACATGTAAATATAAATGTGTGTGTATACATTTAACATATATTTCAAAAAGTCTTCTCAGACATCAATGACTTGCAAAACAACATGCTGATGAGTTAAGTGTAAATGAATCAGAAACATGTGGCTTGAATTCTGTTTAGAATACCCTAGGGTTTACAAAGAAGAGGGGGAGAGGTACTCGGAAGAGAAAAAAATACAGTTTGGGTCTTGCTGAACCTAAATCATCCGAAAAATACTTGAAGATGTTTGCTAAATCCAAAAAGCAGCCTTGCTCCCACCATATGGCAATGTCAAAGTGGCCGTTCAGATGAGCTTCAGCCTAATTTTAATTTCTTGCACATGTGGTAAAAACATCTTGGAGGACTCTCTTAAGCCACTGTTGAGGGGAGTGCCTGGAGTTTGGGCTCTTTTTGTGCATCTCATTTGCATAACAATGTTCACAGGCCTAGCTTTCTCCTTCTTTTCTTATGGAGCTGAGCAGAGGTTGGTCTGATATATTTTGCTTAACTCTTGGGCTTGGGTGTGTGCCCTAAGGGACCATCTTTTCCCTACCTGCTGAAGGATTTGGGGTCGGTCCTGTAGTTCCAGTTCTGGTTTCTAGTGGGAGATTTGCTTATGTTTGAGAGTATGTATGTAGGCATTTGCAGTATTATTCCCAGATCGTCACAGAATTCCCTCCTTAATCTATTCCTAAGTAATCAGGATGCTCCTTAAGAGCAGGCTGAGAAAAATCCCTGAGAATTGGGATCACTAGGCATAGCTTCTAGTGGTTCAAAATATCCTACAATCTGGGGTGGAGGGTGAGTATCTCTCCAACCATACAGATTCACCCAAACAGTCTAGAATGAAGCTTGAGGAGATTTAAAACAGCAGTTTTCCATGACAGTAGTATCATCCATTAAAAGGAGTGCCAGAAACTTGTGGGGATGTTCTTTCAATGTCTCAATGATGTAGGTTGGGGAAACTACTGGCGTTCAGTAGGCAAGTGCCCAGTGCAAGATGTCCAACAAAACAATCCCACACTGTGTCCTAAAAAACCTGTGAGTAATTATCTGAGCCCAGAACTTTACCCTGTTTTATATCCTTTCCCTCAGTTTTGGTGGATCCTGGGTTTTCTGTGCATGTAATGCCACTACCATGTAATCCAAGGGAAAATTGGAATTGATTGTGCTCAGGACAAGGTGGAAAAATTTGGCACTCATGACAGTGCCATTGATAGGTTCTGAGTGGCCAGCAGAGTGTGGCACGGCACAGTCCAGCCAAATTGGTGATGTCAGTAGCTGCTGCATTCATGGCAGTTCTACATAAACGTGCAACATGGCTTATCTGCTAAGTCTCTTCTTTGCACTATTTCTTATTTATAGTGCAGTTTTTTGGAGGGGAGGATAATGTATATTGGGCCTGACAATTAAGTTTGCAAAATTGTTCTAGAAAAAGTGCTACATACCTCATTGCTGAATATCACTATGATCACCTTCAAGGTACTCCCCTTGGAAAAATATATACCCATGCTATTGCCTAGTACACCCATCAAAGCAATTTTGAAACTCTTTTTCTAGAATGGACATCAGAGCCAACATGGTACCACACACAAAAGCACACAACAATAATGAATACCACTTAGCAAGACACCACCACATGTTGACATGAACACAGCTGTGAGACACTGATACACCAGGGTTATGAGACTTTACTGAGTTGTTTGTACAGTGCTGCCAACATGAATGCCAGTGGTAAATTTGCAAATTTAATTGCCAGACATCATATAATGACCGCTCTGATGGCCTTTCTAGAAAAAGAATTCCAAAATTGCTTTAAAGGTGTGGACTAGGTGCTGGCATTGGTGCATAGCTTCCCAAGGGGAGTACCTTGAAGTGATCATTCCATGTTTTCCCCAAAACAAGACACTGTCTTATATTTATTTTTTCTCAAGAAGACACACTAGGGCTTATTTTCAGGGGATGTCTTATTTTTATTAAGTATAATACAACAATCTATATTTATTCAAATACAGTTAAGTCATTTTCTTCTGGAACCTGACAGGGGGAGCCGCCCTTGGTGGGGCTGGTGCTAGTGATGCATGAACTCCTTTCCCCTAGCCGTTCACACATGTGCAATAGGATGCCTGCGACCACGGTTACCCACAGGCACACCCGTGCAAGTGCAAACGGCTTGGAGAAAGGAGCTGTGGCAGATAAAAGCTATTTCAGTCTTCCTTACCTTTCTGCCCTGAAATGCATGGTGTGGCTATGCAGATACGCTGCATAGCCATGCCCATCACTAGGTCTTATTATTGGGGTAGGGCTTATGTTTAACAAATGCATAGAAATCCTGCTAGGGCTCATGTTGGGGGTAGGTCTTATTTTCGGGGAAACACGGTAGTGATATTCAGCAATGAGGTATGTAGTACCTTTTCTAGGATGAGTTTGCAAACTAAATTGACCTTGTAAATTATGTGTTTGAGTTTTTTACCTATAGTTTTCATTTTAGCACAGTAAAAGGAGGTTAAAAACATTTACTACAAAAAGGTAGCATGAATTTTGATGTGATTGAGAACCCTTGTATGAGAGCCAGCGGTGCCAGATACCAAAGCAATGTGGAACCAAGAGGTGGTAAGTGTGGGTGCCAGTCTGTGTAGTCTGCGACTGCCACTACAGTCTTGAGAAAGTCTCCTTGCCTCTCTGAGCCTCAGCTTCCCCATCTTAACAATGAGAACATTGAATTTGGACAGTGGGTCACAACTTCAATTCCTCAAACATAATGAGTGAAAAGGGGCATAGGGCTGCCTATTAAACCCAGAGAAATAGTCTTCATTTCCATGTTAGAATGTTCCCTTTATCATTGGTCATAAAATATGCAGCAATTTAAGGCAATGTTTTACTTCACCTCTTTTTATAGGGATATCAATGTAGATGAATTTCTTGGAACTTTGAGAGTATAATCCCAAGGGTACATGCCAACTGAAACTTAGCTTCAATGATGAAGAGGCCAGATCGAGACACACAGAGAGCAAGACAGAAACTGTGGGAGGTTACATCATCTCTCCCTGCCAAAATGAGGACCCACTTCTCAATTACTGCCAATGCCTGCTAAATATGTATTGATTCATGTCTCCAGATCTTTGAATAATCTAAGAAAATCGGGAAAAATGAAATTTTATGCAACATCCCAGTATTTAAAACCTGGTCTAATTAAAAGGGATTATAAATAATACATTCACCTTTAAAAATGCAACATCTTTGTATTAGAACACTTCTAGAAGAAATAAACTCAAAGAATGCTTTTAGCTCTGGAACTCTAGTATTCTAAGCCAGAGGCCAACAAACTTTTTCTGTTAGGGGCCAGAGAGTACTCTGGGATTCACTGGCTATAAGGTCTCTGTGTCAGCTACTCAGCTCTGTCGTGGCAGTGTATAAGCAGACATAGATTGCATTTACAAATGGGTGTGCTATGTTCCAATAAAACTTTGTTAGCAGAAATAGGTGGTGATCTGGATTTGAACCATAGGCCACCGCCTTATTGACCCTTGTTCTAAGTAGTAAACCACTCTCTATGTCAGCCTGCAAACCACCATTTAAAAACAATAGGTGATTAATGAATTTTTGATTTTTTTTTTTTTTTTTTTT
>NW_003852433.1:12938563-12950981 GCF_000181295.1 Otolemur garnettii
GTTTTGAATTTCTTTAGAAAACAGTTCAAGATCTCACTTGGTAACAAATTTGGATGACCTCTTTTCCTAGTACATCCAAAAGAGCAATTGCTTCTACACCACCTCCCTCTCTTTCCTTATTGACATGTAACATTTTTTTTAGAGGACCGGGTGTGACATTAGAATGTCTATAAATGTGAAAAAGTGATTTGTAGGGTAGCATGTACTCATCGTTGGCTAATGGGGATGTGGGAAAGCCTGTTTTGCATTTAGATTTCTGATATCATCTTGTTAGAGAGTCTAGAATATCCCCTTTGGTCAATGCAATGCCAGAAATCTTGTTGGGAAATGGTGAGAAATCTTGAACTTGCCAGATGCTCAATTGTGGATTAGTCAAAGCAGGCCTGGGAAGGCAGGCTCCAGGGTGCACCACCAGCCTGGTGTTCAGCAGGGGACTCAGGAGCAAGCCTGCCTCCGTTTCTCAACAGATGTGTGCCTCGGGCAAATCACTTCTCAACTGGAAAATGAGGAATATGAGCTCATTGATTTCAAAACATCGATAGTTGCCTAATTTCTAAAATCCCCACCAAGCCCCCTGACCCAAATGGGAATTCTAAAGAAGAAAATGTTTTACAATGACAGGAACTGACTAAACAAGTGTGTAATGGGTGTCTCTAGCTTTCATTCACTCACATCCACTTTTCTTTGGGTAAAACCACTCAGTGTTTTCTTTGAACTAATCAGTTTCTCTTAGTCGCACACCATAAAGTAAATGTCAGCTAATTATGGCTTCTGGGCCTGAGAATGGGCACATGGCTTAGTTCTGGCCAATCAGAGCATTGCATTCCCCCTGACTAGTGATTGGATCAGGAATGGATACAGGACTCAAATCCCCCCACTGAGAGTCAGTTCTCAGAGGTCGGCTGGGATACAAAGTAAAGTGGCTTTCTTTGTCTAGCCAAGATTGATAAACTAGGAAGATGTAAACGTGGAGCTTATATGTGGCCATTTACGGCGGCACAGAAAGAAAAATGACTGTTTCAGAGTGAAGCCAACTAGGAGGAAATCGAGCTGAGGGAAGGAGAATGATAGATTCTGACAACAGGGTTTAAGCGCCTGAATGTAGTCATAGCTAGAGCTAATTCTATTCTTCCAGTGTTCTTTTTAAGTTTGTGTAAGAAATAAATTACTTCAAAAAAATGTTTACATGACCTTGAGTGAGATTTTGGTTTTTTTTTTACTTGCAAGCAAAGAATTTCTGAACTGAGTGGCCAAATAACCTATTAATGAGAGCCTGAATAGTCCTGTACTTGCCCTCTGCCCCTTTAACAGCGAAAAGATTTTAGGCACCTAGGAGACCTGGCTCTTGCCCTGGGTCTGTAATGCTAATGATCCAGTACTGAGCAAGTAGTTTATCCACCCTGTGCTTCAGATGTGTTTTTTCTGTCATGCAGTTAAACCTGGCCAAACTGATGAAAGGGGCAGAGAAGATGCACTGGTCATTTGCTCCTAGAGGTAGAAACCCACCCTAATGGAGGTGAGAAGGGATTTGTTTCGAGGGTCTAGCAAGCCCTCAAGTTGATCAAAGTAGGTATGTATATTTGAGTTTTACGAGGCCTTGGGATTCTCACCAACCTTTCCTCTGGGTACTCAGGAATCTCTCCTCTTTTTCCAATGTCTCTTCATTTCTTTCCTTCTTTGCAAATGAGAATCCTTTGCTCTGTTTTCACTCTCCCCAGACGTGCCTGTCCTAGACTCAGCTTTACATAGCTAAAGCCTTCACAAAGCGCGGTTAGTATCTAAGTCGGGTGTTTCAAATTCCCAGGGCGGAGACATTGGATTGGCTCAGCTTGTGTCACATTGCAAAGGTACAGCTACTTCTGAGACCGTGGAGGGATAAATCCTCTGAGGGAAGAGAGACAAGAAAGAACCTCACACAATTCATTGCACACAGTAGGTGCTCAAGAAGCACCATTACTATTTATTCTCTTTCTCCTTGTCTTCCATTCCTTCCTTCATTTCCCCCTCCTCCTCTCCGACTTTCTCCTTCCTCTCCTTTTCCCCTTCCACCTTAGCCTCCTTATTCTTTTCCCCTTTCTCCTTTCTTTTCCAGTCTTTTTTTCTTTTTCTTTGTCCTACCCTTCTCCTTCCTCAACTTCATATCTTTTCTTCTTCCTCCTCCGTCTCCTCCTTCTTTTTCTACTGTCTTTCCTCCTCCTCCTTCCCCTTCTCCTTCATCTGGAATCAATAGTATTTGTATTAGTATCAGTATAATCTTCACTTGTAAGACCTTCTTCCCTGATTTTGAATGTGAAAAAAGCAAAAACAATTTGCTCTCTAAATACAAGTTTTAGAGAAGAGCCTCTTTAATTCCTAATTTCATGTTTAAAACTCAGCAGACGATAACTGACCCCTCACAGCTCTGTAGAGCAGTTGGGAGGCTGGAACACAATAAGAAATTTGAAAGAGTTTTGACAATGTGAGCATTGTCAGCAGTGAGAGTGTCCCCTCTCTGTGCCCGCATCCTCTTGGAGTTGCTAATGACAACATAGTATTCAGCCTGTGTTGTTCTAGTACCCATGAAAATAAGGACCATCATAAGGCTAAATAATTTCTCAAAAGAGACAATGCAGACCTCCTCCCTTATTTTTCTCCAGTAGATTTAATTAGGCCATGGTTCAGTAGACCCCAGTAAGTGCCCTCGGAGACTTTGCTCTTGTCCCTTTGAAATGGTGTAGTTTATAAAAACCAAAACAGAGACATGCTCCTTATTACACTATTTTTTTTTAGATCAATACTTAATGTTTACTTTATTTTATACGTGTAACTGTCATTCAGAGTTTAACAATATAGTTACAATGATACACTATTATTTAATCTGGAGTCTCTCCAGCCTGAGCCCTTCCAGGCAGCAGCAGCTTCCAGAGCAGTGGGTGATGGGAGCCTGGCCTCAGAATAAACACCATGTGATTCCTGGAATTTGGAGGCTGCCTCTTTCCACTGCCCTTGCACTCTCTTCATCGGCAGATCCTGGGTGCCGGGCGGCTTTATTACATCCTGGCGTGGCCAAGGCAGCCACTTAGCTTGTCAACAGCAAGCAGCCAAGAGGAGAGTCTTCCATCAGGGCCTGACGCTTGGCCAAGTCCCCGGGTGGCTGCAACTGTGGCTTCCCCAGCGAGAACAGGGCATGAACAATTGGGCTTTTGTGCTGTTGGAGACCTCGGTGCTGTCTAATCTGGATCTGACTGGCTAGAGCACAGGAGATGGGTGAAATTCACTAATGTTCAGACCCCTGTGCCAAGGGCTTTTCTTAAAGAAGGAAGTTCTGAGTCAGACAGACTGGGTTCAAATGCTGTGTGACCGTGGAGCTGCACCTAACCAGCCATTGTTATCTTTCTCTGCAAAATGGACATAATACCTACTTCTCGGATTTTTCTTTACATTATGTACAATAATGCATTAAAGCATCTGGTGAGAGCCTGGAACGTATAACCAGTTGAAAAATCAATAGCTTTTATTCCTCTGAGTGAACTTGAGATTGTAAGGCAGGCTGCAGTTCAAATCCCACTTTTCTCTTTCTACATAGTATCACACTAGTCACAGTTTTGAGCATCGGGTATCAAATATACCTATGCCAAACTTAAATTTGGTCTAAAGGAAAATTTTAACAGTTTTTAAAATTTAGAAATATCATACACAGATATAAATTTACACAAATGATCAAGGTAACAATTAAATAAAACAGGAATCCAACTAGCCCCAGGTCAAAGAAAAGAAAAAAACAATATTGTCAACACCCAGAAGCCCTCCAAGTCACTCCCTGATTGCAGTCACCTCCCTTCAACCTGAAACTGACCCTGAATATGACTTTTATGATTGTTATTTTCCTGCTTTTCCCAGTAATTTTGCACCTACATATATATTAACACTGATATAGTTTTTCACATTGTTTTAAACTTCACAAAATGAACCCTACCTTAAGCATCATGATGCGCCTTTGTTATCATTTAGAAGAGCTGTCCAAGTTTTCACATGGAACTGTATTCATTTTCTTTGCTCTAGAATATTCTCTTATTCAGAATTTCTATTGGAAATAGCTATCCAGCCACCTGCCAGCTCCTGTGTGGTGGAGAGTCTCTGGACATGGTCACCATGAATTCCTCCCCATCTACATGTGCAAGCTGCTCCCTCTGTCAAGTGGTGGACTCTGCTTTTCTCCCTGCAAACCTGGGATAACCTTGTCAGTTTCCTTAACCAATAACATGTGAGGAAATGATCTCCTAAAACTTTCCAGTCCAAACCCAAACAGAACTAGCAGCTTCTTTGTCTTTGCACCATTGAAGAAGTTCTGTTTACTCCAAGCTCACCATTCAGTGAGAAAGCCTAGGGTACCCATCAGAAAGTCCACATGAGGAGAGAGAGCAATGCCTAAGTGGACCCCAGCTCTTCCAGCCATTCTAGCCAAAGTACCGGGCATGAGAGTTTTTACATCTACCTTTGCCATTCTGGCCCTGCAGACACCATGTGAAGCAGAAGAACTGCATGGCTGAGCCCAGCTCAGATCGCACAATTGCCAGAAATAATAAATTAACATTTTAAAAAATGCTTTGATCGGTAATAATTGTACCTATTCATGAGGTACATGGTGATATTTTTGATACATAATATAAGGTATAGTAATCATAGCAAGTACATCCATCATCTCAAGTAGGTGCCATTTCTTTGTGTTGGGGACATTCAGTATTGTCATTTTAACCATTTGAAATTGCATATTATTTTTAACTATAGTCATCCCACTAGATGACTATACAGAACACTAGAACTTATTCCCCCGTCTGGCTGTAAGTTTGTATCCTTTAACACATTTTTTCTGTACCTCTCTTCTCCCTCCCTTTCCCAGACTCTAGTGTCTTCTGTTCTACTTTTTAATTTTTTGATATCAACTTTTTTTAGCCTCAACGTGAGTGAGAACATGCATTGTTTAACTTTTTGCTCTTGGCTTATTTCACTTAACACAATGTCTTCCAGTTCATCCATGTTGCCACAAATAAAAGGATTTCATCTTTTTTTAAATAGATAATTAAATTTTTATTTTAAGCCCTTACACTTTAGGGTGGTTTGTAAGGCAGTAAAAGATATCTGATGAAAAAATACTTCCTAAGAAGCTAGTTGGGGAGAATTGTTTTCTTATTCCCTTAGACCATGAATTTTTTTTTTTTGAGCAAGTTTTACTTTTTTGATGAAGTGATATTATTTATGTCTTCATACATTTTTAAACTGCATCTCACATTACCTCTTTTTAAATCAACTTCATCCCTACCTTTTATGTGTTTGTAAAAATAGTACTGAGTTGAAGTCCCCATTCAATAAAAAGGAAAAAAAGGGGAAAGAAAGAAATGAAAGCTGTAACTAAAAGTAAAAATTTCAGATTACATTTTATTAGAGAGAGAGTAGGGTGTGTAAATGTCTGTGTGTGTGTGTGTTTAATGTAGGTCTTTGCCAGAATTACCACATAACCATGTTCTCATACACATAAAAGCATCTTTTGAGATACAAACATTAATTTATTTTAATAAGTAGATATGTGCATATTGGTTTATTTTTAAGAAGGGATGGGCCATCATTTTACACTGGCAATAAGAGGTGAGAAAAATCAAACTAAGGCCTTTCTGTCCAGAGCTCTGTGCTCTGAAATAGTTAACAGCCTTTCTTCCAGTTTACTGCCCTGGGGTGTGGGGGAATCAGAAATAGCAACAAGCCTTTCTGCATTTGCACAAATGTAATTGCTTCTAATGCTACTTAAGTTTCGAAGAAGCCTTAGCAATTTCATTTCACTGGAGCTTTCAGGTTCGTTTTTCCTTTCAAAGGCTGCCATGTATTGAATGTTCTATAAAAGAATGAATGCAGGGGGTGAAAAAGGGGGAGGAGGCTATGGAAACTAACTGCTTTAAATAAAATAAAAAATATTATAGTGTGTGGTTGGAATAGTCTTCACTATAATGGAGACTTTGAAAGTTCAAGGTCTTTACAAGGGTATGGCAGAGGCTGATTGACACAAACACAACTGTGTTTGGATCTGGTTCTACCACTTAACAGCGACCGACATTGGGTGAACGACTGATGTTTTCTGCGTTTTGCTTTACTTGTCTATAAATGGAACTAAAGAAAACCTCACAGGCTGGGTGTGGTGGCTCACGTCTGTAATCCTGAGCACTCTGGGAGGGTGCAGCAGGTAGATTGCTCCAGCTCAGGAGTTCCAGATAAGGTTGAGCAAGAGTGAGACCCATCTCTACTAAAACCAGGAAAACTAGCTGGGCGTTGTGGTGGGCATCTGTAGTTCCAGAGACTTGGAAGGCTGAGGCAAGAGGATCTCTCAAGCCCAGGAATTTGAGTTTGCTGTGAGCTATGATGCCACAGTACTCTATCCAGAGCAACAGAGTGCGACTCTGTCTCAGAGAGAGAGGGAGAGAGAAGAAAACATCATTGGAGAGGACTGAAGAATCAAAGAGACTTAGTCCAATGTCTGGCACATAACAGATCCCAAATGAATGTTGATGCCATAAATATATATATATATATATAATGTATATATACAATTTTATGTGTATATGTGTGCGTATATATGTATATAAATACATATATGTATATACAATGTACATATTGTATACATATACTATATATATGTATTTATACATATATATACACATATATGTATATATAAAATTAAAACAAACAGTTTTGGAAATATTGACAGTCCATCTAGAGGACAGTAGATTTAGGAAACCAATTCATCCAGGAAGCCAGGAAGATCTCAGAGAGTTCCTGTAAATCATTGTCCCCTCGATGGAGATTCATTGCTTGTCTTGCTGCTCTATCAGTAACACTGCCTGGAGCCTAAGGCATAATCAGACGGCATGGAGCAAACTTGGAAAGTGATTCTATTTTTTTTGTAGTTTTGACTTCTGACAGCTGGACAGCAGGGGTGGCGATGAGGTCTTAGGAACCTTCAAAGAGAAAAGTTAAGCAGTGAAAGCATTCATTTGGACAATAGATGGGCCAACACAGACAACACGTCTAGGTTTTCTAAACATTCATTCAAACTCTCCAATATCTAGCAAAGAAACACATGCAGTTTCATGCAGTTGAAGTTGTTATGTTCATAGCCAAGATGAAAAAGAAAGGAGGAATTTGGAAGAATAACATTGGCTTAACCCTGAATTAGATGCTTTGTATTTAATATCTCACTTAATCCCCCATAAGATCTAATTTTTCTCCCACCTTCCAGATGCAGAAATCAAGGTTAAAATCAATGAAGCATTCTGGACAAGATCCCTTGTCTACACCATCAGCAGAGACAGTGGTCTTACCACGTATAGAAAACAGAGACTGGAGTTTGAAGCCACTGATGAAGCTGGTATTTGTGGGACAGGAAAACAGACAGGAGAAGCTGCACCAAAACACCAGAAATCTGCATAAGCTTCCCGTTTGGTTTTGGCCAAATACTGAGCTGTTCCTGTACAAGGTAGGTCTCCGAAACTTAGCAAAGAACAGCCACTGGCAGGGATGAAGGTGGGGTTCTGTGAGGTAGAGATTCCAGAAGTTACACAGGGCCAGCAGACATAGGAGTATCTGACCAGGAAAGGAAAGAGGGTGTGTTCAAGAACCTACTTATCATTTTTGGAGTGGAACTAGTCTAGCTTCAGAGAAAGGGCTATTCCTTACCTACCAAAACAAAGCCTAAACAGGTCACTAAGCTCAGCCCCAGCCTCCAGTAAATTAACTGCCTGCAAAAACAAAACTCAATTCCCTTTAAAAGGTGGGAGAATAATTCAAGTTTTCAGCAGTGCAGACGCCACGGTTGCCAAAATACAATAAAGAAAAAAGTAAATACATAAAGGACAAGAAATATGATCCATAATCAAGATGAAAAGATAATAGAATCATAGAGGTAAGTAGTATAGATGTTGAAATTAGTACATAAGACTTTAAAACACATATTACAAATGTGTTCAAAGAAATAAAGAAAAGATAAAAATAATCAGTGAAGAGATAGGGAATTTCGAAGGAGGAATGGAAACCATTAAAAAGAACTATAAGGAAATAACAAGAACTGAAAAATAAAGTATCTAAAATTTAAACATATTTCACTGAATGGGTTTAATACTGGATTGGACACTGCAGAACAAGAACATAGGTCAAAACCAACTACCAAAAAAAAAAAAAAAACACTAAAAAAACCCAACAGGTTTTGGGAGACCAAAGATGATATGAAACAGTCTAAAATATGTGTAATTAGTGCCCTGAAAAGGAGGACAAAGCAATTAGAATGGAAACAATATTTAAAGAAACAAGGGGTGAAAATATTCTAAATTTGATTGAAAATACTAAACCATTGATCTAAGAATCTCAGCCTGTCCAAAGAAAGAGAAACACACAGAAAAGCACAGTTAGTTACTCGATATTCAAGTTGTTGAAAACGAAAAATAAAGAGAAAAATCTTAACACCAACCAGGGAAAAAGGGCACATTGCATACAGAGAACAATGCAACAATTATGAGTTACCTTAAAATGCTACATCCACTGAAAACATATTTCCAAAATGAAGGCAAAATCAAGACAAGACAACATAAAAGCCAAAAGAATTCATCATCGGCAGTCTTAGCTACAAGACATGATAAAGGAAATTCAGTTAAACCCAAACAAAAGGATAAAGCACAACAGAAATAGCAAATATGTGAATAAATATAAATGGCTTTTAAAAAATTTTTCTCAATTTCTTTTTTTTTTATTTTTTATTGAATGGTAACTATGTACATTAATGCATAATTTCTTTATAAGATAATTGCTTACAGCTAACTTAGTAATAAGATGCTGTGGGGTTTATAACATGTATAAAAGTAAGATAAATGCTAATGATGGCACAAAGAATCTGAGAAGTAAATGTGAGCTTGCTGGGGTAAGGTTCTACATGGGATGAGAAGCAGAGTTTTAAAATTAATTCCGGGTAGGTGGTGATAAGTCAAGTATTAATTCTGATTATACTATGCTAGTGAAGGACATGCTAGAGGTTTCAAAATAAATATTAAAAACAAAATAGAGGAAATTAAAATAGTAGACCCCAAATAGTCTGAATGAAAGCAGGAAAGGAAGGGGAAAAAAGAATGAAAAAAAATTCAGATGAGTAGCAAATAAATATCAAGGTGGTAGACTTGAACCCAGCCATATTAATTATTGCAATGAATTTAAACGTACTGCACACTACAATTATAAGATAACGATCATTTGAACGGAAAGAGTGAGAACCCTGTGGCTTCAAGGCTACATGTGGCCTTTGGGATCTCTCAATCCTGGCCCCTTGACTGAATCCAAACTTCATGAACCTGATCCTTTTATTAATAAAATTTGTATTCAGTTAAAACGCTGCACTCAAGGATCCAGAGGCTACATGTGGCCCCAAGGCTGCAGGTTTCTCACCATGAGAAAGAGAGTTATTAGAGATGGACAGGAAGATGAAATGGTCAAAAGCATTAATTCGTTAAGACAACATAAGAATACCCAGTGTGGTAGAGTCGCCAAGGATGGCTCCATCAACCCCTTTCTTCTTTGGATGCCCGTATCACTCCGTGGATCAAGAGATGTAGTCTCATTCTTCCCCTGAATCCAAGTTGTCCTGTGACATACCTTGACTAAGCCTTTCTCGTCCTGGTTCCAGTATTTGCAAAACAGCCCTTGCCATCCATGGATTTAATTCCTGCCAGTCAGCCTTGACTCTTTTTGTTTCTCCAGCCTAAGGCTGCTAGCATCTTACTGCTGTTACTAATCTCTGAGTTGCCTCATTACTGACTGTTAAGCTTCTACACTTCTCTATCACTTGGGTAACCCATTCTTTACAGTGAAGTCTCCACATGAAAGATGAAAGATGGATTCTAGTTTCCCGTTAGGATACTGCCTGGTACACGGAGCTAATGCAGCTTGTTACATCCATTTTCCAGATGGGAAAGATAGAGTTCAGCATTGTCCTGAGTTGTGTTTTTTTTTTTTTCTATTCCACTCTAATGGGACTGGGCTCAGACCTTTTTGGCATCCACAAGAACTCATGGTCCAGCAAAATGTTAGCCAGCTTTGATCTGCCATTAAAAAATGACTTACAAATGGGAAGCCTCTTCCATCTGTGTGATTTAAACAGTGCAATCAATATTTGAATAATAAATACCCTCATTTGGGGAAGTCTATCCTCTTCTGGCAGCTCTCCTGGGCTTGTCTGGGTCAAACCCTGCTGCCTTGGGTCTCTGTCTTCACTCCCCAAGCCTGAGAGGTAGTGTGGGGAGCTACACCAGGGAGGCCAGGCCGCCAGACAGGTCCTGGACATGGCAAGTCTTCGGACTTCTCTGGGACCTGGGGGGCATGTTCAAGTTCTCCCCAAACCCTCACTTCCCAAGTTTTCTCATCAGGCTGAAATCAAGAGAGAATTTATGCAAAGGATTTTAAGTGAAAAACTGCAAAGGACCACTGTGAATTAGGAATTTTAAATGATAGAGGAATGTGGCAGGAAGATTTATAAACACCTAAATCTAGAATTGCCTTTGGAGATCGCTGTGGTTTGAATGCCTCTTCCAAAACTCATGTTGAAACGTTATACTCAATGGGCACTATTGAGAGGTGGGACCTTTAAGAAGTAATTGGACCTTGATGGCTCCTCATCATTTAATGGATTAATGTATTAGTAGATTAGTAGGTTATCAGAGTAACTGTGGCTTTGTGAAAAGAGGAGGAGGAGAAAAGACCGGAGATAGCACATGAGTGCACTCAGCCCCCTTGCCGTGGTCTACCTGTGCTACCCGAGGTTCCGCAGAGTTCCCATCAGCGAGAAGGTTCCCACCCAATGTAGCTCATCAAACTTCTCAGTCTCCTTAACTATACAAAATGAATTCATTCCATATGTACACAAAAGTCTTGATCAACTAGTTCCAGTTTAGTATTGATTATGTGTGGTGTTCTTCCGTTCTTACAATAATTCACTTAGGAGAATGGTCTTCAATTCCACCCAAATTATTACAAAAGATACTTTATTACCATTTTTTTAATGGCAATAGTTTATGGGTAATAGTTATGGGTACCATAACTAGTTAATGGGTAGTTACTAGGTAGTTAATGGGTAATAGTTTATGGTACCTATGTAATATTCTGAAATTTAAGAAGAAAAAAATTCCTTATCTTTACAAAATAACCCAGTTTCAGGTAGTCTGCTATAACCAATAAGAAAGGGACTATTACATAGTACCTAAGGAGGCAATTTTGAGTTTTACTGACAGACCTATACCAACCTGCCCCTACCTGGCTTGGTGACTATATCAGAGTCCCAGCAGGAAATGGAAGGGCAGCTCAAAAGTTTTAGTACAAGAGCGGTCAATGCAGGGATCCCTACAGAGGTGTGCACATGATTAGGGGAGCCGAAGAGATGGTGATGTACCCTGGAGATGGGAACAGTGGAGAGTCATGACCACCACAAATTCCGGCAGAGGGGAAGGGAGAGAACAGCATTGCCAGACCCAACCACAGCTGGAATTATGGAGAAGCAAGCACCCACCAGGAGCTGTGGCTCTAGAGAATTGAAATCACTGCCACAAGTGGTTTACAACAAGAAAGGCAGGAACCAGGGGGAGTAAACACTCTGGGTTCTCTCTCTTTTTACCCTCTGATGTCTTGCAAGGGTCTCCCGTTGGTTAAGTCAAGCCCAACCAGAAATGAGTGGGCAAATGAGTCCACAGATGAAGTCTGTACAGGTCAGCCCCTTGTGGGGCCCATAGCACGATCGAGATGGACAAAAAATAGCTTGGGGTGAAAAGATTGGAAGGAGGGAAGTGGAAGATCACCCATCCAGTGGTCTCCTTAACCTCAGTGTCCTCTTCTGTAGGAATGAATCACAGCATCATCCTGACATAGTCATCATGGAGATACATGCAGTGTTCCCTAAATATGACGGTTTCAGATTCAAGGAGGGAGCTTTATAAAAAGCTAAAATCCCTACTCAATCCATACCTACTGAACCCAGCGTCCTACAGTGGAGCTAATAAATGCTTTTAAAGCTTGCATCCACTCTGAAGACCTAGTTTGGAAAATTATTGATGAAGTACGGCCGTTCTTCTGTACCCAGGGGTGATTGGTTCCAGAACCTCCCTCAGATACGGATATCTGAGAATGCTCAAGCCCCTGATTTAAAGTGATCCTAGTGCTTCATGTAACCTACACATATCCTCCCTCAGACTTTCAATCATCTACAGACTACTTAGAACACCTATTAGGTGTAACTTCCATGTAAATAATTTGTTTGAGGAATCATAACAGGCAAAAAAATCTGTACATATTCGGTACAATACAGATGCAATTTTTTTCCCAAATATTTTTAGTCCAAGTTGGTTGAATCTATAAATGCAGAACC
>NW_003852433.1:12951287-12952524 GCF_000181295.1 Otolemur garnettii
TGGAGGGTTTTGAGCAGAGGAATAACACAACCTGAAATATTTTTTAACTGGATCTCTCTGTATTTAGTACAAGCTATATCTGGGCAAGGGCAGAAAGAGCAAAACTACTTAGGAGACATTTGAGCAATTGAGACAAGAAATGATTGTAGCTTGGAGATACAGGTGTGTGTATCTACTGTATACGATGCCCATTTTAACAATAGATCTATTTATACCTTTTGCTTATAAATGACCTCTTTACCAGGCAAATCATGGCAGCTTGCTAATTGAGCTGGCCTTGGTCTTGAGTTTCACAAGGGATTTGGATAATATCGACTGCAGATGATTCCAGTTAACTTGTTAAGACTCGTGCTTCCCACACCTTCCCCACCCTAGGTCGAAGCCTGGCTGAGGAAGCATCAAGTTCACTTCCTTTCAGTTCCAGGCTCTCCGTTCCTCCCTCTCTATCTCCCCCCACTGTCAACCTCTGGCTCTTGTAGGCTCATTCTACACCCTCTTATTTATTTATTTATTTATTTATTTATTTATTTGCTGAAACTGGTGATAACCTAGATCCAGGCCAGATGCATTTCTACTCTACTAAGTGGCAGTTATGATGAAAGGAGAACACTGGGTGCTTCTAAGTTCTGTGTACTCCTCGTGCTTCAAATTGCACTTTTCTCATATTGTGAATCGAATACATACTCCTTTTACAAGATATGGTAAGAGAAAATACTAATACCTAACCCTCATGTGTGTTAATTGATTTACATACATTGTTTTTCGTGCTCAGGGATCATCTTAGGATTTAGCTATTGCTGTCTCCATCTTCCAAGGAGCAAACAAGGCTCAGAAGACGTAACCAACTCACCTACCTTTCTGAGCTTGCAAATGACCAAGAAGCAGGATTTGAATCTAAGTCTCTTCTACTTGAGGAATTTACTTTCTTGTCACATTCTTAACCCCTGTAGTACATATTCCTCTCCCTGGCAAAGAAAATAAACAAACAAGCAAACAAAGAAAACCCCACCATCTATTTAAAAACCAACCGTAATGCAAACTAATACATCCCTTTTGGAAAGTCATATAAAGAACACTTAGAGAATTAAATATAGATCTGCCATTTGATCCTATAATTCCTCTGCTAGGTACATATCGAGAAGACCAAAAATCATGCTACAATACAGATATCTGTACCAGAATGTTCATTGCAGCCCAACTCACAATTGCTAGGTCATGGAAGAAGCCCAAGTGCCCA
>NW_003852433.1:12953038-12960273 GCF_000181295.1 Otolemur garnettii
AGCTGGTATTTGTTCCATTCAGTTGATGGAGTGAATAATAACATCCAGAGGAACCATTCATTTATTGATTTGTCGGGCACAGCCTATTATCTCATTAAATAAAAATGAGTGAACTGGAACCGAATTATGCTTACCACCTAGACATAACCATTATTTCTTCTTCTTTTTTTTTTATTTGAAATTAATATGAAGGAATAAATGTTTAGGTTACATTGTTCTCACTCCCAAGGTGAAGTTCAAGCTGTAAGAGAGACCCCACCCTGGTGGGAGGAGCTAAATACCCTTGCGTTGCGCACCTTATTTCTATTTTATTGTTCATTCTTTGTGTGTTCATCCTTTGATTTTTTTTCCCAAAGTAGGATTATATTTTTCATAGTGCAATATACCCTCATTTCCTCATTCAAAATTGCATTATGAGCATCTATTCATGTAATTACACTTTTTGTATAGCATCTGTTTGTAATGATCAAACAGTATTTTCTGACGGTATCATAATTTATTCAATAATTCCTTATCGTTGAACCTATGGCTGTTCCTACTTTTACTATTTCAAATATCATTTCAGTAAACACCTTGTAGTTAAACTTTTGAGTTATCCTGTGACTTCACTAAGAAAATTACTTGCAATGAAATTGCTGCATTGAAGCCTTTGCAAATACTTGATTCTTTGGCAGATAAAGAGTCAATAATGTTCTCATCCCATCACAGTTTGTGGTGTCATTCATTTCCCCAAACCCTGGCCCCAAACTGGATATTTTAATCTGTTAAAAACAAAGAAAGAAAAATTGCTAATTTTCTAGGTGAAACATGGTAAGTCCTTTTTATGCTGTTTTTATTTTATTACTGGGGAAGTAGAATATTTTATCATGTTTTGGTTGGCAATTTGAGATCTATAATTGCATATCTAGATTGGTCTCCTAATGTATAAGTAATAAAGCATCTTAGGGTAAAGGTTAGGCCAGGCAAGGCACATCAATTTAATATGAGCAGCAGGACACAACAAATTGAATTTTCCCTTTGTGAAACTGTACCTTGTCTAAGTGTTCATGTGGTTCTCACTCAGTGACCAAGCTGTAGACCTGGCTGGTATCTTGTCATGTGTCCTTTAGTCAGGAAAGACACTTTCTCTGGGGAAACCTTTGCAAAGTTAGCAGATGATGTGACCACAGACTCTGCCTAAACCTAAATAATTTTTGAGAATGATTATTTATTATCTCAAAAATATGATTTATTGTCTTAGTAATAATTCAGAATAATTATCACCTGAAATCCTTAGCCTGATTCCAGTTCCTTGCAGGAAGTGACCCAATCTTGGTTGTCTTTGTGACCAAAAAGAAATAATTAGCTGCACTAGCTCCAGAATAAATGGATGATGAACACAACACAGGAAAAGGAAGAGAGAGGCAAGGATTTTTCACCTGCGAGGAAGAGATACTGATCAAATGTGCTCAAGCAAAAGTGGAAAGTTAATGGAAAGAAAAGTGTCCTTACAGAACACAAAGATGGAAAATCTACCCTGTGGTTGAGAGAACATAAAATCTGGAACTGGAGACTTCAGAAACTAAGCAGTTTCTCTCTTATTATTTTTTTCTCTCACCTAACAGGCACTCATTTGCTTTACTTTCCCCCTTGGTAAAATAACTTTCTTGGCATCTCTGCACAAGCACAGAATATGCCTGCCCCGGGCTCCAACTCACTGCAGTACCAACAGTAGGGGACTAGTGTCTCTTAGTCTCAAATTCACAAAACAGAAAAATCCTATTCACCCAAATCAATTGAGTGTTGACACTTGGGCCAAACCCTCTTAAAATGAAGGAGGATCATTACCTATATTGCCAAATGCCTTTAAAGATGTGTTGGCTGTGTGTTTGTTTATAATGTGTTTATTCACACTGTCTCCCAAGTAGAATGAACGTTCTGTAGGGACAGGGCTTTTTGTTGTTTACTCCTGTATCTCCAGAATCTAGCAAGGCTCCTAGTATGTAGCAGACACTCCATCAATTCTTGCCGAATGAAAGAAGAGAATTGCACTCAGCCAAGACAAGCTTTGGAGTTGATGCATTTTATAGTCTGACTTAAGAAGGGTGTAAGGGCCTCAGAAAGAGCATGGAAGAAAACATAACACAGAAACCTATTCAGACTGTCTGCATATGGTGAAAAAAGCACGCTGAGGCACCCATTTCTTTCTGTCCACAGTTCAACTGCATTTTCCAGCCTTCCTTGAAGTCATGTAGGGTCATGTGACTGAGGTCAGCCAATGGAAAACAAGAGATGGTATTGTTTTTAGGAAGAGGTCTCTTCTCCATAAGCCAATATACTCTCTCTCCTCATCTATGAAGCTGGAAACAAAAAACTTCAGGGCTGTCAGGATGGAAGAAGGGAAGGAAGGCAGATGGGAAGGGAAAAAGGAAGGGAGGAAGGAAAAAGGAAGAAAGGGAGAAAAGAAAGAAGAGGGGAAGGGGCCAAGGTCTCTGAGCTGCTTTTCAACAAAAGAGTCACCAGAAGACCCACTCAACCAAGTTCAATTATTGCATCACGAAGCTATAAACTGTTCTGGTGTTAAACTATTAACATTGGTGTCATTCGTTACAGCAGGTGGTGTGGCACATTCTGAATAATGTAAACATCTGGAAGAAAGTCACTGTGGGCTGGAGCCTTGTTTGGAAGTGTTTGGAAGAATTTGGGGAATGTTCCACTGATGTTTCAATAGCCAGCTCCTGCTCAGTATTGATAACTATTACAAGGATGCATTTTGTAATTTCACAGTTTAGCGTTCTCCTTTCAGCCTCTCAGAAGAAGTCAGGGCAAGACTCACGATGCCCATCTTACAGTTTGGGAAAGGGGTCCCTCTTGGTGCTGGAGTGGTCTCGCCAAGACTTTTAGCTGGTCAGATGCACCTGAGGCTGACAGGTCTCAGTCTGGTGCTTTTCTGCACCATGATGATGTGCTGCAGATGAAGTCATGATGACGTGCTGCATTCTGCCAGTATACACATCATAGCAACTATCCCTGTATACAAGAGTTCCTCATCTATGGCACTGTTGATATTTTGGGATGAACTTCATTGTGGTGCCAATGATGTGCATTGTAGGACGTTTGCATCATGCCCAGCCTCTACCCTCTAGATGCCAGAAGCATCTCCTCCACAGTTATGTCAACTTCCAAATATCCCCTGGAAGGAAAAATCATCCCCAGATGAAAAAAAAACACTGCTATAGAAATTTCTTCTTCTTTACAAAAGTTTTGCTTTGATGTTTTCCCTGAAACTAAAATATAGGCTAACAAAAACAAAACAAAACAAAGTAATTATTCCTTCCTTAGGGAGATATAGAATTAAGAACACAGTAAGTAAAGCAAGCAGACAGCCCTCAGAATGGGAGAAGATATTTGCAGGTTCTGTTTCTGACAAAGGTTTGATAACTAGAATCCACAGAGAACTCAAACTAATTAATAAGAAAGAACAAGTGATCCCATTTCATGGTAGGCAAGACACTTGAACAGACACTTCTCTGAAGAAGACAGGCACATGGACTACAGACACAGGAAAAAATGCTCATCATCTTTAATCATCAGAGAAATGCAAATCAAAACCACTTTGAGATATCAACTAACTCCAGCAAGAGTAGCCCACATAACAAAATCCCAAAACTATAGATGCTGGTGTGGATATGGAGACCTGCCATTCAATTCTGCAACTCCTCTACTAGGTGTATATCCAGAAGGCCAAAAATCATTTTCCAATAAAGACATTTGCACCAGAACGTTTATTGCAACCCAATTCATAATTGCAAAGTCATGGAAGAAGCCCAAGTGCCCATCAACCAGTGAATGGATTAATAAACTGTGGTATATGTACACAATGGAATATTACACATCATAAAAAAAGATAGAGACTTTACCTCTTTTATGTTTACATGGATGGAGCTGGAACATATTCTTCTTAGTAAAGTATCTCAAGAATGGAAAAATAAGCATCCAACATACCCAATACTATTATGAAACCAACATTTAATCACCCACACTTTAGAAAAAAACACAACTATAGCCCAGAATGAAGAAAGGAAGAGGCAGGTAAGAGGAGGTGAAAGGGGAGGCTGGCTGGAGTGAGTGTAATGGGTGGGACCTCACCTATGGTGCATATTGCAAGGGTACATATCAAATCTATTATGAGTAGAGTATAAATGTCTTAACATAATAATTAAGTAAGGTGAAGGCTATGTCAACCAGTTTGATGTAAGCATTCCAAATTGTATTTAAAGTCAGCACATTGTACCCCTTAAATGCATTAATGTATACAGTTGTGATTTAGTAAAAAAAATTAAGAGATCTAAAAAAAAACTGACACAAAATATGTCATTTTCATGAGTTCTATTCCCATATGGAGATCATGTTTAGGAATGCTGCAAATCTCACACCACAACAGCTCTTTCTTCCTTTGTCTGTGATGGAGCTTGATTTCTATTTAGATCTTTACCCCCACTGGAGCACAAGAGGTTCATTTCTGCTTACTAGGGCCAATTATAGTCGATTCTGGGTTTCTTGGTCCATTTGGAACCTCCTCAGCCTCACACTGCTTTGTGTCTGTGTCTAACATCAAGGGGCCTGGTTAGGGTCAGGGTAAGAGTCAAGGTTAGGGTTCATCATTAGTCTCTTTCCAGAGATCCCCATACTCCAAAATATATTCCCCTTGCTGAATTTGCCTGTTCTCTTTATAGACCATCCAGAGTACCTTGACACATCCTTCAAGTTCAATCTCAATGAAAAGCCTGCCTCAGCCTTCCCAAGTCCATACTCTCTCAGAAACCAATGCTGTTATTCCACTCCTGTACACACACTATGGTTTGTATGTACCTCAAATACACCATTTCTGAGACTTTAAATTATCTGGTTCTTTACAGGTAAGTCTCTCTCTTTAGACAAGTGGTTCTTAACCCAAAGGCTTATGGAGAGTCAATGAAAGGGCTTCAAAGGAGGCTATAGATCTCTCAAGACTATTAGGAAAAGTATATATAACTATCCCATTTGTGCAGATTGGAACTTCCAGGATCAAAGTATCAAAAATCCATTGCACTAAAAAAATGAAATTCTTTGAGTTTTTGCATCTCCGATGCCTGGCGGAAAATCTGGGGCAACAATGTAAAAAGTGTCTGCTGCTGCATTGTAGCCCAAGACTTTGATGGAAATATAGTCAGGGAGAGTCTAAGCTGCTCTGATTTTATGTTTGAGCCAATGCCTCTATGAGTCAAAAAACTTTTAAATCTCCAGGAATGTGCAAAATCATAAGTGACTTCTGTCTGACTCACAGCCAGCTCTTCTTGCCTGACAAAGGTCAGGCACCTATTTGCCAAGAAGCCAAACATTTATAATAGCTGTTATCCTTTGCTCTAGAGCTGACTTTTTAGTTGTCTCAGCAACGTGGCCCCTAAGAACTTATAGGTAGCTCAACATGAATGCATGAATGTACAAACATGCATGTATATGAAGGTAATAAAAATTTGGATTCAACTTGAATGTCTATCAATAGGTGCTATAATCATTTAGGACAAAGGTCATCAAAATGCTTGTAAAAGACCAGGTAATAAATATTTTAGGCTTTTAAGACTCATAGCTTCTGTCTGTGATGAATGTAACTACTCCCCTCCACCACTGTAGTATGAAAGCATGTAAGAAGGGGTAGAAGCATGTAAATGAAGGGGTATGGCTGTGTTCTAATAAAACTTTATTGACAAACACAGGTAAGAGACTGGATTTGGCAAGTTGGTCACAGTTTGCTCACCTCTGCCTTAGACTACTAGATTGTTGTTCAAAAAAAAAGACTTGTGAAAATGCCACAATTGTTTAAATTTGCAGAAGGACAGAACCCGTGAACCTGTAACATTTTCTGTATTGTTTTCTGTATGGTTCTGCTTTAGGTACTTTGCCTATGTTACTGTTTTTGATCCTCACAATGCTAAAAGTATATGTACTCTTAATATCTTATTATTCCCATTTTACAGATGAGGAAACTGTGGCCCAGAGATGTTTCGGAACCAGGTTACAGTCACACAGCTGGTCCTGGAAGAACTCTGATTTGAAGCCAAAGCCACAGCGTCAGCTGAAGTTTCCATCATGAACAAAGCCCCAACATTGTGTGACTTTCACTGTCTTCACCTTGACAATCATCATCCTCACCACACTCCTGGGTTCCTCTCCTTAAGTGCTCACCAGGTGCCAAGCATGGTCCTAAGAACTTTGTGTGTGTTATGTCCTTGAATCCTCACTAGAAGGTGGATGTTATTCTGGCTCCCATTTTACAAATAGACATAAGAAGCTGCTGGAGAGATTGATCTCTTATTTAATTAACATGACAACCCTATCAGGAAGGTGCCATTGTCCCCATTTTATGAGTAGGAAAACTGAGGCACAGAGATGTTAAATGATCTGTCTAAAGGCCAAAGGAAGCCTCTTGCTGGAGCCCACGCTCTAAGGCACCTCCTGCTTTACACAGAGTGGCCACTGCTGTCAACTTGGGCAGGTGGCTTAGCCTCTCCAAGCCTCTGTTTCCACACCAGTGAAACTGAGGTAAGAGAAAGCTGCTGTGGCTGTGAACAAAGCAAAATCAACTTACGGTGACATAATGAAAACACAATTAAAGTTCCCATCTCAGACTTTTCCAAGGAGTCACTGCTTGACTAAAAGAGCAGTGTTTAAAAAGTTTCCATTCTGATCAGTTTCTCCGAGGGCACAGACATCTATTGAGACACAATTAACTTGAGGATTTTTTTTAACACTTGGTGTGGTGGGATGGTAATGTCTATTATCTTATGTGTGATTAATGAAAGCTGTTAATATAAACAGCGAGAGGACAGGCACTCGGATTTTCCCAGTGGCTACTAATTAAGGAGGTGCTGCTCATTTTCAGGATGAGAAGGGAACTGCTCTGTCTGAGCTGTCTGTAATAATTTATCAAGAAGTGAAATTTTAAGGACATGACCCTGAAAGAACATGATAATAAAGAAATCTCTCTTTTCCTTATAATATAGTAATACTGACAGCAATACTGCTAGAATGTACCAGAGGCTTCTATGTGCCAGACACCAGTTAAACGCTTTGCAGGGATATATATCTTTACTAAATGACCTAAACAGTCCACTCTGGGAAATACTTATGTTGTGTTCAACTTTCAAATGGAGTGTGATAACGGAGCTAAGCATGACCTACTTAAAGAAACAAGATTGGGGTTTGGAGAAAATTTC
>NW_003852433.1:12960585-12969233 GCF_000181295.1 Otolemur garnettii
GGTTGCTGTGAGCTGTGATGCCATAGTACTCTACTGAGGGCGACATAGTGAGACTGTGTCTCAAAAAAAAAAAAAAAGAAGAAGAAAGAAAAGAAAGACTTGGCTTGTGTTTCATAAAGTTTAAAATCATGAGCCTGCAATGGTTTTGATTGTAAGATACCATTAGTTCTAGAAGACAGAAACCCCAATAACAACATACAGCCTTGCATGTTGGGTCTCGCTGCTAAAGAAAAAGCTCACAAAGTATAGACCAGGATTGGTTTCCCAAAGCTGTATGTGCACCATCATGTAGTCAGTCACACGTGCAGGGTTCATCAGAACGTCAGAACGGAGAGTGGGATGGGCTTGGGGATTATATGGGAAGTGGAAGTCAGAGGAAGGGATGATTGATTAGGTGGGGTGAGTATGAAATGAGATGAAGTTGGACAGGACTTCAAGATTCTTCCCATTTGATTGAGTGGATGTCTGATCACGCCACAGATGAGCTGGAGAACAGAGGTGCAGTTGCAGGTTGGGGGGAAGGTGCTAAGCTCCATTTTGGACAGTTCATACTTGAGGCTCCTGGGGACATCCAGGAGCAGATGTGACGAGACACATACAAGTGTTTATGGGTCTGAGGCTTAGGCCAGAGACATGCCAAAATCCAACAAGTAAACCAGAGGTGAATCCTGGGACTCGTGCTAAAGAGGAGAGCCCAGGAAGAGATGTGAGTGGAGAAGTCTGAGAAGCAGGACAAAGATGGGTTCTGGCTGTTGCACATATGATGGGGTGATTGAAAAAGGAAAGAAAAGGTACATATATCAGAGAAGGGGAAAGATAAAAGGAGAAAGGTGAATGTGTGTGGGCAGAGGAGGAGGGTGGTGCCAAAGCAGTGTGGCACATAGGAGACCTCAGGAGCCGCATAGTTAATTATGGTGGCCAAAGTCACATGCCATAATCTAGACTAGAAGACATCCTTCAGCTTGTTTTAAAAAATAGTTTAGGGTTTTGCAAAGATCAAGGTGGACCTTCATTTCAGCCCTGTGACTTCTCAGCAGTGTGATCTTAAGCAAACATCTTAACCTCTCTGAGCTTTGGTGTTATGATTCATGGAATGGTACTAACGACCTTTAGCTCAGAGAGCCATTTTAAGGATACGCATAGGCATGTGATACATTTTCAATACATGTATATATAACCCTTTTTTATCCCCCAGCTCATTGTGTATGTTTGTAGGGGGGGGGTGCCTGCATGTGTGTGTGGTGACAGGAGACAGAAAACTAAGACAACAGTATTTTATGGGCTCCCAATGACTAAAAATTCCAGGAGAAGAATCAGCTTCAAATGCAGCTGGTTCAAGGATTTGGATGAGACCGAAACTTTTACTTATTCTTTATTGTAGTTTGGCTTCCCCTTTGAGTAGGCTCCAATCTGAGAGTGATGTTCCAGCACTCAGCCAACTTTTATTTAAAACCACTTTATTGAAGCACGGTTGACATATTTAAAAGCTGTGCATATTTAATAGGTACATCTCTATGTGTCTGGGGCCAAGTATACACCTGTGAAATCATTACTACTATCAAGTCAGATGACTTATTAATTTCTTAGCAACAACCACGGGAAAGAACACACCTCTCTCCCAGGAGTACAAAGATCTTGTGTTGAGTCTCTATTGGTTCCAAAAGGTCATATTTGAATCACATGCTCAGTCAGAACCAATCACCTACCAGCAACATTCTGATTGGCTGGACCTGAGTTGTCACATGACATCCTTAGAACTGACCCTGTGAGATTGTGCAATTCTCAGAGGAAAATCCAGAGTTTTGTTAACAGAAGACTAATACCTGGATGTTGAACCTGAATGCTTTGCAAAGGAGAATTCCAAGTGTTTGTATGTGTGCTAGTGTGTGTGTATGTGAATACAATTTTTTTTCTGGCCCTTCCCTTCTGAGACATGGGGTTCCACCTGAATAATTCTCATACTGTACCCACCCCACACAGAGCATAGTTCTTTCTGGGGCAGACACTGCAACATGGCCTCACCCAGGATCCTTAGCTCCAGACTCCCTCCCTGGGAACTTAAGGATGCCTTCTGCCTCTGCTGACTCAGCCGGCCAGCAGGGACCTCTGAAACCCCTGGGCCTTTCTGAGAACCTTAAAAAGGAAGAGGAGAAAGCCTCAGAGGGCAGGTTTAAAATTAGAAGGGAGTGTAGTGCTGCCTGTGGTTCTTGAACGTCAGCCATTCGGGAGGAATGGGAGATAAGGTGGTCAAGAGACAGGAAGCATTTATTTAAGATTCCTATCACACTGGGAAGCTGGAGGGGGAGTTTAGTTCAAGGCAAGAACAGGATGTTGCCAGGATCTGGGGCAGGGCCAAGGGCAGGGGGGCACAGAGGGACCGGATATTGGAAGGAGAGAGTTAGTCAGCCAGGGTTTAAGGCAAGAAGAGTTGGAGAGGTCCCAGGCAGGATGTCAGCCAGGGAGGAGGCCTCTAAGGAACTTATGTCTCTTCAGTCACAGAAGGAAGATGGATCTTCTACTAGAGGACCTTAGATCCCTTCAATAAGACTGATATGTTTCTGGGTGGTCCCCTTAGAAGGGGACCTCATTTAACTCCCCTGTCTGCTCGCCGTACAGGGTCCTCCCTGGTGTCTTTCTGCTGGTCTCCCGGCTTGGAGACCTCCACAATGACTTGAGGGACACCACCCTGAAGCTCTACTTTGCCCTTGAAAGCTACAAGAAGTTCAAGGCCATACTGGTTCAGTCTGTCCCTGTGGTCAATTTCCATCACATAAGCAAAGGGGCATGGAGAATGGTGGGGAGAACCAGTATATCTCCTTTTCCCCTCAGGGAACACACATTGTTTTTCCAGTCTTCCAAAAGACCTCTTATCAACATGAAAATCTAGGGAAGAAAATCCACAAATACAAATGACCAACATACACCAAAGGAACAAAAATATACCCATAATTCAAATAACCCACAACTGCATTGCTGTAGCAAGCCAAGTATTGCCATGAACTTTGGCCAATACATTAATTTATTTTAATTCTTTTGACAACCACAAGAGGTAATTTCTCTGTTTCATCATACAGTCCAAGAAAACAAGGCACATGGGTTAAGACCCATGTCTCAAATTGCAGCTCCTAAGGTCAGACTGTGAAGGAAAGAGGATTGTGCTAATGACCTACCTGATACAAGTCTGGGTTTTCAGATGACAAAACTGGTCTTGGACAAATGGCTTCAGCTCTCTGAGCCTCAGTTTACCCACTCTAAAAAGTGGGAATAAATTAAGAGCCACATTGCAAAGTTGCAGAAAGTTTTTAGCAAGATAATACATGATTAGCACAGTGCATTCCTATTTAGTAAACGTGTAAAAAACAATCAACTTTCATTATTATTGATTTAGCGGTCCCACCATACCAGCCTTTCCTGTCCACAGATGACAGGTCCATTAACAGTCCATTCCTGACAAAAGAGGCCAGAGGCCCTGAAGAGCAGGCCTGAGACATGTCCCACTTTCACCCTCTTCTCCTGGCCTCCTGTGAAGACGCAGCTGAGAAGACCTTAAGGGCACCTCCCGCTCATCCAGTATCAAAGCCTCTGGGGAAGCATCTGGAACACAAGGGCTGATCAATGACGGAGTATTTGCTCAGCTCAGCACCCATGTCCAGCTGGAGAGACACTCTTGGGTTCAAGGCTGAAGTTTTCTAGGAAATGTGGCTGGGGTTGAAGACCATCAGTCAGTCTGTAATTGACCACCGTCAATTACAGTGTGGAACTCTCAAATGGGACCTTCTCCCTTCTTATTCCCAGGGAGAGTGGTTTGTACTCTTTGGTTCTTTAAAGAAACAGTCATACATTATTACTGCTATTATTGCTGGTATTATGTTTGCTACCGTTGAATGCTTGCCATGTTCAGGGCCCTGTGCTAAATGCCTTACATGCATTCCCTCATTTGATACTCACTGTAACTCTAATTGAGGGAGTATTTTCATCCCTATATTATAGCCTGCTCAGAGATGGCAATTCACTTGCCTAAGGTCACACAGCTGGAAAGCAGCAGGCCTGGGATTTGACTCCGTCTGTGCTTGAGGTTGTGACCCTCATATGTTCTAACAGAAATGTCTTAGACAGATCTAAGGGCCAAGCCAGAACATCCTTCCCATCTCTGTTCTTCCTTCAGGAACCAAGGAGATGCTGCCTAGGGGTCAGCTGATAGCACTAATCCATGTGAGCGAGCAGCCGGGCCCACAAAGATCACAAATGTGACTTTGTGGGAGTCGCAAAGCTTCGGCATCTTACAGGAACTGAGTAAGAAATATTTCAGCCAGAGGGAACACCAGTGCAATTGCCTTGAGGCAGGAGCACACTCAGCTTATTTTCGTTTGCCTCTGTACGTCCTTGGCTGAAATGCTTCTCCACCATTCTTTTGTCCACTCACCCATCCTCTGAAGCAGTGATGTCACCTCCTCCAGGAAGTCTTCACTGACCCTGGGCTAGTTCATGTGCCCTGTCATTATGGCCTGGGCCCCCTCCTGCTTTATAGTGTATTGCACACCTATACCTACCTTATCTAACAATCAGAAATATTTGCTTACTCTCCTGTTGGCCTCCTGCATAGGATTATAAACTCCTGCGATGGTCTTATATTCTCTATGCTAGCACAATTTCACATAGCAGGGTCTCCAGGAAATGTTTGTGGACTGGCCAGATGATTATATTTGATTCTAGACACTGTGTTTGTTAGGAGAAAGCGGGGAAGGTCATTTCTGGCAGTTTTTACTAGAGAAACTCTTACATTTGTGTACAAGGAGACATACACAAATATGTCCATTACAGAATAATTTATGGTAAAAGAAATTGGAACTTAGATGTCCAAGCAGGGGACTGGATACGGGCAATGTTATGCGTGCACATGTTTTAAGAATGCAATCAAAGCAGATGAACCAGAGTTATATTTGTCAACAGGGAGATGTCTTATAATATGGAGAGAAAATTTTGTGTGTGAAGTGATTCATATCCCATTTAGGAAATTGAAAACACCCAAGAGGTTCTCTATATTTTAAGGGTTTATATATAAGTATGTAAAATTATATTAAAACGAGCCTATCCAGTGTGGGTTCGTAATAGCATTGTGTGTGTCTGTTTAGCTGAGATGGGACATAGAATTAAAATGAGGGTTGGACGTCAAGGGAATTTAACGAGGCTGTGAGCTCTATTTTCAGAACTATTTACTCATGTATTATTTGAGCACTTTAAAAATATATAAATATAAAAGAAAGACAAGTAGAAAATATGCCAGCATGTTCGTGATGGTTAATTCTAGATGGTAGAAATGTGTAGGGGGGGCCTTTTTTTTCTTTTTTAGAATGTATTAATCTCAGAAAGTATGAAGAACATAGTGAGGTAGAGAGGGAGGAAAAGAGGAAAAGAAAGAGGGAGGAGGAAAGGAAAGAAGGAAGGAGAGAAGGGAGGAAGGAAGGAGGAAGGGAGGGAGGGAGGGAAAGAGAGAGAAGCGAGTGCTTGTATGAGAGAGGATTCAGAAAGAAAGGAGCCGGATAACTGAGGCAGACGGCTGCAGAACAGAGGTTTTTGTTTCAGGAGAGATTCAAACTCCATTTCACGTGTTCTCTGGGAGGAAAAATAAAGCAAATTAAAGAAGCTTGAGATACAAGAGATTTTAGCACCACATAATAAGACACAATTCCCATTAAAGACTTCTAAATTTTAATTACCTAACCTGTACAGTAAGATATCATCCTTCAAACAGTAAATTTAGAGTTTTTTCTCTTTCTGCCCTCAGAGATAATCATTGTTGTCAGTGTGTTAATTACAGGTGTAGAACTGTTCAAATACCATGAGAAAGACAATATGTAACTTAGTTTGGGGTTGATTTTTTCAAGCATGGATAGAGACTGTAACAAAGCTCACAGCCAGATCTCCTCACTCATCCTGGTGGGCCTGAGATTTCTCCTTGGGAATATGTACAGACTCAGCCCATTCCTTTTATGGCTATATATTATTCCATCGAAGGGAATATATTACATTTCATGCATCTACTCCCCTATGCGGGAACATCTAGAACGGCCCATGTTTTGCCAAGGTGATATAACTGGAATTACACTGTCCCTCCTCCTGCATTTCTGTAAGGGTAGGATTTCTGGGTAGTAGGAAGTAGACAGTATTTTCCATTTTAATAGTTCTAATAATTTGCCCAGAAGAGTACCGGGTAATGGTAAGCTGTCTGGGACTAGACTAAGCCACCTTGCAGGATTAAGTTCCCCATCCCTGCAAGTGTCCAAGCATAATGAATAGCTCTTGGCGTGGCTATTGCAAAGCGCTTGCTGGCCCTAAACATCCATTAAGGTCCCGGCCAACAGACCAATGCTCTACAATCCCTCATCTCCCTGCAGCGGGACCCCTGCTTGATACAACTCACGCCAAAGAGCCCCAGCTGCGGGAATGAGGAAAAGCCACCTTTCTACAGGTTTTGGAAGAGCAGTCAGGGACATTTCTGTAAAACCACATGTTTCTTGTCATGTTATATTTCATTCTAGCTGAGGACATCTTAACTAAATCCCTTGTGTTCTGTAGGAGTTTGGAATAAGTAGGCCAGGCTCCAAATCTGGGGTCTGTACCAAGCAGCTATATGATCTTGTGCGTGTTCTTTGACTTCTCCAGGCCTCGGGATTTTTAATCTATAAAATGGAAAAATTCATACCTCTCTCTGTGATTGCTGGATGATTCTATGGATTGATGGGTGCCATGTGCCTAACACCTAGGTCCTTCTGTAAACCATTGTTACCAACGGCTGGTGAGTTTTATCTCTTGGCGGCTGAGGAGTGTGGGGTGTTTGTCACCACATGTACCACTCGTCTTAGAGATGCAGAGATTTTGCCCTTGGACAGGAAGAAAGTTCAAAGTCTAACCAGACCATGGCATACATTGCAGTGGCCAGCAAACCTTTTGTTTGGAATTTTATCTTTTTCAAAGCGTATCGTTTATCTCATCTGTTCATCAAAGGGAGGCAAGGAAGTCCAGCAAAGGATGGGCCCAAAGAGAGATGACTCAGGAATCTGAAAGTCAAGGCCAGAAGCTTCCTTGATAAGCAGCTCATTGGCCTGAGCTTCGAGCTGACCTTGGCCTGGGAGAGGGTGAAACTGTCCAAGCCCGGCCTGAAATACCCACAGGGAGACTTTCTTTCCCTGATCACGGACTGTGCTACTAAGCCCAGGCAGATGAGCAGCAGATGTGAGCTCTGGGTTGTAAGGGAGGCCAGGAGAATGATCATGATTCACTGTGCATTGCCTGGGATTTTAAGTCCCAAATTCAGGTTCCTGGGTGTCACGGGAGCATCACTCTAAGAACCTATGGCTTTCACTGAGTTCAAGTTTACAGAATTTTGGACACAGAAAGGTGGTTCTGGAGATACTGTCATCTGCTGAAGTGCTGGTAGCTATTTGTCAGAGAACATCTCAGGCAACAGTCTCATCTTGCAGCCTTCAGGTCAGCTTGGAAAGAAGCCAGGGCCTTGTGTCATCTCTGCAGCCTGAGCCAGCCTTGGAAGCCCTGTGAGGTTGCTGAGCGGCTTCTTCCTGCAGTGGGTTGAAGGGCCTCCATCGCCCCTCCTTCTGCCTCTTCCAAAGTCCAGGATGCCTTCCCTCAGGGCTCCGTCAATGTCAGCCTCTATCCCAGCAGACCAATCGCCACTGTCAACTCACTCTGAGTGGACTGTTTGGAGTTTTGCTTTGGAATTTAGACTTTCCCACCTTTAAGAGAGGCCTTGGGGACTCTGCTTCTGGACATAATTGAGGAAAAGTCCCTGGCTTTCTCAGACCTGAATTCTGCCATCCACAGCTATGTGACTTTGTGGGGGAAAAATCTCACTTCTCTGACCTCAGGTTTCTCTGAAGCGGAAAGTGAGGAGTCATCCCTACTTGGAGGGATGATGATAGGATTAAAGAAAATGCATGCAAACACCTCCTGTGGAGCCTGACGTAGACCCCATGCTCCGTCAGGGGGTGCTGCTATTCTGGTTAGTATGATTACTGTTGGTGGTGGCGGTGCAGAGGTGCGGCCTTTCTTTCTTTCTTCAGTGACCTGTACGGTCAGACAGACCTGCATTCTAATCCCAGCATCCCTTACTGGCTGTGTGTCTTTGCAGGAGTTACTTAGCTTCTCTGAGCCTGCATCCGTTGCCCCAGGAAGAGAGGTTCAGAGTCACATACCCAGTAAGGAACTTCAACCCAAACCTGCGTCAAGTTCAAGAGGTCTGATTGTTACATCATGACGCATCAATATTTTGACTGTGTTTATATTTTCCTTAATTCAGGCCATTCTTTTCCCTAAAGCTGAGCAATAATGAGGACTACCTGAGAAATAATCTCTTCTTCAGATTCTCAAGTTCAGTCACTTGCCTCTGAAAAATAGATGAGCACACAGATACAAACAGACCAATGAAGAGCCGACCAGAAACAGCAGGAGAGTGGTCTTTGGACTATTTGGGAAGGTTCACAAAGGGAGGGTTTGAGGAGGACATCTGGGATTTGTGCCCAACTCCAGAAAGGCCTTGATGAAATCTGCACATCAAAGGAAGCCCAAGGCTTCAAAGGCAGGTTCTATGTTCTGCCCTTTCAGCCTTTAGGTCATGGCTAACTGGTTCACTT
>NW_003852433.1:12969617-12978774 GCF_000181295.1 Otolemur garnettii
CCCCCCAGTTGCTGGGACTATAGGTACCCACCACAACGCCTGGCTATTTTTTGTTGCAGTTGTCATTGTTGTTTAGCTGGCCCGGGCCCATTCGAATCTGCTGGCACCGTAACCACTGTGCTACGGGCGCCGAGCTGAACTTAGCATTTTTTTCCATTAAGAGTGTGGGCAGCAGACATGTAGCAAAAAGGGGCCATGTTCCCTGAGACTTTGTGACCAGTAGAGACCACAGATATTGACACATCTATCACATGGCAAGTGTCACCGAACTTGAAATCCCTTATCCTTGCTACACCTCTGTCACCGTCGTTGTTCCTAGACCCACTGCGGGGACTTGGTATTTCATGGGTTGACAAAGAAGCACAAATATCACTGTGTTATAATGTATTTTCCTGCTTGATGACGGCATTTCAATGTAGTTGACATCCTTAGGCAACTTATTTATCTTATTTTATGGATTTTATTTTTTTATTTTGGGTTCATGGGAGGGTACAGAGAACTAGGTTACAAGGTTTGCATTTGTTCGGTAGAATCCCTCTTGCAGTGTAAAGCACCATTTGGAGAAGGGGTCTCTAGGCTTTGGTAGATTGCCAAAGAGCCTATGGTATATAGACATATGAATACACACACACACGTGTAGCCGTGGTATAAGCACCCCTGTACAGTGGGCCATACACTCTGTCAGCCTCAGTTTTCTTGTCAATGAAATGACAAGAACATTTGTGAAGATCACACATACCCTATGTATAAAAGTGGCTGGGAAATAATAAAATCTCCAGCCTCCCCTTTTCTTCTCAAAAGTCACCTGCATACAACCTTGAGCCAAAAATTGGTGTGTTTATCACCTGCTCCCACGCAGGGCCTCTGGCTCCACATAGGCTTACACCTGTCCTCAGGAATGAAATACCCTTCCCGGCTGCCATGACACGCATCCAGTGACAGCAGGTTGACAAGGTCACAAATATTTGAACAATTCTTAGGGTGACACAGGGCATTGACCCCAAAGTACGTGCTGCATCGGCTGAAAGTTTATCCTAGAATAACAAACGTGAGGGGGAAAGGAGCAGATAAGATAAAAAGCACCTCTCCAGGCCAAAAGCACAGCCCGTGCAAAGAGAAAGAAATTCAGAGTGGCATCAGAGGAGTCAAACGGTTCGTTTTCTAGAAAGTTCCTGGATTTTCTAGAAAGTTACTGTATAGACAGTATGTATAAATCCAGCTTTGTAGCTCTGTGACCTTGGGGGAGGTACTGACCTGCCTGTGTGGCTGAGAAGATTCTGAGAGATCATCGGAAAGCACCGATGTACTGTCGGGACAGAATAAGCCTTCAGCAAACGATGCTATGATTGTGCTCACATTGTTACATTGTTCTTCATATCTCAGACCCAATAGAGTGTCTTCTTTTCCAATCAAAACTAGGTGTGACCTTGGGCCACTTTATCTTTCTGGACTTCAGTTTCTTCTCAGTGATATGAAATAGTGTTAGTACCTTGCAGGGTGGTTGCTGGAATTAGTTATGATAATATGCAAAACGGGCTTAGGCTGGAGCCTGAACACCAAACAAACATCCAACAAATGTTATTTATAACCATTATTATTATTATCATCCTTATCATTCTACTAATATATTTTTAAAAACTGGTCATAGAGAAAGAGAGCCCTGGGAAAGAGACAAAATTAAAGGGAGAATTCCTTAGTGAGATAATATTTAGACAAAATTACCCTCCACCCACTTTTGTAAATAAAGTTTTATTAGAACACTGCCATATCTATTCATTTATGCATTCTCTGGGCTACTTTTACCCACAGTGGCAGAAATGAGCAGTTGCAACAGGGACCTTATGGCTCACAAGATATGAAATATTTACTATATGGTGCTTCAAAAAAAGTTTGCCAATTCCTGGTGTGGAGGAAAGGTGGTATCTTGACAAGACACCCTGGGGTATTGCTAATAAGTCACGTGACATAAGGTAATTGTGTGTGTGTGTTGGTGGATTTATTCTATTGGGAAGAATAATATATACTTTTTTCTATCTACCCATCTGTACATCCCTCTACTCATTTATTTATTCACTAAGCATTCGAATACTATCCTAAGTGCTAAGAATAGAGAAATGAACTCAGTTTAAGGGGGCAGGTGGACAAGTGAATGGATAATTGCAATTCAGTGTACCACATGGTAGAAAGCAGTGAGGGCTAATTCACATCATAGTTACCGTGCACTGGAGAAAGTTGCCCCCCACCCCCCACCAAAGCAGCCAATGTTTGGTGAATCAATGGCTCTGACCCTCCATTGGCCACTTTGGCCAGCCCATTTAGCTAGATTCTTTACACACTGCCCAACCTGCATAACCTTATATGGCAGCCCTGAGAGCAGTCACTAGAGTATGCAGGTCAGAGCTGAGAAGGGCAAGTCATACCAAGGAGAAAACCAGTGTAGAGGCATCAAGTGAGGCTGGAGTAGGAAATGGGAATTGATTCTTGAAAGGGGAGTAGAGAAAGAGGGAAGCAAAAAAGATAGGGGAAAGGGAAGACCTTCTTAGAAAGAAGCAGCACATAAGTGGAGAGGGGGACTCAAGGTGAGGGCAGGAAGGTGGGTGGGTACTGATGCTGCAAAGTTCACAGTGTCAAGAATTGCCGTGGGAGTAATTTCAGACCATCATCAACTAACTCTCCTTTGTTTTATATTTTGATCATAACTCAAATCTGCTCACTTCTCTTCATCTCTACCATTGACCTCCTAGACCAAGCCATAGAGATCTTCTGCTTTGACAGCTGCTAAAGCCATCTCAAGGTCCCCCACACACATCTCCTCTGCTGTGTATGATTCCTCTCTTCCTAGAAGGCCATTCCTACATATATGTCACTCTCTTCCTCTTTCTCCCTCTCTTTCTCCTCAACTCCGTCTAGACTTCATTCAAATGTTACCTTTTCATAGACATCTTTTGTAATCCCATTTAAAATGGCAAGCCCATCCCAATTCCTTAACTTCTTTCTTTGATATGTCTTTATTGCCCATTTAATGTACTACACAATTTAATTATTATTTTTTTAAAATCTGTTTCTATAACCTTGACAGCTCCATGACAGCAAAGATTTATGTCTGTTTTATTTACTGTAATATCCCCAGTAACTAGACTAAGCAGTGGCACATAATGGGTGCTCAACTAGTGCTTGAGAAAGGAAAGAATCACTTCCCTTCTTGCAGTCAGTATACCTTTATTAATGCATCCACAAATTACTTTTATGTTTTTGTTAGCCAGATCACACTATTAGTGTAGACTAATGTTTTAATTGACTTAAACCTTAAAGGTTTTGTTTCTCTGTGTGTGCCATATGCTGTTGTAATGACTTAAGGAAATTTTCTGTGCTCCCAGAAGCCAGTAGTGCAGACAGAGTTGACTCTAAGCCTTGGCACCCACTCACTAGATCTTCCAGAGACCCTCCTCTTTCCCCAACTTGTTGACCAGCCACCTTCCTCTGGCTTTGCTATAGTTTGTTTAACTTGGACTGTGCTTTCTCCCTGCTGTTTGCTGCTCTCGGCTCTGGTTTGAAGTCTGCCGCCCAATGGCCTCGACACTGTCACCTTACCTCCAGCCACCAGCCACGCTCCACACGCCACCAACACTTTGGTCACGGGGAGGGGACTGATGGCTTAATCATTGCAGGCCAACACTCAGCTTGGGTCAGCCTGATGGACGACAGTATTGACAGTCTGGCTGACCCTTGTTCCACAGGCTGACATTCCCCATATTTCACAGGCCGACACTAGATGCATATCAAAGAGACTGCCAGATCACCAAACAGCTAATTAAAGCAATAAAGAGACAGGAAGGCTAAGTGGCCCCTTTCTCCCCGGGGAGCCTAAGACCCCTGGTAGGAATTTGCATGCTTCCTTTTTCTCTGGAAACACAGTTCAATAGGATATTAGGAAAGGTCTCAGAAAGCCCTTGGATTAGACAAAAGATGAGGGTAAGTTGCAGACACTGGGTTCATATCCTACTCTTGATCCCACCCCACCCCTGCCGCCTATATTAGGAGTCCAATATAGGGAGTAATTGGACTCCCTATATGCAAAGTAAAACCCCCAAGGCTTATTCCTCTGGGAGGAATTTTTGAATAGAGGTCACTTGAACTGTGGTAGCATTGATCATTACCAGATCTATGTGACCCAGGGCCGCCAGGAGTGGATTTGCAGTTGTCCCCAGAGCCAGCTCACCCTGGCTGCCTCGGCAAGTAGACAAGAGTACCAAATTTGGAGTCAGACACTCCAGGCTTGAATCCCAACTTTGCCACATGTTAGCTGGATATCCTTGGCTTAGTCCTTAGCATCTCTGAGCCCTAGTACTATCAGCTCTAAAAGGTGATTGTGAACAGTGTTAATATCAGATAATTGTCACAAAGAGTAAGCCAGGGATTCTTAACTCCAGCCTCATAACACGATCATCTGAAGTGTTCTGGAACGTACCTTTGTCTGGGCCTACCCAAGGTCAGTGGATTGAGAATCTTGGAGTTGAGATTTAACATCATGCTTCTTTTTCAAATCTCTTTGAATGAATACAGACAGGGCTAAAAATCACCAGACTGAATGGTGATTGTTGAGCTTGCCCCAGGACTGGCACACCATTGATTCTCTTCTCCCTGATTCCTGCTATCTCTAAACATCTCTCATACCTGCCTTATGGGAGTATATAAGATATGGCATTGAGTACCTCTCTCCAAACATGGCCTTGGTCTTGAACGCCTTGAAGGGGAAATATGAACGGAACGCAGTTTCTCTTCCCTCCATCCAGATTGTTCCACCCAGGTCTTTTCCGTAATTCTGCGTGATCTCTTCCCAAGATGGACTTATTTATTTATTTACTTACTTATTTTTGAGACACATCCCAAAGAAGCTGCTGACTTATGGCAACAAAGGTCTCCAGTTTCTGGTCTGGATGTCACGGTGTCACTACAGCCCTGCCAAGGGAATCTGAATCACAGCCAGCTAAATGGCCTAGGAAAGTCCTTATTGGACCAGAACGGAAAAATATGACAGTGCCGGATTTGCAAACAAATGCGTGCATGCTCCAGACAGTCCCCCCAAAACAGGAGTGTTGATTTCCTATTTTATTCATCTCATCTCAGAGTATGTTTTCAAAGGTCAAAACTTACTGAGGTGCCAGGACAGCAAAATGATAGTCATTCATTCAGATCTTACACTTATAACCTTCTCTGTGGACTTGAGTGGGATGCTTCACCTTGCTGAGCCTCACTTTATTCATCTGTAAAATGGGAATACTGATGCTCCTCCCACACAATATTGTGGTGAGAACCATATTATATACTACACAGAAAGTGGATAGAATAAGGTCAGGCACATAGATCTCCATGAAGGTAGAGATTATTATTATTATTATTTTTCAACATATTTTTATTGGATGACCTCTGCATATCAGACAACACGTAGAACCAAGAGGTATAAGGAAGAAGACAGAGACCTCTCAGCTTTTCCAATCTCATGTTCTTGTTGAGGAGACAGATACACAGAAAGATAATAATAATACAGATCAACCGACATTTCTGGTGGGGGTACAGTGTGCCAGCACTGGTATAAAGCCTTGAGGCACATCAGCGAGCAGCGCAGACAAACTTCCCAGCCCTCCAGGAGGTTATATTTTTAGCAGGGAGAGAGAGATTCAAGAAGGAAAATAGATCGATGAAATATGGGATATGTTATTAGATGATAAGTGCTATGGGAAATGGATGATAAGAACATATAAAAGAATTAAAGGATTCTCTGGGAGGAGAGGAAAAAGGCATTGGTATTCCTGAGAAGAGGAATCAGGAGATGGTTCCTGGACACCTAACTCCTTCTCCCTGTGGCTTCCCAACTCGGTATGGGAGCGGGAACCTCTCAGTCCATCGAATAGATGGGAAATGAGCACCTATGACCTCATCCAAGACCTCCTGGGGACTCAACAACTGATTCAGAAACATGAAACAGTTTAAGAACCCAAGTTTTAGGTTTAAAACAAGCCTACATTTATCTGCTGTCCTGTTACTTACTAATTGTAGCTCTGGGAAAATCAGTTCCCTCTGTGAGCCTCAGTTTCCTCATCTGTGAAATAGAGATATAGCACGAGGACTTGGTGAGCTTGAATTTTTAGGGCACTTAACACAGTGTCTTGTATATGGTGAATGCTACAAATCTCAGTTGAATTTATTTTTGAATCTTATTATTTCAAATTTCCAACAAACGTATGTATAAGAATGTATATATGTGTGGATATATATGCACATAAACACATCCAAAGGTGATTATACTTTTTTATACATATATATGTGTGTATGTGGGTATGCATGTGTGCAAATGTTTATTACATGCATATTATATGCACACCAAGTATATGTATATATACAGAGCTTTCTTCATCCAAAGACAATTCCATATGTGGGTATATGCATGTGTTTCGATGTACATTGCGTGCCTACTTGTACGTGTGTGTGTTATATGTGTATATTATATAGATATGTTTATGCATCTGTATATAATGGGGTAGGTGTGCATTCATGCAGTCTCACAAAGGTGATCTGAATATGTATATTCTAATACTCATGTATATGTATGTGTATATGTGTTTATGTGCATGTATACTACATACTCAGATGCACACACACAGAGTACTTTCCTGAGCTATTTTTCTCTCGGGGAGCAATGAAGAAATAAATTCCTTGCAGTCTGTATGGCTTCCAACTTGCCTCACACCAGCAGAAAGTCTGTATCTGTGCCTGGCTGCGGCGGCCTACCTGGCTGAACCTCCGAGCCCAAGCATGTCTGAGATAAAGTGAAGCTCTCTGAATCTCACAGCAGGAGACGGAACGAGTAACAACAACCTTTGCTAAGAACCCCCGAGATAAAATGGGTTAAAGTATCTAATTTTTGCAGCTCTGTAAGGTTCCCTTGGGCTGTCAGTCCTTCTTTCTCTCCCTCACTCTCTCACCCTTTTTTCCTGCCTCCCGATGAAAAATATCCTCCGGCTTAATAGAATTACTTTCAGAGCCATCAATGCAAACGCTGTTTCAGGGCAATCTCATTCGAACAAATGTATTTTTATTTGAACAGTGTTACTTGAAAAATTAAATCGCAGTATCTGTTCTTTTTCCCTCCCCCTCTCCCCAGCCATCCACATGCCCCTCACAAAGGGGAGGGGAGGAAAGCAGGCAGAGCTCAACAGTTTTTAAATGAATTTGATCTGATTTAATGATTCCTCTCTGCATTAATTAACAGTGAAACCAGCCAATATGTTATGTCAATCAGAGCTGTATCCACAGGCATATCCATTTTATTTTTAGAGTCAACTGAATGTATTGCTCTTTAGACATTATCTTTGAAAAGTTCAGGCTTGGGTTAGACTGGGACCAGTGGAGAATGGGGACTGGATGGGTGTGTCTGTGTGTAAGTGTGTCTGCGGGTTTTAGTACCAAAGAGATCTGGGTTCAAATCCCAACTTGAGCACTCCATAACTCCTTTACTTTGAGCTAGACCTCATGTCACCACTTTCTGCCCCAATTTCCCCCTCTGTGAATTGGGGCTAACAATTATAACCACATCCTGGGGAGCTTGACAAGGTAGAATGACTGTAGGTGGCTGGGACTAGGCCAGCTGGGGATTAGAAGCCTGAGATGACATCATTTCTTGCATCTCAGAAATCAGAGGTTAGTTTCCAAGGCAGTGAGAAAGCATGAGGAAATCTGGAGAAAGCTCCCCCCCACCAGGGCCAGCCCATTCATGAGACCTTGCGCCTGCCCCATTGGTGTTACAGAGACAAGACCAGTTCACAGCCTATAACCTGTGAAGTCAGTCTCCTGGAGCCAGTACTTCAAGGGCTTGGCCTTTGGTTCTATGCCACCTTAAAACTACTGTTGCCACCTTAACAGTTTTAATAATCGTGCCTTTCTGTTTGGGGTCTGAAGTTTGATGGGACAATAAGCAGAGGAGACACATATAATAGGCCCACTCATGCACCTCCACTGATCTTGTTCCTGTATTTGTTCTTAACATTTGCAACATCTGGGCCCAGTCTTTTTTAAAACAAGGGAGCCCACATTTTCATTTTGTGCCACGTCCTGTGAATTATGCCATCAGTCCTGTGCAGAGAAACTGGCCTGAGTAATAATCTATTTTTGAAAGCAATGCTGTGTTTTACAGAGCAGTGCTATTTATTAAAAAAAAAAAATGATGATGAAGAAGATGGAAACATGTTTAAGCACCTACTGTGTACTGACCATCATAGTTGGTACCACGTATTGCATACACTTATGACTTGGGAGTTTTCTAAAGTAGGTATTTTGTTCTCATTTTATACAATGCAGTTGGAGGAACTGTGCTTTTGAAGAATTAAATCATGTTTTTAGGGTGTCAGAACCAGGAAAAGATGGCTCCACATGACACCTTGTCTATTCATGAAAAATGGACTCACCTTTTTCCTTCTTTTTTTTCTTTCCTCCTTCTCTTCCCGTCTTCCATCCCTTCCCTTCCCTTTTTCCTTCCTTTCACCTCCTTATTCCCTCCTTTTTCTTTCCCTCCCTTTCTCCCTACCTAGAGGTCTTCACTGAGTTCTGGTTGATCTAAAAGGAAGTGAAATAAAATGCTTATAACTGCAATGATTGGTCAGTTAATATTTGAAATAGTTCTTCAGCAAGAATCTGTACTTCCTAGGGTTTGGGTGTCAGGTACCATATGCCAAACCAAAATCATGGATTGGATGGGTAGAAAACTTAAGAATCTGATGTGAAAATATTCCCTAACTGTTCAGGCCATCAAGGAAATACAGATGATTATATTGAATGAAGTTTTCTTATTCTGATTTCAAATGAGGTGCTACTATCATGTAGTATCTTTCATTACATAAATTGAACCAATTTTCTTGAAAGTGTACATGGAATAATAATTGATCTTTTTGATCACTAGAACAATGGCACTTCTCTCTGTAAATATTGTTGAAATCAAAAAACACTATGAATCTCTGAAAGCAGTAACTGTTCTGTTCCCCTCCCCCCAAAAGGATCTGGTTTTCAAAACAATCTTCAGGAGGCTATACCCAGAAGAGACAAAAAAAAAAAAAAAAAAAGAAAAAAAAAAAAAAAAATAAGAAAAAGTAAGGAGATGAGTTTC
>NW_003852433.1:12978794-12990369 GCF_000181295.1 Otolemur garnettii
AAAAAAAAAAAAAAAAAAAAAGACCAAAAACCAAACAGGTCCAGGTGCAGAATTTGAAGCTATAGAGTCTAGAAATAATTAACCTTCATTTAGCACCTACTAAGGTGCTGAACACTTTACAGGCTTTATCTCACTTAGTTTCAACAACAACCATAGGGAGATACTGTCAATACCCTCATTTAGCTGATAAAGAGGTGGAAACTAAAGGTCATTCATCAGCACACACAGCTAGAAAGGGGAGGCATAAAACTCCCCAGCCAGGTCTCCTGGACCTCAGAACCAATGTTCTTAACCAGAACTCTCCCTGAGTTTACTCTGTGAAGGGAACAAAGATGGCTGTCTTGGAGGAAGAAGAAAATGTGACATTACCATTCCTTTTGAGAGTGCCCTTTCCTAATGAGCTAATTATTTTAATGGCAGGAGAAATTCTTATTGACTTCTCTTGACTTTTGTGTTTCTTGATCTGTTTCCTCTCCTCCTCTCCACAGTTCTCTTGCTCTCAATCTGCAGCCCCCTTTGCCCAGTAGGGTGGGTAAATATGTCCTCTTCAGTATTTCTTCTGGCAAATTCTGCCTAAAACAAGGACAAAGTTGATTTGGAGACCAACAGACTTGGGTATGAATACTGGCCCTCTTCCTGACTAACTCGGAGATCTTGAGACTGTGTCTCTGTGCCTTGGTTTCCTCATCTGTAAACAGGAGTAAGTACATTTGTAGTAGATACCGTGATGTGCTGCCCAGTACCCCTTTTAGGAATGATGGACCTGTTCTCTCACCTGCTGGTCCTCAGTTGTCCATCCTATTTGGAAAGTGCTTCAGCTACAAAGAGAGGTACCTCAACCATCTAGTCCCCATGTTCCCAGGGAAACTACATCCATCCCTCCAATGAGGGGAAACTCTGAAGGGCTATTTGGCTTTAGAGCTCCCCATGGGGTTGACAGAGGCCTTCTTTCAGACTCAGTCAACCCAATTTTTCTTTCTGTTCTCTCTTGCTTCCTTCCTCTCACTTCCCCCAATATTGATTCCTAAAGTCTCCTTTAAAGATCCCACATGTTCATCTTCATCTTAGAGATTGCTTCCTGGAGAATCTCTTTCTTGACAAGGCCCTCCAAGTAAATTCCAATTCTTTGTTAGATATTACCATTATTAAATTGGGGGAAATGCACTTAACAGCCTTCTATGTGCTGGGCATGGTACCAGGCACAAAAAATAAATGCCAAGGCTTAAAACACTTGAAAGTTCTCAAAAGGGTAACTTGAAGGAGCAAAAGTATAGACCTGGTCTTGCAGTGAGACCTATGCTAGTGGTCTCCACGTAGAGGAGTCATTGAATCTGAGTTCCCATCTATCTTATGTAATCTACTCAGTTGGGAAGAGGAAAGTGCAGACCCTGACAGAAGACAGGGGTTGACTTGTCCAGGGGTACAGAGGAATTGGTGCTGGGTTGTGCAAAATAAACCAAAAAGCCAGATCTTCTCATCCCTAGGCCTGTTCTTATGTTTGGTCCCCAACCTCCATCTCTGGGTGTCCCAGAGAAGTTTCTTCCATGGCTTAACCAAGAATGGCTGTACCAAAAATGGTACATTGACACAGGTCCTGGTATTCCACCAGCCAGTGACAGATGACTGAGAATGAATTTTACCAGGTACAAAAGCAAGGTGTCTTCTTTCTCCATTATCATCATGCCATTATCACCATCACAGTCATCACTATCACCACCATTACCATCATCACCATCACCATTATCACTATATCGCCACCATCATTGCCATCATCATCAACATCATCACCACCACTACTGTCATAGTCACCATCGTCATCATCACCATCATCACCACATCCATTATAATCACCATTATTATCATCATCACCATCATCAATTACCATCGGTAATTAGTTCATCATCACTTTAAGACATCATCTGCTATGATCCACTCAATAATCTATGACATTGTGAAGAAAGCAGATGCTTGAAGAGGTTAGGTAATCAAAATCACACAGAGCTAGGATTCAAACCCAGATTGACCAGGCTGCAGGGCACCTCTCTCAACCATATGAATGTCAGATCATAGACCTGAAGAAGTGTTCCTTATGGAAAAACACTGAGAGGTATATGGAGGACTCTTTGTGCTGAATAGGATCCCCAAAGTGCCCAATACCAAATTTTTCTATTCTTTCTCTCTGAATTTGCATCCATTCATAGAAATCTCTGAAAGGAACAGAACAAAGTAAAATTGGAGTCAAACATACTGGGATTTGAATCTTAGCACTCTTTCTTACTAAGAGGTCTTGGGCCATTTATATACCTCCCTGTGTCTCAGTTTTCTCAATTAGAGAACAGAAATAACCAAATGCCTGATGTGACGGTAAAACTGCAGTGGATGTTATGATACCCTTCCCTTCTATTTTCTTCCTTAGCATCCAGGTACATCTGCTCCATGAGAAACAAAAGAATATTTTATTTTTTTTAAAGAATACTTTATTTTTTTTATTTTTTGGCCGGGGCTGGGTTTGAACCCACCACCTCCAGCATATGGGGTCAGCGCCCTACCCCTTTGAGTCACAGGCACTGCCCAGAATATTTTAGAAGTCATGCTTTCAAAACACATTTATTGAGCCTATAGTGTTACTTATGACTAAGAAGAGAAGAGCTAAAGGTTAGCTCTGAGGTCAGAATTAGACTAGTGGATTCAGTGTCTTTCAATAGGAAGAAGGGTAGCATTCAAGGAAGGGGACTAGGATGTAGAAAGGCTTGTTCTGCATTGTATTTGGGGGAAATAAAGAATTGAATAGAAGGTTTGTGGGAGTGTCATGGAAGATAGGATGCTGGATAGAGGCTGAATTTTTGCTGGGTTTGAGTACTCACTTGCAGAATTTTTGACTTTGTTCTGTATACCCTGGTGGATTTGGAGTAGAAGAGTGCGATAATATGGATTTAGTCAGAAAGTTGGAGCTGACTCCAACTCTCCATAAAGGGTTATCAGCACCAAGCTCTCTTGTCTGCCAATGGTAGCTCAGCAGACACTGTAAACACAACACCTTCAGTAGAGTCTATCAGTTTTGTGTTCCCTTCTCTCTCCTTCTCTCCCATTTTGTCCTTAAGGACTATACCTCTGACTCATCAAGCAAGACTGGTCCTCATCCCTTGGGAACCCCCATGTTGATACAGAAGAGAACACAGGATGTGCCTGAGAGGTCTGTCCCCCTGGAGTAGCCTCAGGCAACCCATAATTTTCTGGTATGGGAGGATGAAAGTCCTCGCTTCATATCACTACAAATCTAAGATGTAACTTACTCCCCAGAGGTCCCCACAGAATTAGGAAGGAGCTATGTCCTCCTGGGCTTGCCCTGAATGGCACCCTTGTTTAGCTCCTTCCCCTTCCTTGCCCTGCTTTTCTGAGAACACTTTCTTAATAAATCACCTTAACCCAACTTTTATCTTAGGAGCCTCACCTTGGAGTTGTAAGATCACTATTTTAGGAAAATCAATCAGGAAACAAAATAAAAGATTCACTGAAGTGGAAGGAATTTAGTGGAAGGAGAAGAGTCTGATCTGCAACATTAGAAAACTATGCAAAAACATTAGGTCTCTTCAAGTCATCAAGGTCATGTACGATCAGGGGTCCTCCTAGCTTTCCAGTCATGGGGTCCTCTGCTCCCACTAAACCCCTATATATCAACTGAGACTGTTGTGATCTGTCAAATCTCTGTCAGTCTGCCCACTCTATCCTTCCTACTTGGCATTCTTTTGTCCTCTTCTTTAACTGGAAAACTCCTATTCATCCTACAAGATCCAAATCAAATGTCCCTTCCCCATAATTCAAGAGAAACAATAAATCTTTCCCCCCATAATATTCCCTTAGCCCTTGCCTTTAGGTCCTGGTACTGTGGTTTTCTATGAGCTACTTTCTTTTTTCCTCCTGGATTTGTTTCTCCCTGAGAACAAGGACCATGTTTTACTCAACTTTATAATAATAAAAATGAGAGCAAATACTTAAGTTGTGCTTAACATTTCTGAGGCACCATCACAAATACTTGGCATATCAAGGTATAACTCCTCAGATTCTTATGTTTGTCACTAAGTGGAGAAAGATCTCACAGCCATTGAGTGGCAGACCTGGGATTTAGAGGGCACAGCCAGGATGCAGAGACATTGCTGTTGAGGCCTAGGCACTAGTCCAGGGCTCACAAACTAAATAAACTACAGCCCATGGGCAATACCCTGCTGCTATCTGATTTTATAGATAAAGTTTTATTAAAACACAACCATGCTTAATCATTTGACTGTCATTTGTGGCTCCTTTTGTGCTATAAGGGCAGAGCTGAGTATTTGCTGAGCTCTGGACCATAAGGAGACATCCTAGACCATAAAGCCCATAGGATTCATTAGCTGTCCCATTACTGAACATGTTTGATGTCCTTGCTTTTCAGCCTCTCTTGGGGCTTTTCATGCACATTTCTTAGGATTCACAGCATAACTTACCAAAATGGGTATTATTATTTCCATTCTGCAGATGAAGAAACTGAGGCCTAAGGGAAGTTAAATAATGGGTCCAAGTTCAGCCATCAAGGAAATGGCAATGCAAGGACTCATTCACAAGCCAGTTGATCCCCAAATGCATGCCTGTTACCCTTGAGCTTCCCCAGGGTGCAAAGTATCACTTCGGGCAGCTGAGCAGTTACCTCTCCAAGGAGGAGACTGTCTCTTGACAGTCTGCAAGGCTGATGTTATTGAAAAAAAGTGAAATAAGCCTCCATGCCTGCCTTGTCCTCCCCTGCTGGGCCTAGTGGCCACTTAATAGGAGTGGCCCCTTCTCTCCCACCGCAGGGTCCCTCATCTCTCTCAGTCAGAGTGCTGTTGAGGAGGAGACAGCCATCCATCTTCATAGGAAGTGATCATTCCCAGCAGGGCACCACCTCCCCAGCTGCTGAACCAACAGAACCCTGACAGGCATGATGCATTCTCCACGGGTCACCATCACTGTCCAGGGCTGGGCTCCTGTGTAGGAAGTTCTGGAATCCAGAGGAGTGGGGACGAGGGAAACACCAGGCAGCTGTCTGTAACAAGCAGAACAAGGGCTCATTCTACACAGGCACCTGGAAAGGGCAATAGGACAGAGAGAGCAGGCTGGCAAAGCACAGTCTCTCTCAATAAGAATAATAACAACAATAACAATAGCAATCTCAGAGCCATTATCATGAGCCAGGCTCAGGTCCCAGGGGTGGGCATGTGTTAACACTGATAGTTCATAGTGAGCCCAGGAGGTAGGATGATTATTATCCCCATTTTACAGAAGAGAACTAGAGACTTAAGTACTTTGTCCAAGGCCTCAGTCTCTCTCTCACACACACAAGAGTAGCAAAATAGTAAATCATAATGCCAGCCCTAGCGAGGCCGGCCACCTCTCCCACATCTAGAAGGCTCCTGTTGAGAATGAACCCAGCAGAGTATGATAATATCCAAACCTCATGTTACAATTGCATATTTTCTTATATTTTCTAGAAGGATTTCACGGCTTACAGAAATCCAACAGAAAGATCAAGCACTCTAATGGGATACTATTTATCTTGCTCATTTGATCATTTATTCCACAAATATTTATTCAACACCTACCATGTGCCACACTGTGCTATTATTGCACACGAGATGGGGACAATAGGCAAGTTTCTCTGCTCTCATGGAGCTTAAAACCTAGTGGTGCAAGCAGACATCCATCTGATGCTCAATGCACAATTATAATTTGCTGGAGAGAAAGGACAGGGTACTCTGAGCACTTGCAATAGGAGGAGTCCAGGAGGCTCCCACAGAAAGGATGCTGGTGCTGAGCTCTGGGGGAGGGGCAGGAGTTCACTCAGAGGGAAAAGCACCTCTGGCAGAAGGAACAGCACAGGCAAAGGCCTGGTGGCTGAGAACAGGCAGCATTCAAGGCACTAAAAGGCAGTCAGTGCAGCTGGCAGGCTCCCTAGGACATTGTAGGCCCTGGGAAGCATCTGGGCCTTTGTCCTGAAAGCAATGAGAAGGCACTGAAGAGTTTTAAGCTGGCTGATTACAGGTGCAGAGCAGTAGATCTCGTTGGCTGGTAAGAGAAGCTTTGGCTTGGATTTCACAGTCCTGAGCCATGTAGTCACTATCCACATCTACTCTCACCAAGGAGATTCAGGACAGGAATCTTGGAGGGACCAGAGAGATGGGAGGTGGGCAGAGAAGAGAGAATGAGGCTGCCTGGACAGCAGCAGTAGGTGAGAGGGAGAGCTGGTGGCATGTGCAGAGAGAGTGCTAGGCCCCCTATTTCATCATTCCACCATGGCGATGCAGTGGAAAAAAATATCCTGACCTTGCCTTCCCCATGGGGAGTTGTGCAAAATGCCCCTGCCCCAGCCCACTGCCCTGTCTGCCTGGGAGCTGAGCTAGAGGGAGGCACACCTTCAGGCAGAGAAAGGCTGGCTGCATTTTCCTGAGTGCCAGCTCAAGCCTTTAGGGAAGAGATCAGGTAGGGAGGCTCTTTAGCAGCCCTGACAAAGCCAGTGAGGAGGAAGAGAAGCCTCTTCCCTACCACAAAATCGGGAGCCTTTCAGCAACTGTCCATAGACTCCCACCCTGCCGGCGGAATGCCCCTATGTGGGCCGGGGCAGCAGCAGGGTTTCCGTGGAAGAGATGGCACCAGCCTCCCGCTACAACCCTGACTCTTGTGTGAGCCCCCAGTGGCAAGGGGCAAATTAGCAACTTTCTCCCCAAGCCTCCTCATACTTCCTGTCTCCATGACTCTGCCCTTCCTAAAGACCAAGCGTTCATCTGCATTCATAAATTGGGACTCCGGGGCACCAAGAGAGGCCATATAACTTAACTAAGTTCACAGTCAGAACAAGACTGAGTTGGGGGAAAAGACAGCTTTTAAAATAAAGTTAGAGCACTTTCTGCTTTCTTGGGAAGTAGCGTTGCCTGACAGTTTTGTCTCCTGGGATAAGTAATACAACATGGCAATTAATAATAATAATAAGTTCCAGTTACTATTGCTGCATAATAAACCACTCCTAGACTTAGTGGCACACAACAATGATTTTATTTCTGCTCACTCGGTCTGTGAGCCAGGGATTTGGACAGGGCAAAATGGGAACAGCTTGTCTCTGCCTCACAGTGTCTGAGGCCTCAGCTGGGAGATTTGGCTGCTGGGGGTGATCCAAAGGCCCAGGGCTGGCGACATCTGGAGGTATCTTTACTCACATGCCAGGCATTTGATGGAGGCTGTTGGCTGCACGCTCAACCAGGATGTTGGCCAGAATATCCCCATGAAGCAGAGGTGTTCCCATGTGGACTCTCCTAGTCCACAGCCTAGTTTGGGCTTCCTCACAGTATGGAGTTGGGCTCCAAGATTGAGTGAAGTTTTCATGAACTAGCCTGAGAAGTCACAGAGCATCACTTCCTCTACTCCAGTGGTTCTCCACCCGTGGGTCGCGACCCCTTTGGGGGTCTCTTGCATATCAGATATTTACATTACAATTCATAACGGTAGCAAAATTACAGTTATGAAGTAGCAATGAAAATAATTTTATGGTTGGGGGTCACCACAACATGCAGAACTATAGTAAAGGGTCACGATATTAGGAAGGTTGAGAACCACTGTTCTACGCTATGGGTCAAAGGTCCCCCAAGTTCAAGGTGACATATTCACCACATGCCGAGGGAGGAGTATCAAGGTCAGTAATGTATGGCACACATATAGGATTGGACGTATTGTGACCATCTTTGGAAAATGTAAAATGTCAAACAATCATAGATAACTCTCTACTTCTTGAGCACAAAAACACACATCTCCGTGTCGTGAAATTGGGCTCATTGTATTTGGTATCCTGACACCACCCCTCTCCCAAGCCCAAGGGCTGGATATGAGACTTGTCCTAGCTGGTAATAGAAGTTCGCCCCTCTGGAAATAGCGTGTGGGTCACGAATAGTCATATAACCTAAACAGAGGCAATGACAGCTTTTTCCTAGGGAAATGGTAAGGATATGGACACGCCTCCTTCTATGGAAACACCTCCTTCAGCTCCAGCCACACACAGAAGACCCACTTCCAGAAGGAGAAAATAGAATCTCATACAAGAAAATCAGAAAACCAAGATGTGGATGGAGGGGAGAGAGAACAAAATTCTTCAAGTCCTGGAGATTCAAGGGTCAGTGTCCCCAGCAGGAGAGCTGATGGAAGGGGACTTTCCTAGCCTCAAAAGTCACAGATCATAATTTCCACCATATTCTATTCATTTTAAGTGAGTCACTAAGCCTGGCCCCATAGTCAAGGGGAGGGAATTTAGAGTCCATTTTTTGATGAGAAGAGTATCAAAGAATTTGCCGACTTTTGTACCCATCATGTTGCCTGTTGCCTTTCACTCAGGCTGGGACCATGTTCTTACCATGCTCTTTCCAGGGCTGATGGTCCTTCAGAAGCAACCATGACCACAGAACCTGGAGCAATGGCAGGTTACTCTTGATCATTTTTTTTTTTTTTTTGAGACAGAGTCTCACTTTGTCATCCTCTGTAGAGCGCTATGATGTCGCAGCTCACAGCAACCTCCAACTCTTGGGCTTAAGCGATTTTCTTGCCTCAGCCTCTCAAGTAGCTGGGACTATAGGTGCCTGCCACAATGCCACCAATTTTTTTGGGGGGGGGAGGTGCAATTGTCATTGTTGTTTGGCAGGCTCAGGCTGGATTCGACCCCATCAGCTCCCGTGTATGTGGCCGGCACCCTAGCTGCTGAGCTACAGGCAGCAAGCCACTCTTGATCATCTTTTAATAGATGGGCAGAAACACTGCCTGAATCTGATGAAGAGAAGGAAAAAGCAGAAATAGGAGACAAGGTCCCTGTAGCCTTTTCTTGCTCTTTCCAAGAAAAGAAAAGAAGCTGGTTATCATCGTAGACATCTTTACCACTCTCATTATCTTTCATATCCAAGCAACCCTGTGACTTGGGCAAAGAACTCTTGTCCTTGTGCCCCAGAGGAGAGGCAGAGCCTTAGAACAGAGAAAAGGAATTGCCGGTGACAGTAGATACTCGGTGGAGTTTGGATTCCAAGTCTGGCTCTTTCATTTTATGGGGGACCGGGAGTGGGAGGAGGTGTGCATCCTCTTACTTCCAAACTCTTGTCTCTCCATCCTATGAACTGTGCACGTCTCTTAGATCATATGGGAGAAGCTGGTCCTGCCCGTGAGGTTTACACCCATCTTAACTGCTCAATAAAACCTCATGAGACTTCCTCGAATCCAGAGAAGTTAAGTCCTGACACTTTAACAGCTCGTTCACGATACACAAACCAGATGGACCTGGGCCTTGAATCCATTTCACACCATCAGGCAGCAGTTCCATTACAGGCGCTGCACGCTGGCTGGGCACAGAACCCTGCTCTTTGTTCCATCCCCAGACACCCTGGGGCAGGGGTGTAGGGTACCTATTTCCTGTCTTGCATCTGTTTATAAATGTGCCACCAAAGAAGAGGGACTGGTGTTCTTTCCTTCTGGACTTAAAATACGCTTTCAGCTCTTCATGAGCTGAGGCAGGTAGGGTTTTAAGAAACTGGCATCCTCTGGAAAAATGAACTGTGAGATGAGGTCTGTTTAGGGACAGCTTTCGTGTTGTAAAAGATAAAAGTGTAGCCTTTGGCTTCTCTGCTGCTAGGAGTAGAAGGGAGGGGTTGTATCACAGACCCTGGGTTCATAAAAACCCTGGTTCAAACTTCAACTACGTCATTCACTGATGATTTGGAGCAAATTAATTCAACTCTGCGCTTTTTTGTTTCATCTGTAAGATGAGTACAGTGACACATTACTGCGTGACGATGTTAGTTAGGGTAATCACGAGCAGGACACAGCCACTGGGTAATAAGTGCCTGGTGTGGGGGGGTAGTTGGAGATCTGAGAGCTCAGTAATACAGTGCAGGAAACAGGTGATGGCCTTGCCAGGAATTCCACTCAAGAAGTGTTACAACCAAGCATTCCCAAAAGATGATTGAAGGGGCACTGGACTTAATGTCCTGCAAAGGAAAAAATACATACAAAAGAGGGCCTTTCTTCAATTCAGTTTGAGAAATACTGGGAAAGACAAAAATAAGCAAATGCTAGTTAGTTGGGTTTCTCCCCCAGTCTTCAGGGTCTTCAGTAACATACCCTGTGGACTTTCCAGGTGGCCAAGGTGAGGGATGTATAAGGATTGGGCAGGGGGAGGAATGGGAAGTAGGTGGACTTCCAACAGAAGATGACAGAAAGATAGATGACAGGCAGGTTGGTAGATAGATATATGAATAGAGGGATGGGTGGGTTGGTGGGTGAACAGGCGGATGGATGGATAGATGGGTAGAAGATAGGTAGAAAAATATAAAGAAAGATAAAAATGGATGGAAAAGAAAGAAAGAAAATAGAAAGAAATAGGTAAAAAGAAAGACAAATATAGAAAAAAGAAAATATGGAAAGACATAAAGTTAGAAAAAAGACACATAGAAAAAAATAGATATAAAGAAAGATGCAAAGATAGGAAGGAAGGAAGGAAGGAAATAGAGAGATAAAAAAATAGATAATATTCCTCCTTCAGAGTCTCCTTAGCCGTGTTATAGGCCCCTGGTATCTTAGAGAATACAGTTTGAGAGGGTCTGGTGTGTGTGATGCTATAGGTTCCTGCAAAGGTGAGCCGGCCAGGGTGATGTTTGAGTAAAGGGAATCATCTTGGACTGGACAGAAACTTCCCTTTTATTTGGACAGAGGAAAGAAGAAAATTTTAGGATTTTTGTTGTTATTGGTGGTAGGATTGAAGTAGAAAAGGAGGAAAGTGAACCAACAAGTCCCGGCTTCCATTCTGTCCTTGAAGCAGGTTCCAACGTGACTTCTAAGAGCAAAGGAAGAGGCAGAAGGATCAGGGAGCAGACAGAGTGAAGGGGGATTGAGGTTGAGCAAAGCAGAGTGGGGGTGGTCACAGGGGCAATCCTTGGAGTTTATGGGGGAAATCATCTCTGATTTTTACCAACAGGGAACCCTAAGATTTAGTCCTCTAAGAAGTTATTTAGAAAAGACTTTACGGGATTAAGTAGTCCATGTTTTCAAAAACAATAAATTTCTTTTGGTTAAAATGTATAAAGAGAATCACATTAAGGTCTTTCTTATCATACATACCAAATTTGGTTGGAAAATTCAGAAATGGTGTTTGGCCTCCAATAAAAGCAATTAGTTACTCTTGGGAAAAAAAAAATAAGTATATATTAGGCTGAATAAAAGCCCCAGAGATATTCAGTCCTAATCCCAGGAATCTGTGACTATGTGACCCTATATGCCAAAAGAGTCTTTGCAGATGTGATTAAATAAAGGATCCCGAGATGGAGAGATTATCCTGGGTTGTCCTGGTGAGACTAAAACGTAATCAAACATTTCCTTATACAAGACAAGTAGAGGGAGATTTGAGTACATAAGAAGGGAAGGGGATATGACAGAAGAAGCAGAGGTGGGAGTGACCAGAGTCCCACGCCAGGACACCACAGCCACTAGGAGCTGGAGCCCCATACCAGGATGCCCAGCCACTAGGAGCTGGAGCCCCATACCAGGA
>NW_003852433.1:12990943-12995309 GCF_000181295.1 Otolemur garnettii
GTATCCAGAATTGTAAGAATAAGTTTATATTTTTGTAAATGGCTATATTTGTGGCAGTTTGTTACAATAACAATAGGAAATTAATACAATATATATGTATGTCCATCCGTATGTATGTAGTCTGTGTTTGCCAGCAAGGATTTATAATAGAGGCTAATAATACCAATATCATCTCCACTATGCAGGAAGGGGTATTCAAAAAACAAACTTTAGCTATCTGTCTTTAGGTGACACAGGAAGAAAAAGGAGGACCCAGGCATACGACCCAAGGAGTCTGGCTTGGGATTCTCTACCCTGAATCGTACTATGTCGCTCTGCTTGGTGTTTAGGGGTGTCAAGGAGAGGAGGTGGAGAATACCTGAGTGGATTCTGAGAACGGATGAGATGATATTGAGAAGAAAGGGAATTCCTGGACAATTTGCAATTGGTGAGATGGATGGGAAACTGGAAACAGCCTAAATATCCAAGAATTGTGGCTGGGTTAGGTCCCCCTGGGCCCCTGACACTAAGGACACTGTGATGACTACCGCATTCAGGCTCATCTCCTGTCCCAGAGTTTCCTCACCTGGGGAAGTGTCATAACAACGGTAGCCGCCCTGTAGAGTTATTGTATGGATTGAATGAGATTATAGCTGAAAGGATGGAGCTCCGTGCCTAGCACATAGTAACTAGGGTATTAATTGTGTTAGCATCCCATAAATCACTTAGCCATCAACAATCACCAATTTGCATGTTAAACTATCAATTTTTATGTTAAAAGATACTCATGACGTGTTAAGTGGGAAAAGATTAAAAGGTTAGAAATAAGTAAACTCAATGTATCAATGCAGAGAAAAACATCTCCGGGGTCAGGAGTTTGTTCTGGGAAGTGAAATTATGACTTTTTGGTCCTATTCTTTTTAATTGCCGTAAGTCCACGTAACATAAAGTTTACCCTCTTAACCATTTTGAATCATACAGTTCAATAGTGTTTAAAAATATCTACATTCTGTCTTTTCCCGTTTTACTTTTTTCATGTTTTCTACAGTGAAAGTTAACATCTTACAACAAAACAGATTTTAACATTAACTTTTAACATTCTAAAAGTAGAAGAAATCGCTAATAACTAAAGACAAAGAAAATGCAGAATAGGGTGGAAGAAAATATTTCTAATGTGTGAGATGGTCTAAAAAACAATAGCCAAAAATCGGGGGGGGGGGATCAACTTAAAAGGCAAAAAGCTGATAGAAATAAATGGACAAAATAGTAAAAATGTGGGAAAAAAAAGTTAACCCTTGCTAGACTCACTAGAAATCAAAGACATGTACACACATGGAAGAATCTATTGGCAAACATTTTTAAGTGCTATCAGCATTGTTGGTGAAGGTTGAGTCATTTCCTCTCCACATCACCAACATGAGAAATAAACTCTTTGCCTCTTTTCAGACAGCACTTCAATTCTACCTGGAAACAGTTAAGGTCCTCTTTTCTCTGGCAGTTTCATTTCTAGAAATCTGTTTTAAAGTAAAGTACTTTTATATGGGCGGGACTGTGAGTACTAGCGGTATATGGCAGCATTTTTGCATGGACAAAATTGGGAAAGCAGTCTGCGAGTAAATCAATCGAGGATAGGTTCAATGAATTATGGCACATCCGTATTAGGGGATATGAAATAACTGTCTAAAAAAATGCAAGGGAAATATATGTACTGACATGGAAAGATGCCCAGGATGTTAACAGGCAAAAACTCCAACATCAGAACAAGGCGTGTAGTATGTCCCCATCTGTGTTTAAACGTAAAAATCACACCAGGACCCCTGTGTGTGCAGGTGTGTGAGAATATGCATTTTTAAAGAGTCTATTAAAATTCATTCTAATATGTTAACATCACCTGTAGAAAGCAGAGTGGGATTTTTCAGAAAGAAGTACAAGGAAATTTTCTTTTGGACTTTGCCTTCTCTAGATCCTTTGGGTATCTTTTTTTTAAATTTAAAATGATTGTGTAATAATTTTACAGTGCAAAAAAGTATACAAAAGAAGTAAAAGCACAAAGCCTGCTGTCAGAGGGGAGCTTTATCCTTGCAGAGCTTTGGTGAATGACCTTGCCCCAGACAGCTGATGCGTGGCCTCCCTGATGGGGTTGCAGATCCATGCCGCCAGGCTGAGCCGGACTCTCGCAGACCAGCGACTATCCATCTTGGTCTCAAAATCAGGAAGTTACTTCCACCACCCCTCCCAATAACTCATCCCAGAGCTTAATAACCTTTCCTTGCAGGAAGTTCTTCCTCTCACCACAGCTGAGTCCTTCCCCGTGCCCTAATGAATGGGTCTCCTTTCTCTCCCCAACTCTTTAGAGTTGAGGGCAAGAGTGAGGGGCAGAGCAGGGGTCACATCGATTTTCTGCACTTTGTCACTTGTACCCCATGCAGCACCAGTGTCCTTGGAACCTTGGCACAGACATGACTATAATCATCTATTACAGCTGGAGACTGCTGATGCTCCTCCTCTCTCCAGCAAATCTCCAGGGGGGTCCCCAAGGATCCCGGGTCTGCCCATCCCCACTCTGAACGCTGTGCTCTGCATCAACTCTGCCTCCCTGGCCTCTTTCCTGTCATATTTTATGCATCCTGATGGTCACTCGGGCCAAGATTTATGGAATTCATATCCTTTTGAGCAGGAGGAAAATGGGAACCCCAAGATTTACTACCCCCCTGGGAAAAGCTAGAAAAGGTGGACCCAAGAGCTTAGAGGGAAAGATGGAAGTGAGTTGGGAGACAGATGACCATTTATTTGGTCATGGCCTCTGCAAGATGGAGCCGGGGACTCTGCCACCAGACTCAGCAAGCACATTCCTCCTGAGTCTTCCCTCCTTGCAAAGCCTCTGCTATAGAGTGGAGTGCAGAAACAGGAGTTGCAGGTGACAAAACTCAGGAAGACAGAGCTCATGCTCTCCATAAACTTGGGATTCCCAGAAGGGGATAAACAGGTACACTGACAATTCCAATGCAGTGCGAAGATGTTCAGATTTCTCCTAGCACGGTGATGGAAGTACATTCATTACAAAACCAGGAAAGTCTTCAGTTTGTGGCTTTCTGGTGGAGGAATTTTTAGGCAAGTTATTTCAATCTTATTGAGCCTCCATTGCTTCATCTGTAATTGTGCTTGAAAACAACACTTTCTTTGTAGGTAATAGGTGTGTATTTAAGGAAATGGAGCATGTGTAGGACTGCACACCCAACTGTCCAGGTTTAATTCACAACACTGCTTCTTACCAGCTGTGTAACCCTAGGTAAGTCTCTTAACTTTTCTGTGCCTTGACTTTCACATCTGGAAAATGGGAATGATCGTAGAAATAAGGTGCTCAGAATAGTGTTGAGAAAATAGTAAATATCATGCAAGTTTTCAATTAGTATTAATTCAATGAATATATGCGGAAGATCACTCTGGATGTGTTAAGTCATATCCAATAATTCCAAGACAACATCAAATTTGGGGGATTAGGTCAGCATGGTTTAGTGGGTTGATAGCTGAGACTTATTTAGTGGTGGCCTATACATGCATAAAAGTTTATCAGAACTCAAAACACATTAAGCTTCCGTAAAAATAAAACATAATAATAATTTTAAAAGAAGAATAAGAAGAGCATAGACTCCCGAGTCAGATTATTAGGTAGGCATCTCAGAGCCAGCACTGGCCAACTATCTGATCATAGACTATTTGCAGAGACTATGAGCCTCTCTTTCAGCAGCTGTAAAATAAAATCAGAATGATGTTAGCAAAAAGAGTAGGGGTTTAAGGAGATAATACATGTAAAGCTCTGAAGAGAGTGTCTGGAAGATGCAACACAATATTAAAGTTTTAGTGGCCAAGTTAGTGGAACCAGAGTCTTAGGCTTGCAACTAGCTCCATCCCTTCCTGGCAGTGGGGTCTTGGGACAGTCCTGTCGCCTTTCTGAGCCTCATATGCCTGCTTTTGCCGCAGGAGTAAGTCAGCCTAATTTGTAGTTGTTTCAAGAGTCAAGGAGGATCTATGTACAACTCCACTGATATGCAGTCAGCCCGTGGTAAGTGATCACCATTGTCATCACCATCATCATCATTACCTGCAACGTTATCATCTGTCATCTATAACCAATACCATCCTCATCACTATCATCTTCTTTCTACAACACCAGCGTCATCATTACTATCATCAGTCAGGAGGGAGTTAGTCTCCAGGTTCAAGGTAAGAATACACTTGATCAAGATGGGACCAGGTGCAGATGTGGAAGAATGAGGTGGCAATATTAGACTTAAGGACCCCCTCCCCCGGGTCATGTCCTTATCCCACATAATCCACCACCACTCCTTTGTACTTCAGTCAGAAAATGTCCCGAAGGAGAGAAACA
>NW_003852433.1:12996159-13002379 GCF_000181295.1 Otolemur garnettii
CCCAATAAATAAATGCTTTCTGCTTTCATTTATTGAACGCTTAGTGTATGCCAAACGAGATGCTAAGCATCTCACACACGTGACTTTATGTAGGCCACACAGCCAGCCTGTGCCTAGCTGTCTGTCACCATCACCATTTTACAAGTAAGGAAATTGAGGCTCAGAGAGCTGAAGGCATGTGTCCACAGTGACACAGCTGGAAAGTAGCACAGCCAGCCCTCAGCCCAAGTGGAAGCTGATTCCCAAGCTTCCATTTCGCTCACCTATCACTCAGGTGACTTCTACTTTGTAAGTTCACGTGCTGTCAACCCGCCATCCCACCCCCGGGAACACAGCACTCACCCAAGTGCCTGAAAATGACCAGACTTTCGATAACTTCCTATTGAATGAATGAACAAATGTCACAGACCATCTGCTGAAGTCTCCCTGGGAAAATACATCTTTTTAAACTTTCTAACAAGTTGAAGTGTCTTTCCTCCCTGCCTCCCTTGGGTCTCTTAAAACTTCAGGAGGATGCAGCAGTCCTCAGGCCTGGGAGCCAACGATCAATGAGAGATTAACATCCATAAGTTACAGAACACTGGGTTCCCCCCACCCCTTTAGCCCAGAGCCCCTAGATCTATAATATTTTTTCGACATAACCCTAAGACAAAGTCATTCTGTGGTCCTGGACTGCATTTTTGCACCTGGAAAGAACCAGGGTATCACCTGCCCCGTCTCCCTTTCAGAGCTATGGAAGGCCACAGTTATAAAGTTGGCAAAGAGACCAAGTGTGGTGGTATCAGAAGTACCAGATGTCAAATCCCAACTCTGCCCTTTCTCTGCTACGTGACCTCATGAGTCCTCCAGGATCTCCTTTTTTGCCTCTCAGAAGGAAAATGTTAAGATGTTACCAGCTGTGTAACTTTTGGTAAGTCTCTTAACTTTTCTGTGCCTCAGTTTTCACATTTGGAAAACAAGAATGATCATAGGAATGAGTTAATACACATAAAGTGCTCAGAAAAATGTCTGGAACGTAGTAAATATCACACAAGTTTGCAATTAATATGAATTTAATGAATAGAAACACATATTCTGGATGTGTTAAGTCATGTCCAATAATTCCAAGACAACATCAAATTTGGGGGATTGCATTAATATGCATAATGTCAATAACACTTGCTTTATAGGCCTTTGCGATGCACTCGGGATGCTGCTGTCAGGAATATACTATGTATTCAATAAAGAGGAACTATTTCCACTCTTTGTTTTGCTCTAAGATGCCATGGATTTAAAATATAAGCTTTTGTTTTATTAAGGAAAATAGGAAATTTGGCCACCTTTACTGTGCACAATAGTTATGAGACAAATCTTGGTTTCATAGAAGCAATAGAACGTGAAAAGTGGGATGTCTTGGCGGTAAAGATAGAGGGCATTGTTATTACCATGATGAATGTGAGTGCACTTTGTCAATTGTAAAAAAAAAAAATAAACAAAGAAGGCAAAGAAAGTAAATAGAATGGGAAGGTTGGTCTATTAATACGCTTTGATAGGCTGTGAAACATACTCAGAGAGGTCAACCACCTGCCTCAGGTCACACAGCAAGTTTTCATTTCATTTTATTTTGTTTTGATTTTATTTTTCTTCTTGATTTTTTCATTTCTTCTTCTTGATTTCTTTCTTCTTTGTTTTCTTGACTTGATTGCACTTTGCATTTTATTTTCTAATTGTTTCTACAGTTGGCTCTTGGCTGAATCTCCAACTCTAGAGAAATTAATATCACACCCTCTATAATTACTTGGGCCTAGGTTGATGGATTGATCCATTTTCCTTTGTGTGTTAATGCTACACAATTAGAAGTGGCTGCCAGCAGAACTCTATCTAAATATATATTTTTTGAGACTTTTTTTGAGTGAGTCTCATTCTGTCACCCAGGCTAGAATACTGTGGCCTCATCATACTTCACTGCAATCTCCAACTCCTGAGTTCAAGTGATCCTCCAACTTCAGCCTCCCTAAGTAATCTGGGACTACAGGTACCTGCCACAAGGCCAGGCTAATTTTTCTATTTTCTGTGGAGAAGGGAGTCTTGCTCCTGCTCAGGCTGATCTTGAACTCATGACCTCAAATGATCCTCCTGCCTTGGCCTCCCAGAGGGCTAGAATTATAGGCATGAGCCATCATGCCCACCCTCAAAAGAGATTCTTGAGTTCATACCTGAGGTCAGAGGAAGAGGCTCTCATTATCAACTAGTGATGTCTGCAGTGGATAGTGAATGGGAGAGTGACACTGAGTGTGCTATGAATTTAGTGGCCTAACTCACAAGAGCTGGGAAGGACTTTGGAGATCACCTAGCCCAACCTTTCTAACATACAAATGAGGAGACAGAGGCCCACAGAGGGTGAGCATCTTGAAGAAATGCAGAGAGAATCTCTGGAACCAGCTGAACACCTTTTCCCCACCCTGTGAGAGACTCACAGAGAGGATCAGCAGACACAGGCACTGGTACAGCCAAGGCTACTCCATCAGCAACAACCACGTATAGCCCATTTAGACCTCTGCCATCTGACTTGTCTGAGCTGGTGCCTGCAAACTGCCATGGCCACAAGGAGGATCCCTGGGGTCAGTGAAGGCACTTCACCCCAGGCAAAGGCTCCCAAAGGAACTCATGGCCTCCCAACTCCCATCTTCCAACGTTTGAATGTGTTTACTTTGTTCACAAAGTGGCTTCCTGTTTCGAAGAGGAATGAGATTTTTAAAAGGTTATAAATGTGATTCAAAAGGCTTTTTGGACATCAAATGGCTCATAAAAAATAGAACATTTCAATGGTTTCAGCATAAATGAATGAAAAACATACGGTGTATGCCTCCTACTCTCTGTTGCACCAAAATGTTCTGGCAAGAGAGAAAAATAGAAGTGGCAAGAAGTGATTTGGGCCTCACTGTATCTGGGACTTGGGTTTTCCAAGGTCCAAAAATGTAGCTTTTATTGCAGCCTGGGGCATATTTGAGTAGAAAGGTAGCTTCATACTGAGTTACATAAAAAAAGAAAAAGAAATATTTCCAGATACATTTTTAAAGTATGTTCTAACTGTCTTACCAATGTCACTTGTATCACAAGGCATTCTTCTACAAAAGGGTTTCTCAACCCTGGTGCTGTTGCTATTTCAGGCTGGATCATTCTCCATGGTGGGTTTGTCCTTTGCCTTGTAGGATGCTGAGCAATATCGCTGGCTTCGACCCATTAGATGCCAGTGGTTCCCTCCCCCAAGCTGTAACAACTGAAACAGTGCTAAACATCTCCTGGTGGGTGGGGGGGGAGGATCCGTCCACTTCCCATTGTGGCCCACTGGTCTAAAATCAAAAAGCATTAAAATAGAGTGTTGCAGAGTGAGTAATTTGGGGATGAATGTGCAAGTAGACAGACAGATGACCTTTAGGGAAAGAAAGCAACATTAAATTCCAATAGGAAAATTAAAACAAAATACTTGAGTGTCTGCATTCCTCTGGAAGACTATCCAAATTATTATTTGCAATATAATATCCTTTCATTCTTCAAAGTAATGTTGAAAAGCCACTAAGCCAACCCATACCATGTCTAAAACAGGAGCAAGAGCTTGAAATTAGCTACACTACCCTCATGAAGTCAAAAGAATGGTGGTGAAATCTATGCATGGATCTTTACTCAGATTCCATCCTGAGCACAACTGTCCATGAAAAAGATGAACTTCCTATTAGAATTGCATTATGTTTATCCAAAAATCTAACCCATGAGATGGACTGCTTACATGAAAATCAACACACTATACTATGTGCATTGAAGGATGAAAGGTAAAGTGACCACCCCCATCCTAGTTAGCCCAAGACTCTGATTCTATTTTATTTTTGTGATTTTAAAAAAATATTTTTTACTTTATTGTTTTAATTGGCAAATTATAATTATACATATTTGTGGGGTACATAGTGATGTTTCCATTCAGGTAAATTATGGTGATTCAATCAGGGTAATCAACATATCTGTCATCTCAAACATTGACTTTATTCTTTGTATTAGAAACATTTAATATCCCCCTTTTAGCTATTTGAAACTGTATGTTATTATTAACTATCCAACACTTGCATTTTAGCACTGAAAGTCCTACATTGTAAGAAATGCCTTAGACTCCAAGAAATTAGAATAGTTGGTCATCTTAATGGGAGAACAAGAGCTTTTAGATATTCCAACCTGCTCTAAAGGTGGCTGTAAATAAAGAAACAAGATAATGAACTCTATTCAAAAATCATTTACATCTTAAGCATATAGGGCCATTGATTGTAAGGGAAGTAGTTACTTGTATCTGAACTTGTGGGCAACCTTGAGTTTGTTCCAGCACCACACAGTAACTGAGGTAGAGAAGGGGTCCTGGAATGTACAATAAACATTAGGTCATGGGGAGTGATGTCCATGAAAACGGTGAAGCAGGTGGTTTCAGGGATCCATCTCTCCACCTTAGCACTGAAAGATCAAACAAAAACCTGGCAGAATCAACTTTTTCCGAAGTCTTGGAAATAGTCAAAGGTTTGAAACAACCAAACAAATGCCAATTTTTTTTTAATCCTTAAAAATAGTAGGAAAGCATTGTGATTTTTGATTTGCCCTGTGCCATCTTCTTTCTCAGCTTGGTAGTGGTCTTGAAAATGATGGCCACATTCCCATGTGGGACCATGGTCCTAGGTTCTAAGGGACAGAGTTGACCTTATTTCCAAAGAATGACGTTGGCTTGTTCTAACCTGTCTGGGGATTTTCCCAAAGGAATCATCAGGATATTTGCCTTTATTATGCCCAACTTGGAACTGTCTCAGGGCAGAAAAGTGACTACTCAGAGGACTTTCCTTTAAAACATTATAAAGCAAATGAACAACTAACTTACTGCTATCTAGGATACAAAATACAGTCAATGCAAATGCCAAAGGCACAGAAAGCCTACAAGGACAAACTAGACAGAGAGGAAGCCACCACCACATATACTGGAGAATTAGGAAAGCTACGTGCATTCCCAGGGCAGGATGCATGCTCAGAAAAGACCTAAGAAAATCATAACTTTGTACTTCTGGTTAATATCTAGGCTTAATACAAACAGTAGATACAGCCTGTAAGAAATTTTTAAATGGCCTAGCTACACATTGAAAGTGTGCACCAACGCAGAGCCAATCTGTACAGATTGAGAGAATTGTTGTTCTTTCTTTTCTGTCTTTTTTTTTCCTTTGTAACAAAACTTTAATCCAGAGGATTCTCACAAAACATATTACCAAATGACAGCATGCACACACACACACAAAATAGTGCACACGTGCACAGTAGTTCAAAGTTCAGCTCTGCGATGCACCCTCAAACTGGCAGGACATGGGTATTTTTGATATCTCAAATTTCAAAATAAAGAACATTACAAACAGCTATGTATTTGTATATAGTCATTACATAAGGAATTCCACTTAGGACCCAAAGCAGAGGTAAACTTTCTTGGAATTTATCAGATTCTATACCAACCAGGCAATCTCTGCCTACTGTGAAAACTAGGTGTATTTTTCATAAACCAGTAATTTAGTATAATGGCACAGCTCTTATATTCACCTGCTGGCTTATTTCACAGACGCTTTTGAGACTGCATACTATATCCCAGAAATGGGGGGAAAAGGTAAACCTTAGTTCAATTTTTTCTAGTTTCGTTTCTATATTTGAAAAAGAAAAGAGGAAAAGAAAAGAAAATCTTTAGCTGGGCAGGATTTAGAGGTTTATTATCAGTCTATGAAAAATTAAAGTTCAAAGCAAATTCAACTTTGCTTAAGGGGACATTGTAAAGGAAAAATTCTTGGTCTCACATGCCTCATACAATCCATTTCAAACCATAGAGAATTATACCTTCTGTGTCACATGAAACACTCTCCAGGATAGACCATCTGTTGGGCCACACAGAAGTGTCAATAGATGTAAAACTTTTAAAATCATACAAAAATATCTTCTGTGACCATGGCGAAAGGAAGCTAGAAATCAAAAACAGAAAGAAAACTGGAAAATACAGAAATATGTGAAAATCAAATAGCATACTCAAAAATAAATCTCAAGAAAAACATAAAATATTTCAGATAAATGACAAGCACTACCTACCAAAAATTCTGAAAGGCACTGAAAGCAGTGTTTAAAGAAAATGTTATATCATAAATACCTATATTTAAAAATCTTTCAAATTAATAAGCAAACATTA
>NW_003852433.1:13003522-13004529 GCF_000181295.1 Otolemur garnettii
CTCAAGCAATCCACCTGCCTCAGCCTCCCAGAGTTCTAGAATTATAGGCATGAGCTACCATGCCCAGCCATGAAGAGGATTTTCTTAAATTAATACTGATGAAAACTGACAGCTAGCATCATGCTGAGTTATGAAAGATGGAAAAATTTCTTCCTAAAATCAGGAATGAGGCAGATTCCCACTTTCATCACTGCCATTTAACACGGTACTAGAAGTTTTAGCCAGCACACTTAGGCAACTAAAAAATACATAAAAGACCTACATTTAAAAAGAAGAGGGCTACTATCTCTATTTACAAATTACATTAGCCTATACATACAAAATCCAAAATAATCCATTAAAAAAAGCCCTACCAGAGCTTATAACTAGTTTTAGCAAAGTTGCAGGGTACAAGATTAACACACAAAAGTCAGTTGCATTTCTATCCACTAACAATAAGCAGCTGAAAAGAAAATTGAGAAAACAATTCCATTTATAATAGCATATTATAGAATGCTATAATGAAATACCCAGGGATTTGAATAAGAATGAAATACCCAGGGGTAAATTGAACTAAGAGGTGAGAAACTTATACACTAACAACTAAACATTACCACTGAAAGAAATTAAAGAAGGCTTAAATAAACACACAGACACCCCATGTTCATGGACTGGAAGACTTACTACTTAAGGTGGAAATAATCCCTATCCCCTCAAATCAATGGATTCAACAGAAGCCTTGTCAGAATTTTAAGTCTTTTTGCATAAAGATAGAAGGTGATATTCATGATATTCATATATTCATGTAATTGTTAGGGGACCCAAATTGCCAGAACAATGTCAAAAGAAGAACAAAGTTGAAAGACTCCTACTTCTAGACTTCACAACTTACCACAAAGCTACAGTAATCATCGCATCATGCACATTTCAAAACTATTAAGAAATGAGTATAATTGTGATGGATGCATTACTTAGTTCAATGTAAGGATTTCACATTGTACATCAAAGTGGTACACTGAAACCCATAA
>NW_003852433.1:13004720-13007947 GCF_000181295.1 Otolemur garnettii
CTATTAAGAAATGAGTATAATTGTGATGGATGCATTACTTAGTTCAATGTAAGGATTTCACATTGTACATCAAAGTGGTACACTGAAACCCATAAATGCATCAATATGCAAAGTTATGATTTAATTTTAAAAAGGAAAAAACATATTAAAAAATTAAAAATAAAAAAGTAAAAACTAATATTGAAGATATTTGGGAGAAAAAAAGGTACAGTAATCAAAACTTAAGTACCGGTAAAGGGGTAGACACAGAGATTTGACCTATTTGAGTAGAATTAATGGTTCTGAAATAAACCCATACCTGAATGGCCAATTATTGAAACAAAAGAGTCATGAACATGAAATGGGAAAAAAAGAGTCTCTTTAACAAAGGGTTCTGGGACAACTGGATATTCACACGGAAAAGAATAAAGTTGGATTCTTACTTCACATTGTATAAAAAATTAACCTGAAATGGACCAATGATCTAAATATAAAAGGAAAAAATGTAAAATTCTTCCAACATAGCGAGGAACTTTTATGACCTTGGATTTGGTAATGAATTCTTAAATATGACACCAAAGTGTGAACAACCAAAGAAAATATAGATAAATTAGACTTCATAAAAATAAAGAACTTTTGGCTCATGTCCAGAATCTATAAGGTGCTCAAACAAATCAGCAAGGAAAAAAAAATCCATGTAAAAGTGGGAAAAGGGTAGGAACAGACATTTTTCAAACGAAGATATACAAAAGGCCAGCAAACATAAGAAAAACTGTTCTATGTTACTAATCATCAGGGAAAAAGGAAATCACAATGAGATGTCACCTTACCTCAACTAGAATGGCCACTATGAAAAAGTCAAAAAGCATAACAACTGCTCTTTTCTTGAAAGAAAAAGTAAAACAAGCAAAAAAAAAAAAGTCAAAAACAATAGATATTAGTACAGATGTAGTGAAAAGGGGAATACTTACGTGCTATTGGTGTTAAAGTAAATTAGTACAACCTCTGTCGAAAACAAAACAGAGTATTTTCAAAGAATTAAAAGTAGAATTACCATTTGATTCAGCAATCTCACTACTGGGGATCTACCCAAAGGAAAACAAGCTATTATATCAAAAAAGACATTTGCGCTCTCATCATTATCATAGCATACTTCACAATTGTAAAGATTACTCAACAACCTATGAGTGAGTAAAGAAAATGTATGTGTGTGTTATGTACACACATACATACACGTTGTGAAATGCTACTGGCAAAAAGAAAAAAATGAAATAAATATCTTTTGAAGCAACTTGGATGGAACTGGAGGGCATTATCCTAAGTGAAGTTACTTAGGAACAGAAAATGGAATACCACATGCTCTCACCTACAAGTGGTAACTAAGCTATGGGTACGGGGGGGGAGGGGCACACAGAGTGATAAAATAAACATTGGAAACTCGAAATTGGGGAGGCTGGAAAGGATATAAGGGATGAAAAGTTATGTATTGGATAATTCTTGTTAATTCTTATTCTGTATTTCCTAAAGACAGGAAATACTAAAACTTTTAGGAATGTTTCCCAGGCAGAATGATTCAAATTTGGAAATAATAATATTAATTTGGATGTAGCAGAATGCAAATCATCATTACTTAGGTTTGTCTCAGTGCAGAATTAGTAAGAAACCAGGACATTTGGTCAACGATGAATGTCTGTTTTTCAGCATCCACATTTTTAAATCCCAATAATAGTGATAATAATAATAATAACAACAACACAACCACAGCAATCTTCTATTGAATGTTATCAGACACTGAGATGAACACATTGCATATATTGCATTACTGAGCTCTCTCAACAAGCTGAAGTTGGGCCATTTGGCTGATGAGGAAACCACTCTGATAAAAGCAATTTCAAACCAATATTTAATCCCTACATCTTGAGAAAATCCAACTTGCCATCAAGTATCACAAAGGGGTGTAATGAATTTCTGCAAGGAACTCAGCAAAAAATTCAACCAATTGCAGTGCGATCTGATGTTAAGCCCATCCCTACTCGTTCGACAATATTTTGAAGGCAAAAACATCCTTTATTCTGGAGCTTCAGTGTCCCATTAAGCCACCCATTGCTATTTAAACTTAAAATGAATAAAATTTTTTGAAAAATCTGTTTCTCAATTGCACTAGCCACATTTCAAGTGCCAAACAGTCACATATAACTAATGTTTATCGTATTGGTCAGCTCAACTATAAAACGTCTCCATCACTGAAGAAAATTTTAGTGGACAGCATGGCCCAGAAATGTTATGCTTGCAAATTTCTGATGCTAGATTGACAAATTTATGGCTCTTCCCTTCTGATGAACTTTTCCTGTTTTGGCAAACCATGTGTGTATGCATGCAAGAGTGTGTGCCTATCCTGCTTAAAAGAGTTAGGCTAACTAACTGAGTTTGTCCATGGCAGCTCTGAACAGTCTTGGCGCAAACACTCCTGGCCCCGAGTTGATTTATCTTGATGTTTGGTTGAATTCCTCACATTTTGGTTCTCTTTGGTAACCTTTTCACCCCGTTCTTTTTTAAGGTGGCTGGTTGGCTGTTATAATTCATCATGAACGCATCTCACTCCAGGCCTGGCTCCCCTGACAAAGGGAACAGCCGGTCTCCAAGAGGTCAAAGGCAATTTTCTCCCTTTGTCTTTCTCAGTTTCCAGTGTAGATTTGTCACTCTGAGAAAGCATGAACTATGGATTTGATGTACTTTAATTGATTTCACCCTTGACAAGTCAGGCTGCCCATCAGCTCTCTCCTTGGGCTCCCCTGAACTTTGCTTAAGACTAAGGTTTTCATCGGTCCCTGGGACCAAGCTGTCACCAAGCAATTTACTCCCCTCACCAGCTCTCAAGGCTCATCTCATTTTCATTCCTGCAACTCTCCTGAGGGAAGAGAAAGAAATGTGTTATAGAACAAGGGAAAAATTGTATGTGAAGGAAAATTAGGACAGGGAAAAAAAAAGGATAATGGGTGGGAAATCTTTATCAACTGTTGCCTCTTTTTTCGATGAATTTGTCTGACTGCTTTGTCCAAATTGTTAGCAAAGTGAGATCAGGGAGAAGAACGGGTGGGTGGTGGATGGATGGATAGATTGACAGATGGGTTGAAAAACACCTGCTTTAACTAACAAGAGGCAAGCATAAAGACAGACACAGATGAATGTATAAATCATGTCAGACACAATCACCAATAATTTGATTCATCAATACAACTTAATTTTTT